>NW_028274809.1:6774090-7077121 GCF_037043125.1 Eumetopias jubatus
GTATGGACACGCCACAACTTCTTCATCCGCTTTGTGGATGGCGGGGACCTGTGTTGTTTCCAGTTGACAACTATCATGACCAAAGCTGATATGACATGTTGTGTCTGTGCCCAACTTTCAAATGTATGTGCACGCGTTTCGTTGAGGTACGTGCCGAAAAGTGAAATTGCAGACAGGTGGTTGTATATAGAGTGACCATAAATTTCCTTTTGATCCAGATAATTCATGGTTATGCCTAGGATCATGTCCCAGCTCAGTCTGTTGCCTTATACAAATATCTGATTGTCCTGGAATAGTTTATTGCAACGATTATCTCTTTTTCACTGCTCTGGACTGCCATCTTTCTCGTAAATTGTGTTCACGTATGCTATTTCTCCTGCTGTCTCCCCAGAAATCTGCTCACTCGTCATCTTCCAGCTTCAATCTCCCCCCTACCCCTTTCTGGAAATATTTATTCTCTCCCTTCTAGATGTCCTCATGCAAGAGGCTTACCCCTCCCTCGGTTGCGACCGCGGTTTTGCTGGGCGGTAAGGTCCTTGCGCAGGGCCCACTCATCCCCCACCTGCCCAGCCCGTCTCCAAATTACTGAGCGAAAGGGTGTGTAATCAGCAGCCTTCACCATAGCCATGGGGATGCTTACCCAGCCTGACAGTCCTCCCAAGCTCTATGGAAATAGCACTTCTGGTGTCCTGTCCTGCGAATGAGGAAGGACTGGCAGCGCCGTGTCCAGGTAGGGAGCTGGGAAGCAGTCAAGCCAGGACTGAAGGTTGTCCGTGGGGCTCCAGCGCCAGTGAATGCTGTGATGAAAGTCTCACGTGGCCTTCATGAAGATGGTGTTGGTGGAGCCCGCGCCTGTAAGCTCTCCGTTCCTACTCCTCCTTGCTCAGACCTCGTTGTGTGACAGCAGAGCACCCGAGCTGTTTGGACGGACCCTGCCTTCAGGTGGTTCCACTGCCTGACCCGCTTAGAGGTGTGCAGGCGCCGTGTCCCCAGATCCCCCTGAGCCGGCTGCAGGCTGCACAAACTTCCCCTACCGTGGGGGGCAGATCCAGAGAACTTAACTTTTCTCGGCTCTGTGTCAACACAGCACAGCTCCCGGCTTCCTCTCCTTGGAACTCCATTTCATTTCTTATTGTGTTCAAATTTCCTGCTTTTGTGTAGGGATTCCCCTGTTTCTGAGCAAGCCCTTACTTTTTCCTTAGCTCTCTTGCTGCTTAGCCACCATGCACGTGCGTAGCAGGAGAGCTCCCCCGCCCCCCTGCCGAGCTGCTAAGCCTGAAACCTAAGAAGTTCCTCTAAGGGACAGAGAAGTGCAGCTGAGGGGCCTCCCCAGGCTGGCAGCTGCATCGCCATCCTGATAGCACCTTCCAGAATCTACCCTAGCATTCCGGGATGATCGCCTCAACTGCACCTCAGCCTTGTTGGAATAGATGGACTAAACTTCAGAGAATAAATTTACTTTGAATTCCTTACACAGACAAGCTTTCAGAAGGTTCATTTGCTAATCTTATCTGGAAATCAGAAGGCTCTTTTTCAGTTGCAACCGTGGTATAGGGATGGTTAGGTCCACAGACGTCTGTCTAATACAGCCTCAAATAAAGGACCATTTCAATAAAAAAAATGCAGTGAACGACACAGTCTCATCACTAGTAATTATGCAAATTTAAAAACGCACCCCAGTGAAATTTGGTACAGAACCGTGTCAGCTGCGGAAGGCAGTGAACATGAACCTAGACGTTTATGGGGATATTAAGTGGGAATGCTCAACATTTTAAAGAGCTTTATAGAAATGTAACATACCTGGTTTCACTTAAAGCAGGCCTTACTTTGTCTTGAGCACATGAACTGATAGAACCCGCTCGCCGTATCCACCAAAGATCAATCATGATATCGACAGGTTTTAGCTTTGAGGTTTAGTAAATATTCTATTACCCACTACTGAGTTGGAAAGACTAGATCCAAGTGCTTCTTGAATCTTGATTCCATTTAGTCTTCATAATAACCTCATGGATGCTTCTGTTATCACCTCCGTTTTGCATGTGGGGAAACTGAGGTACAGAACAGTTAAGCTGCTTATCCAAAGCCACATGGCAAGCAGGCAGGGAGGATGGGCTGCGCACTGAGCCAGTAGGCTCACCATCTCTCAAGCTGCACAGTCCCCCATGGATGGCTTCAGAGAGTGCAGGGCTCTGAGAAACAAAGGACAGTTCAAGACAGGGTCCTGGGGTCACTGGCGAGCAGGACTGCTTCAGAGGCAAGGTCTCTCGTGAGGCTAGAAGGAAGAGAGAGCACAGCAGGTGATGGCTCAGGGGACAGGCTTCTCGAGGATGGACACAGCCAACTGTGTCCCCCAGGGAGCCGAGCCCACCACCTGCCCTGAAACTCAGCCTTTCCTTTCTCCCTCGGCCTCTCGCACACGGGAGCCCATGCAGAAGGCTATGACAGCACTTGTACATGTAGGGACTTGCTGAGATCTCGGGTAACACCCTAGCCAAGAGTCCGTGAGATGGGAAAAGCAGATAGAGGTTTGGGCAGAAGAGATGCGAAGGTTCTATATTAGTCAGAGTCCCTCAGAGAAACAGAACCAGTAGGAGAAAGATGATAGACAGACAGACACCTAGAAGAGAGCAGAAAAGCAGGTGGTACAATTCAGTCCAAGTCCGAAGTCCCTAGAACCCAGAGCGCCAGCGCCCTAGTGCAGGAGAAGACGGGGCGCCCTAGCTCGGGCCGAGAGCCCATGCCTGCTTCCTCCATCTCTTTGTGCCAGTCGGGCCCTCCTGGGAGGGGGTGAGGGGCACCTTCTTCCCTCGGTCTGCGGCTTCAAGTGCCCATCTCTTCCAGGAACACCCTCAGACTTACCCAGCTCTCCGGTCAGCACTTGGCCTGGTGGAATCGACAAACACAAGTAGCCATCACAGGTTCCTAAGCCTGGGAGAAACTCAGCAAAGTTTAGGGACCAGAAAGCCCAGAGGAACGGTGGACACCGAAGGAGATGGAGAAAGAGATAGAGACAGAGAGAGGGAGAGAGTGAGGGAGACAGAGAGAGAGAGACAGAGAGAATAGACAGAGGACAGAGAGACAGAGACAGAGAGACAGAGGACGGAGAGACAGAGACAGAGAGACAAGGGACAGAGAGACAGAGACAGGGGCCACGTCATGCAATTATTTCTCATTTCCATGGAGTGTCACTGGCTGATTGACTCAGGGGAGTAACAGGACCTGACCCTGAGTAACAGTTTAGAAAGATCCCTCCGGGAGGGGAGGAAAGCCCCTCGGGCTGCCCGTGTCCCTGCACTTGGGACAGGTGCTCTCCCTGCCCAGCCCTTGGGCTCAGGGAGTGAGAGGCAAAGTCAGCGCCACGGGTCCTCTCGCTACGTGTAAATTTAATGCGAACAGTGTCCACGTGGAAACTCTGGGATGATTTTACAACCCACGCTCTATATATCACTCGTTCAAAAGAGCATATTTGGCTCTGTGCCATATTGGTAACGTGGAAAAACATCTACTTCTATGTTAGTTTCCCAACACGTTCCAGTGCATTTGATGGGATTTGGTTTCCACAGGGGGAAGCTAAATGGTGATTTCCGTGTGTTTTTTCCAATCTTAGAAGAAAACAATGAGCGTTAGTTCTAAAACGAGAGGACAATTAACCCTTGCAGGAAACAGAGGCCATTCTTGATGTAGTCTCCATATGCTGTCTTGATTTTTACCCCATAAATGTTCAATTCCATCATTATGAACCCCACCACCAAGGTGTATTTCAGAGCCATAAGGTGGCCCCTACACGTGTGCCTTCTGGTTGGAATTGCTCTGCATGCGAAGGATGCCCACATGCCCACAAAGCGTGCCACATGTTTTCCAAATGGACATTCACTAAACATCATGGGGAAGGAGGGAAATCCCAAGTCACAAAGTTCCCAGTCTCTGTCCCCAGGGCTCTCCTAGGCTCAGAGCATCTGTGGTTGTAATCACGTTCAAGCAGTGGCGATCTTTACTCAGCTATCAGGCGGCCCACATTGATCTTAAATTCTAAGAGGGCTGAGAGCCTGAGGAGGTGGGTGAGAGCATGCTGTGGGTATTTGTAGCTTCCGTTGAGAGAATGTTCTTCCTGAACTCCCCAGAAATGACATCATACAGTCTCCTGGGCCCGGCTCCTGCTAACTTTGCCTCCAGAAAAAAAAAAATGCAGGATTCAAGAGTGTTTTCTAACCTGCGGGGGTGCTAGGCTGTGATCACCTCATTTAACGATCGTTGATGATGTAGCTATTTATTCGTTTGTTAAAGATTTTATTTATCTACTTTTTTAGAGAGAGAGAGCGAACAGGGGGAGGGGCAGAGGGAGAGAGAGTCTCAAGCAGACTTCCCACTGAGTGCAGAGCCAGGCACGGGGCTCCATCCCATGACCCTGAGATCATGACCTGAGCCAAAACCAAGAGTTGGTTGCTTAACTGACTGAGCCACCCAGGCGCCCCACTGATGGTGTTGTTGTTACCACCCCTCTGGCAATTGTATAGGTGAGGATGCGGATGGGGAGGAGGGTCAGAGCCAGCGTAAGTCCACACGGCCATTGTACAGAGGACCTGGTATTTGAACCCAGCCAAGCCGACTTCAAAGACTGGATTCCCAGCCCCTACTTTACTCTGCGTCCTGTAACACCCTTCCAACAGAAGAACGACTTCTCCAAGATCAGCCATCCGGACATAGCTCTGAGCCAGTCCTGATGAGCCCCTTTTCTTGGGCAGAGCTGCCTGCGGGGGACCCAGAGGCCCTAATTTACTCCCCCGCGTGGCACCTACAAGCCCCACCTATCTGGTTTGGATGTGGTTTCACTACTTGCTGTTCCCCGAAGCCATGTAAACAAAGGATGGGGACAGAAACAAGCCACCCAGGGGCCAGTTCCCAGACCCAAGACAGAGTTTGAGAGGACCTGCACTTTCCCCAGCGGGTTCTAGATTTTCGGGGTGCTCAGACCCACATGTGGCCAGAAGAGCAGAGGAAGCTGTCATAGGGATTTTCTTTGGTTTGATTTGTGTTTGTTTAGGGCCAATGAGAAACTGAGGACTGTGAATGTCTCTGTGTCCTAAGAGAAGCACACCAACTTTGTGACCGAGTCCTCGCAAGGGGCAGTGTGATCGCCTCAAATGGCCTGTGTCCATCCAGGGAGCTGGGGAGGGAGCAAGACAGGCCAAGAGTGGCTCTGGAGGAGCCCTCTGTGTTCCTGGCCCGGCCCACTCCTCACGGGGAGTGCCAGGCGCTGGGCCTAGGGCACTCCTGTGCTAAGAGCGTTGCTGACCCTGAGCCTCAGCCCCCTCATCTGTAAAATGGACATGATGGCAAAAGCAGCCTCTGCCCCAGGCCCGGCTCACAGACAGACTCCACGTACATCAGGAAGTCACTTGTTTCTGCTCAAGTGACAACACAGGAAGGAAATGCGTGAAACACGCTTGCTCACTGTCATTTTTATGAGCTTGCACTTAGCTGTCCTGATCACATCTCCTGGTTCGGGAGGGGCTATGGAGCTGTAGGGCTTTGAAGAGAGGCTGCTTTGGGCAGGAGAACGCTGGGTGGTTGTCCTGGCCCCCTTTCACTGATCGAAGGCTATTTAGTGTGACCTGGAACCCTGAGGGCGTCAGGGTCTTCATCTACAAACCCAGGATAAAGATAAGAAAAGCTGGGAGGACCGAAGTAGGCAGCTTTCTTGGCCCAACTCTTAGCAAACACTCAACAACTCAAGTTTATTACTTTAATTTTTATGATTATCACCTGCAGGTAGATTTGGGGAGACATCTTAGAGGGCATTTTGCTTCAACCATGAGAAAGGGGAGGGCCAGCTGCAGTCACTTATGTGGGGACACCAACGCCTGGCAGGCTCCAGAAGCCCCAGAGGGGAAAGGTCTGGCCTCCCTCTCCAACCACCGCCTCACCCTACTGCCCCCGACGAGACCCCAGGACACTCTGCACCCTTTCTGTGTCAGGCAAACGTGAAGAACGAGTTTTCATTTTTCCATCTTTGGTTTGGATCTAGAAATGTGGATCTGTACTGTGGTTCTCACGTGCTAGTGCTAATCAGAACCCCTTAGAAAGATTTTTTAGGAATACAGATCATTGGGTCTTACTGCAGAGATTCCAACCGAGTGGGTCTGGGGTGGAGCCCAGAGCTTGCATTTAAACCAGCACACCAGTAATTCCGAGACTGCATGGAAAACATGGGCCTCGGGATGGAAACCACATGGCATCATTGGCCTGGCCTTAGACAAATAGAAATCCGGAGTCCTCAGCTGGCATTCCTGAGAACTTCCAGGGCGCCAGCTCTGTGCCAAGTGGGGCTTTAGACACAGTGTGTCATTTAATCCCCAGGACAAACCACGACAGGGCTTCCCACTCTGGGTGACATGAGAACACGGGCCTCACATCCAGAACTGGGCCCCCCCCACCGCTGCACCGATGCCCCCTCCCACCGTGCCCCAACACCGCTGCACCCGTGCCCCCTCCCACCGTGCCCCCCCCACCGCTGCACCCGTCCCCCTCCCGCCCTGGCCCCGCCACCGCTGCACCCGTGCCCCCTCCAGCCTGCTTGCCTCTTACCCATCTCCATGGTTTCCAGGTTCACCCCCTTCCCCCATCTGTCCCCTGCTGCCCCAGTGGATGCTCTCCCAGAACGACTCGGCCAACGCACCTTTCCAATCAAGCCTCAGGTATTTTGTGACAAGCTCCTCAAGCACCAATACAGCATGTTGCTTTCGGGAGGTCCTTGGACTCGTCCCCAAGCTCGCTGTGGCCCCCGTGAGATTTTAGGGGATGCGGGCACTTTGCAGGAGAAGTAGCGCTAGGCACCACGTGCTGGTGCTGGGCTGGAGGGCTCTGGTCGGTGGCTTCGGTCGAGCTCTGGTGTCTGAAGCACATGCCAATGTCCTTGTAGCTCTGGCACAGAGGAAATGCTACCCCCGCCTGCTTACGGCAGTGAGGACACAGAGCAGGATTTCTATCCCTTTTCCACAGCCAAAGCACCTACTAATTATACTCAAGGTTGGGACTTCCAAGGATGCAGGATGGGTCCCTCCAGACCTTTGATGGCGAGGCCAAGCTGTGATTAGAGAGCTGGCTGGTCTCACGGGCCGGGGGGCAGGGGGGAGGGGGCGGTGCAGGGCGGCCACAGACCAGCAGGGGCTGACCCAGAGTCAGCTGGGCAGCTTCTCCCTGGCTGGAGCCACCCTGCATCTCAAGGGGGGTAAATAAGGCCGTGAGTGAAAGAACAGAGAGAAAACTCCAGGCAAATAACACATTAGGGGTGACATGAGACCAGTTCGCCATGGACTCCAAAAAGGAGCAGCCAGAGGGATTGAAGACAAACAAGTGGTAAGCAAATGTGCCCCATGTTTCTTGGGAATGGTTAGATTTCAAATATGCTTCTCTTCCCTTAAACCACTAGAGTTCTCAGACATTGTGATTCTGTGGACTGCAGACTCCATTTGCCAAAACCACCCCTAACATGGGAAATGGCACCAAAGCTTTTGTCATTTACGTAGGAAAAGAAAAATTATGTTCACTTGGGAAATCTAGTTCGAGAACTGTGTGTTTAATGTTGTCACTGTCCTCGTGGGGTCAATGTCTGTCTTAGGACAGAGGGCAGAGCTGTCAAGTTTGGGCGTGGGAGGGAGGTACGGAGCAAGCACCCTGAGGGAAGCCAGCCTTGGGTTTCCAATAGCTCCTAAGGTAAAGGGGGCTCAGGCCGGCACAGCTATAGCCGCTGCTAAGGTGTCTGGGATGTCTTGCTCAGCTACACCCAAGAGCTATTCTCATGGTAATCAGGACAGAGAGCAGAGGAGGGCCCTGCTGCCTCTGGCCTGGCAAGTTTGGCGTGGTCTGGCCGCCAGGACGCAGCCCTGGTGTGCTGGGGGTATGGCTGGGCACCATGCAGGCTTCCCGTGCCGGCATAGCCCATGGGCGCTCATGCCCCGCGGTGTGTCTCAGTCCTTTTGAACCGCTAATGGTAAGCGGACCCTCCGCCCCCACAGCCAGGCCTGGTGCCCCTGGGTTCTTGCTAGCCCCTCTCTCCACCACGAGGCCACCCCGGTGACCCTGGGCGCCAGCTGGGAATCCAGAGTGCCTGGCACTGCCTCCAGCCACTTCCTGAACCCCCTGTCCCTGATTAGATCTCCTTTGATGGTGCGGCGGGAGGGGGCAGGGTCATCTCTCCCTCCCCAGGGTGGCCACAGATGCTGCTTTCTTTCTCCTGGCGCTGAGAGAGCCACCCTCTCCATCCTAGGATTACTTTTCTCTAAATCCCGAACACAAGCAAGATGTGTCGTGTCTCCTGGAGGAAGTGCCCCACCTTGATTCCAGAAATCGGCACTCCAAAGGCCGAATGAGTCTATTTAGGGACGGCTCAGCCTATAGAAAGTCAGCGTCATTTTAAAATAAATCAGAGGATGGATGTCAGCCCAAGTAAAGGCCGAATGGGCCGAACCCAAGGATGATCTATACGGCTTATAGGCTGCCCCTCCCGGCAGCAAGCACAGGGGGTCCAGTTCTCCCTATTTCAAGAATCTCTTTGGGGGCACCCAGGTGGCTCAGTCGGTGAAGCGCCTGCCTTCGGCTCAGGTCATGATCCCGGGGTCCTGGGATCGAGCCCCGCATCGGGCTCCCTGCTCAGCGGGGAGTCGGCTTGTCCCTCTGCCTCCTCCCTGCCCCTGCTCTCTCTCACTCTTTCTCCCAAATAAATAAAATAAAATCTTAAAAAAAAAAAAAAAAAGAATCTCTCTGGAGAGCTTGTATGGGGGAGGTAGGGGTGCACACTGTGGTTCCAGCTAGAGGTAGCCAGGCATCTTTTTGTGACAGATGATTCCGAAACTGAAAAGGTTATACCGCTCAGAGAGTGTTGGGAGGGGCAGTGGAAGGAGGAAGAAGAAGGAAGCACACCTGAATGGCTCAGTGGGAGCCCTGACCTAAACTTCATCCTGCACCCCCCCCACCCGCCATAGTTAAGCTGTGTGAGAAGGCGAGGGCGCTACTAATTTGCTTCTGCTTCTAATAAACACTGCACATATTTATTCCATGAAAGAAACTGTGCCCGCGGTCCAGGTATCCACATGGGACCCCAAATCTCAACCCTACCACTCACTGTGTGCTAAGTTGCTGTCACCTGTACTCGCTCCCCACAGTCTGAAAGAGCACAAAATTTGAGATGAATTTATTCATATGCAGATGCTGAGCCACCCGAGGACCCAGCAGCAGGATGCGCGGGTCCCAACAGGGAACCGCCACAGAGATGTGACCTTCATGCTCAGTGTTTTGCTAAGACGGTATTTGAGAGCTGGCTGGCACCGAGCAAGGACAGAAACAAATTCCCTCCCATCTTCCATCCCCTTTCCCCAGATGCCTCCGAAATTAAAGAGAAGCAAAAAGGAAACCTCAATGATACCATGTTGTGATGGTTAAACATACCAGAAATGCGACAGAATAATTGTTTGAGAGGGGCACCTGGGTGATGCAGTCAGTTAGATATCCGACTCTTGATTTCAGCTAAGGTTGTGATCTCCGGGTCGTGAGATCGAGCCCCGTGTCCGGCTCCCCACTCAGCGGCGAGTCTGCTGGAAAATTCTCTCTCCTTCTCCCTCTGCCCCTCCCGCTGTGCTCTCTATCTCAAATAAATAAATAAATAAATATTCTAAAAAAATAATAATCATTTGAGATTTTGAATGTGCAAACGTTACTGTTCATTTTATCAGGTAAGATAACAAAAGTTAAGTTTGCATCTTTTTAAGATAAAGCATTTGGTTGAAAAATACCACGTTGTTTGACTTGAAAATAGTGCAGCAAAAATAAAAGATTTTTTTTATGGCAAAATGTCAGCAATGGTTAGACCAAGATTTGTAAGTGATAATTACGTTATTTTCTCTACTTTTCTCCACATGAGGAAAATGCACAAAGAAAAGTATTTTTTTTAAACAGTTCTTATTTCTTTTAAGAACAGATTTTTTTTGTGGGGGCCAGTGTTGGTCTTTCTTTTTCCCTTCTCCTGATTATGAAATTATACAGTTTATTATAGAATCTTTAGGCTATACTGAAAACCCACAAAGAAGATGATCACAGTCACTCATGATATCAGCACTCAGAGACAGCTTAGAGATGACCATTGTCAATATGCAAATGTATTTCCTTCTTTCTATGATATTACAAACCAGTAAGAATCACACTACATAAGGATGAATCCATGTGCACTTGCCAATATTTGACCATGCTAACTGACAAAACAGAAATTTGAATCATCCAACTTAATACATACAAGATTAAGAAGACTGGACAGCCACATGCAAAAGAATGAAACTGGACCCCTATATTTCACCACACACAAAAGTCAGCTGGAAATGGATCAAAGACTTCCACAGAAAGCCTGAAACCATAAAACTCTTAGAAGAAAACATAGTGGGTAAGCCCCTTGACATCCCTCTTGGGAATTTTTTAGATTTTTTTTTTTTTTTTTGGATTTGACACCAAAAGCAAAGGCAACATAAGCAAAAATAAACAAGTGGGACAATGCCAAACTAAAAAGTTACTGCACTGTGAAGGAAACCATCCACAAAATGAAAAGGCAGACTATGGAATGGGAGACGGTATTTGCAAGTCGTATTTCTGATAAGGGGTTAATACCCAAAATATACAAAGACCTCAATAGCAAAAAAAAAAAAAAATTGTTTCTGGTTAAAAAATGGGCAGAAGGACTGAATAGACATTTTTACAAAGAAGACATACAAATGGCCAACAAGTACATGAAAAGGTGCTTTAACATCAATAATCATCCGGGAAATTAAATCATAACCACAATGATATCACCTCACACCTGTTTGTACAGCTTTTATCGAAAAGGCTAGAGATAACAAGTGTTGGCAAGGATGTGGAACAAAGGCAACTCTGTTAGTAAGAATGTCACTGTGGAAAACAGTATAGACATTCTTCAAAAAAATTAAATAGAACTACTCTATGATCCAGCAATCCCACTGCATACCCAAAGGAAGTGCAATCAGGGTCTCAGAGAGATATCGGCGCTCCCATGTTCACTGCAGCATTATTCACAATAGCTAAGGTACAGAAACAACGTAAGTGTCTGTCACTGGATGAATGGATAAAGAAAATGTAGTATAATGGAATATTGTTCAGCCGTGGGAAGGACATGCTGCTCTTTGTGGCAACGTGGATGAAACTGGAGGACATTATGCTAAGTGAAATAAGCCAGATAGAGAAAGACAAATATTATATAATCTTACTTAGATATGGAATCTAAAAAAAAGTCAAACTCATAGAGATAGAGAGCAGAATGGTGCAGGGGCTCGGCGGGTGAGGATAGATATTTCTCAAAGGGTACGAGCGTTCAGCCATAAGACAAGCTCTGGGGGCCTGATGTGCAGCATGGTGATTACAGTTAATAAGACTGCACTGAAATTTGTGAATACAGAAGTAGTGCCTCTTAAGTGCTCTTGCCGCTGTAGAAGAGAAAAGAAGGTAACCACGTGAAGTGACGGATGTGTTAATTAATCTAATTGGGGCAACCATTTCACAATGCATGCATGTGCCAACTCATCACACTGTACACTTTAAATATATGCAATTTTATTTGTAAGTTAGACCTCAGTGCATCGGGGGTAAGGGGTACACACAGTGCGGGGAACAAGGGTCTGCCTGTTCAGCCTCTTCCGTTGACTCTTCCTGATGAAGTTTTATATCCTACTTAAAGTCCAGAAAGAACCCCATGGAGAGTGTGAATGTGGTCATAGTAAAATGGTAACATTCTTGGGGCACCTGGCGGGCTCAGCAGGTGGAGCACGTGACTCTTGATCTTGGGGTTGTGAGTTCAAGACCCATTCTGGGTGTAGAGCCTACTTAAAAATAAAATCTTAAAACAAAACAGGGGGCTCAGTCGGTTTTAAGCGCCCAACTCTTAATTTTGGCTCAGGTCATGATCTCAGGGTCACGAGATTCAGTCCCGTGTTGGGGGCTCCGCTGCTGAGCGTGGAGCCTGCTTAAGATTCTCTCTCTCTCTCTCTCTCTCTCTCTCCCCCTCTGCCCCGCCCCAACTCGGTGTGCACACATGTGTGCTCTCTCTCTCAAAATAAAGTAAAATAAAATAAAATGATAGCATTCTTCATATCATTATTCAAATCTCCTTTTTGTGTCCCTTAGCAAAATTCGATGTCCTTCTTATGACCTAATAATATCTGATGTCAGCTATACTGTAGGTAGTTGCAATTTTTTTTAAGATGGTATTCTTTACATTATGTTTTACGTGGTCATTTTCGCACACACAGGGAAACTGTATGCACACACACAAACATAAATACAAACGCACACATATACATGTATCTTTTATTTTTAACTTGTGCGTACCATAATCCTGTTACCCTTATTAGTTCTAACAGCTTTTCCATTGCATCACAACTATGATTAATGATAAATTTGGCTTCTTTCCAGTGATTGTATCTTACTTATAAAATTGGCTAGAACTTTCAGAAGAGTGTTAAATAATAGCAATGCTTTTTATATAGCAAAAGGGAAAAAAAAGGCAAAGAATGAAAGAAAAATGGTTAGACCATCTCCAGCTTTCCATGTGTCAGTATCATAGGCGAGCATTTAAGTGACATGGAAATATAATATTTAATGAAATGGGAATTTAGCCATCACAGACTTTTAAATGAGAAAATTTAGTTCCAACGTTCATAAAATGATTTCATGTTTCTTTAGAAAGAAAAAGTAGAGAAACATAGATATGAGCTTCAACATGGATTTGCTCAGGAGGGTACCTCACTCAAAGAACAGAACTTGGTTCTCGAATCAAAAGAGTAGCCAATAAATTATATCTTTTCAGTAAAGTGAAATATTCTAGATCTTTGCATCCTTTGCAAATGTGTATTTCATCATCAACTACTCTCCTGAGTGCATCAGATAAGAGGACTTCTCTATTTTACTTTTATAATAAACTGGTCTACTCTTGACTGCTGTGAAAAACACACCCTCCTCCCCCAAGCACCAAGACACGCTCTTCATTAGGCTCCAGGTGGACGGCTGCAGAAGGGGCTCTGCTGGGTAAGACGGGAGGAGCCGCATTCAGCAGAAAAGGCAGGTGTTCCAGAGCGTCCACTGGTCAGAAGCTGTTGGGCTTTCGGTCTCAGAAATTCCTCCCAAGAAAGTAAGGGTTATTTCTCAGGTTCATATATCCTAGGGAGCTGTATGCTGGTCTCAGGGGTGGAATTAAAATGGGATGTTGTGAAATTCTGGTGTGTTGGGAGGGAGAGGATATGCAGGGCTAGGAAAGGCACTGAAAAGGGGTGCGTGCTCACCGATCAGGAACTTGCCCTATCACACCTTGCCCCAGAAGTTTCTCTTCTGCCCCTAGGAGAGAAGTTAAAAAAAGCTGGTCACATTTGTCACCCTGGCTGGTGGCCTGGGAGGGCTGCTTTTCCAGGCAGCACTGCGCTGGGGTCCCTCCAGAGAGGTTGAACGGCCTGCACTTGGTAATCATTCTTGACGATGTTGTTGAAATATTTGTGCTTTTGAGCGCTGCTTGGATTAAAAGCCTAGCGATGGCTAGGGTTTCTGCACGCATGGAGTTGACAGTGTTAACATCTACAAAACACGTGAATTCAAAAACCAGTATGACACACTATTTTCTGACACCTTCCCACCCCCTCACTTATGTATCTGTTGTCACATCTTTTTAGAGTGGAAAACCCACCAGCACCCCAGCACTGGGACCGTCCATCCCCTCCAGAGTCCCCGTGTTCAAGAGTTCGCTGATCAAAGCGGAAAATAGGCTTCTCTTGATAATCCTAATAGGCTTCTCAGTTGCCAATAGGTGCTCAAAAATATTTACACAATTACAGAGCAAGCTGGATTCTTCAAATAAATGTGAGTTGCAAAATTTGCCCATGAAAAGTTTTTTTTTAATGTATAAAAACTAAATCATATATTTAATTATGCATTTTGCTCAGCAAATTTCCTGAATATAAAAGTGGCATGAGGGTCACCTGGGTGGCTCAGTCGGCTAAGCGTCTGCCTTTGGCTCAGGTCATGATCCCAGGGTCCTGGGATGGAGCCCCTCATCAGGGAGCCCGTTTCTCCCTCTCCCTCTGCCTACCACTCTCCCTGCTTGTGCTCTCTCTCTCTCTCTCTCTCTCTCTGTCAAATAAATAAAGAAAATCTTTAAAAAAGGTGACATGAAATATCAAACTTAGCAATAATACATGGGCACAAATTCGGTATTTATATTGTTATCTTTTTCATTCAAGTGTTATTGAGGTTGAGACACCAACAAGTACTGCATTGTCTATACTGCCCACTATCTTGGGTCTCCTTGGGGAGGGTAGTCAGGGTGCTTTTCAAGTATTCATTTTTATAATATAAATGCTTCAGGGCTGATTAATATTTCAACTTTCACCCATCGCTAGGATATGAGGAAAAATCTGGCGATCAGGTCTGCTGGAGAGCAGGACACGTGGAATGCAGAAAAGCAGGAGCGGAGAGAGAAGCGGGGCATCTTTGCCTCCAGTAACTTCTCACTTGGGAACCTTCAGACCCAAATCTCCTTTCTTCCCTATTTGCTGTCTTTCTTTCTATTTCCTGCCTCGTATTTGCTTTTATTAACATCCCTTCCATTTTCCTTGGCTGCTCTCCAACGTATTGCGCCAAAGGGCAGAGGGCTTGAGTCCCCTTGCTGTCCCTAGCAGGGGACACACCATGTCTTCTCTGGGCAGAAGCTGCACAGGCTCTTGGTGCTTCACCACTGGAAATTTACTGATACAACGGGGTCCTCAGAAAATCTGGGCAAAATAGAAGATCAAGCTAGACATAAATGCCGAATAAAGGGAAGAAGATGATGTTTGGGCAGAAAGCCAGAGGTTCATCATTTGAGCCATTTCGGAAGTAAAGTATGAGCCAGCTCTGAGCATTCCACCCCCCCCCCCAACCCGCCGCACTGCCCTCTCCCTCCTGCCACATCTTCCCTCGGCTGGGGTCTTCACAGGAAGAGCCTTACCCAGCAAGATGGGATATCCACCCCAGGGTCTCATGGAGCCCTCAGAGAAGCTAGGTAGGTCCTCAGGAAACTTCCAGAAATGCGGGGAATGTTGCCCTGTGTGGATGGTACTTCTCTCCCCCTCCCCGCCTCCAGCCCCTTCTCGTCCTCCCCAGCTTCCTTCCCTTCCAGGGACCTTCCCGATTACGTGGACTCAGTGGAAACAGATCTTCTATGATTCTATGCATTTTCTTTCACCACAAATCCCAGGATCTGAAGGCCAAAAGATAGCATAGGGGTCACCTTGACCAACCTCCCTCTTTTTATACCCTGCACCCCACACTGCCTGCCTAAAGGAAAAAAATAAAAAATAAAATAACAGACTATTTAGGGCTGAATTTAAGCCCTTGCCTTGCCAGCCGCCGTCACAATCCCGTACTGTAGGCACAAGCGCTGAACCAGTACTTGGCTGATTGTGGAGACAATTAGCATTCGTTACTTGTTTTAATGAGCCAAGCGGATAATTGTTTCTGGCCAGAGCCACTGGGGACAGGAGCAATTGTCTGCGTTCCTAATTTCTGGGTTAAATCTATGCTAGTGGAGCGCTCCTATCAGAGGCAAGCCTGGAATTGGTAAGATGTCTTATCCACTGTCCAAATCTTCCAGGGACACCAGAGCTGAGATCCAGTCACCCCCAATGCCCCCCTTCCTTTGCATGGTGCCTAGGTGCTCCTGCAGCTCCCAGTTCCCAGGAGGAGGGGACAGGGCTACCCCAGCCCAGCTCCCCTCGAGCTACCTTCACGCCGGGCCTGCGTGAAGATAGCTCTGGCTTTCTGCCCAAACATCACCTTCTTCCCTTTATTCGGCATTTATGTCTAGCTTGATTTTCTATTTTGCCCAGATTTTCTGAGGGCCCCGTTGTATCAGTAAATTTCCAGTGGTGAAGCACCAAGAGCCTGTGCAACACCTCGCCAGGGCCCGAGGTCCACGTCACTGCAGCTCCTCAGCATTCGGATTAAGACTTGTTCAACCACGCTTTCTTTTAGTCTCCCGAGCTGGCTGACACGCTCAGGATTGACCGAACTCTGTTCTTAGGGCTCCGAGGGGTTTGCCCCCACACAGATTTGATGAGGCAAGGAGCCCCACTACCAATCCTAAGAAGTCCTAATTGGGAGCACGCTGATATTTCTGGGTAAAGTTTGGTAAAGGTTATCCATTTTGTGTTGTTTCGTGTTGAAAAAAATGTGAAGGTTTCAGAACATGCCGCCCCAAAACACGACACTTTGGCATGTGGATTATTTGAGTCAAAGGTGAGGGAGAGCCAGCAGGCATAGGAAAAGCTCTTTACCTTCCCCTACACCCTGTAAGAACAAATGTACTTCCCCTCTTGCAGAGGAAATTTAGATTTATAAAGGAAATTTCCATTAGTAAATATACCAGGAAGAGAGCCTACCAGAGGTGGTCTTTCACTAAAGAGGCTCTTACCTGCATAATAAGGCCCCTGGGATTTACTGGTTGTGCCCATTTTCACTTCCTTCCTTCACCCAGCCCAGAATTTGCCTCCTTCCACCCCAAAGCCCCGACCACCCCTCCCTTTTCCTTACTTCAAGATGGTATGTAAATCTCAGTCTTCTGAGAATCACCTCGGGTCTCATATTTTCCTGAGCCCCCGTGGGTACATAGATAATTAAAGTTGGGGTTTTTCCTCCTATTAATCCGTCTTATGTCAACTTAATTCTTAAACCAGCCACAGAACCTAGAAGGGTAGAAGGAAGCATTTTCTCCTCTACAGTTTCCAGGAAGCCAAAAATACCAAGTCCTTCTTTATTCAGTAGTTGGATTACTCAATTATGCCAAAATTTGAGAAAAGATTCGCTATGAATAATTTCAAACTATTGAACTCTTTTTAGAAAGTTGGCTGGAGGATGGATGAATCAGGTGTACGCGTGCGTGCGCGTACGCGTGCATGCGCGGAAATGAGGGGCAGATGTACACCAGCTGCATCATTTGCCCCTGTAGCTAAACCTGTGCTTCTGACTTCTCTTGCTCTCCTTTCCCTCTCATCTGCAACCTGAAAGCAATGGGGAAACAAGGCGTTGCTCACTGCAATGTCTGTGTGTGATTAGTTGCCAACCGAATGAACTTTTCTAACATATCCATCTCCCAGAAATAGTGAAACTGAGAGAAATGGAGGTACAGCTTTTGGAAACACCTACTATGCGCTGGACGCATCATCGCAGTGTCTTATTAAACTCTCAAGGACACCTTGGATACAGTGTTAACATTCTCTTTTTAAAGATGTGGAAGGTGAGGATCAGAGAAGTTAAGTGACGGGTCTAAGATCCCACAGCTAATAGGTAGTTGATACAGGATTTGAGTCCATGCAATTGGATACATGTATATGCAGAACGCTGTCTACTCTAAAACAGGGACCCAGATATCAGGGGGACCTTCTGGTCTTCCACCATTCCTGCAAGCTCCTAGGGGCTCCCCTCCCAAAGTCTCTGCTGCTATCTAAGTGCCTGTGAGTACGTGTGAGCTGCTTCTGCTCCATCCCTCAGACACACTGATGAAATGCAGCCACTTCAGTTGGGTAAGAAAGCTACTCACACCAAGCATTTTGTGGGTTTAGCAACCCGACTAACGGTCAGGTTTGGGGGTGGGGTCACAAGCCCACAAGCCACAGCTCTTCTCTTCTCCCCCACCCCTCCCAATATTACCCCTCACTGCTCATCCAACAGGCTCTGGATCCAGGCACTTTGTCCACGTTGGAGATGAGAATGTGCCAAGGACTACAGGGTAGCCTTCCTTTGGTGGGTTCCCAAACGGACTCAAAAGAATGAAAACTGTCCTGTCCTTGAGAAAAGCAACTAATGGGCGATTTGTCCAAACTGCTAAGTGTGCTCTCATCTATTCCCTACAGCATAAGTTACTAAACAAACTTTCTTTTCCAGAGACCGGCTGTTCTAACTGGAGGTCAGGGATTGCTTTACTTGTCGGAGAAAGTGGCATGTACTGTTTGAGACATGTACATTAAAAATTTGTTGTTGTTTATCTGAAAATCAAATTCAGCTGGATATCCTATATTTTATCCAGCAGTTCTAAGACAGAGGCATAAGGAGGGTAGTTTAATTTCATGGAGGTGTTTTTCATGGAGGGTAGACTTAGAAACTCAGAATTTGATTGTGCTGCATTGCATAACCATTTGGAGGGAAGCAGTTTCTTAAATCGTTTGAATTCATTTTCCGTGAACTCACCATTTTATTAAAAAGTTGGTTAAGCAACTGCCTTCAGCTCAGGTCATGATCCTGGAGTCCCTGGATCGAGTCCCACATCAGGCTCCCTGCTCAGTGGGGAGTCTGCTTCTCCCTCTGACCCTCCCCCCTCTCATGTGGCCTCTCTCTCTCTCTCTCATTCTCTCTCTTTCAAATGAATAAATAAATAAATCTTTAAAAAAAAATATGGCTGAATGTGTCACACTAATTGGAAACATGGCTATCACAACATCCAAGTACGTTTTTAAGTAAGCTGGGGAAATTGGCATTTTAAAATGCTGTTCACACAACCAGAATAAGAAAAGAACTCGACACCCAGGAAGTGCCCTGCAAGGGCAAAGAGGAGAAAAAGGGTGAAAAAAGCCAAATAGGGCAGATTCTTCTGCCTTGGAGCTCGCCTCAGCTCGCGGCACCCCACAAAGCAGACTTTCTTGCCTCCTGTGCCAGACTGACTCACCTGCAGAACATGGGGCAGCCCCATCAGCTCCTGAAGTGAAAAAAGGGAAACAGACCTGCCCTGGAAATATACTCAGTATCTAAATGTTGAATGTGGCTGCACTAACTACAGAAAGAAGGCTAATGCTTTGTAGACAAAGTAGCCAAATTCTCATGCGCGGCAGTGATCAGCAAATGAGTAAATGGTACAAGCACTTGCGCTTCTCTTTCCAATTTCCTGATGCCAAATAAATGGTGCTGGCCCCACGCAGCAGCACGACCTTCACTTGCATTTCCTTTTCGGTTTCCAAAGCTAATGGTTTTTCCCATTAGGCTTATAAAAGTAATGCATGCTCATTATTGAAAATATAGAATGTTCAAAAAACACGAGGCGCCTGGCTGGCTGGCTGGCTCACTCGGTGGAGTGCGTGACTCTTGATCTTGCCGTTGTGAGTTTGAGCCCCATGTTGGGTGTAGAGATTACTTAAAATAAAACCTTGCTTTCTAAAAAAGAATGTTCAAAAAAAACCAAACCCACAAAATCTAGCTTGGTAAATTCCCACTACTCAAGACACTTTTAACCTCAGATGCATTTCTTTCCAGTCTTTTTTAAATGCTATTTTGTATAATGTATACATTGTTGTGTGTGTGTGTGTGTGTTTCCACATCGTTTAGAACTCTTTTGCACCTGGGTGGCTCAGTCGGTTAAGCGGCTGCCTTCAGCTTAGGTCATGATCCTGGGGTCCTGGGGTCCTGGGGTCCTGGGATCGAGCCCCACGTCTGGCTCCCTGCTCAGTGGAGAGCCTGCTTCTCCCTCTCCCACTGCCTGCCACTCTGCCTACTTGTGCTCTCTATCTCTCTGTCAAATAAATAAATAAAATCTTTTAAAAAAACAGAACTTTTTAAACATCATCTTAAATAGCAACAGGATACTGGAAGTTAATGGTGAGATTAACAAAGAAATGTACAACAAATTGTTAAAAACAAGATAACATGCTCGAGATGAGGTCGCTTCTGCTAAGCCCCACAACATGAAGCCGAAACTTAACTTAAGCCTCACGTCACCAAACTGAGAATTTTAATTACGGTTTTGACTCTCCCAGAAATAGAATCTTAAGCCAATCCATCAGGAATTGCCTGACCCGCACCAACCAGATAATCCACCATCCTCTAAATAAGTGACCTTGGGATAGCCAACCTGATTTTGTGTCCAGCATAATTTCCTTGTTCCAGCTCGCTTCTGCCTATGAGTCTTTCATTTTGTGCAGCTCCTCGGAGCTCCTTTCTGTCTGCTAGATTGGATGCTGCCTGATTCATGGAACCTTGAATAAAGCCAATAAGAGCTTCAAAATTTCCTCAGTTGAATTTTGTTTTTTAACAGTCCTTTTAGGGAGGATCCACTTTTCCCACAAACAAGCATGCATACATACGAAAGACACTTCGTCCAACTGCAGGCTGCAGACATTGTCATAAGTTCTTGAAGGGGTCGCCTTTCCTATAGATTTCAAAACACACAAGAAAATGAACACTTTTCGTTAGGTTTCTGGAAATAGGCAATATCATTTTTATGTCCCTACTCTTGGGATCAGAATCTAGCTTCATTGCCTAAAAAAAAAACAAGATAACCACAAGTTCCTATTTATGCACAAATATGAATGTATAAATATGTTCGTAATAGTGTTCTTAATGATTTCAAAAGGATAAAATAAAAATCACCTAAATGTTCAGCATTAAGGGGGTCGGCTAAGTAAATTACAAAACATGTAAACAGTCCTCTCAGTAAGAGAATTATTCAGCCATCAAAAGCAAAGATTATGAAGAACCTTTATCGATGTTAATTTTGGGGTTTTAGGGAAGCTCTATGCCCAACATGGGACATGAACTTGCCGCTCTGAGATCAAGAGCTGCAAGGTTGCTCTATCCAGCCAGCCAGGGGCCCCTACTGATGTTAATTTTTTTAAAACCTGAATACCCAAGTTTATGTAAGCAAGCATTTAGATTTTATATGCATATGAAAAGGGACTGGAACCAAACGTAAGAATAATAATAGCCAAGTGATGAGTTGGTAGGTGCTTTTCCTCTTCGACTCTCTTAGATTCTAGGTTGTCCAAAGCACCTTTCTTATTTGTAGTAATCCTGCTTTTGTTTGTTTTCTCTGCTTACCTTCTGGTTGTCAGGTCTAAGCATTAACCTGTCAGACCCCTGGCTGAGCACCTCGGACTTCTCATTTTCAACCACATCAAGTACCTACAAGGCTCACTCCCCCCCCCCCGCCCCCGGAAAGGGCATTTTGCCAATTGCAAAGCACTGTTTGTTCTTGGGCAAACTATTTAGTCCGGTTATCATTAGAAAATTTGTTTGCACAGACCTGACTGTTGCAGCTCCTAAAATTGACTCTTGCTAATACGACGCGGAAAAAGAAGGAGCACAAACCTTGAAGAATTGGAGATGAGCCCTCGCCTCTGCAGGTTCATCGTGGATGCAAGAGGGAGGCCCCTCCACCAGCACCCTTTGATGGAAGACTCTGGGGAGACACCCTTCGTAAGGGAGACCCGCTCCCTTTTCTTTCCTATACTTGCCATGTAGCTGCAAAGTATGTTGGCACCTCACAATGAGGTGATGGAGAATTGGAAGCAGCCAGGGAGCGTGAGGATCCCCGTGGAGAGACCAAATGTATTGGAGATCCAGGGAGGATGGGTCAAAAACCCAAATTAATATATCCAGAAAGAAAGCTGAGCTTGAGCTGGACCTGAGTCAGTATTTTTACACCACTGGGTTTATTCCAGTCTTTGAGGCCCAGTCCAGAGGTCATGTTTTGCTGGTGGGAAGGCTGGTGGTGCTCCTAAGTGGCCCTTTATAACATGGAACAGAAATGCAGACAAAGACTAGGAAGACAAGGCACAGTTCTGGAATCAGAGCTCCATCAGACGGGCCAAAATCCTGTGTAGGGTTTGGAGAAGGAATGCGGTGTAATAGAAAGAACCAGAGCGTTGGAGCCTGAGAGGTGGGCCTTTGAATTCCAGCCCCCATCCCCTCACGGGCCCCATGGCAGCCTGCATTATTGCTCCCCTGCCCTGTCTGAAGCTTATACAGTGGCTCCAGCAGCCGTGGCTGCAGCATCCTTTGCTGGGTCCTCTGCTTCCCATGCCCCAACGCTGCACGGAGGTCGGCACTCGCTTTGCTCAGTGAAAAGTGAGCAAAAGTGATATAATGTGCCACTTCCTGGCTGAAACTCTAAGTGAAAGCTTTCTTGCTCTTTCCTCTTGGCCATGAGAACACCTCCACCCCCAAATCAGCTACCCCCCTCGCATCTGGTTGTAGACAACATGGCGCCACGCCCAACTCTCTGCCAAGGCGTAGCTTGTGTGAGAAGCAGAACTCTGTGGTTATAAGGGACTGATCTGGGTGTTATTTTGTTGCCAAAGACCTATCTTAAAAATGCTATCCCCTTAAGCCTGTTTCTTCATCTCTGACAAAGCACTTAACAGGCTTATTTCTTGTGGCTCTTTTGAGAAGTGAATGGACTGATGGTGGGAACACATTTGGCTGAAAAACATGGAGAAATAAAGGGTTGACACTGTCCCCCGGACACTGTGTTCTGGCGATTGAAAGAGAGGGCCAGTGGCCAGAGTTTAAACTGTTTTTGTTTTGTTTTCGCCTGAATTGTAATTTCTCTCTCTCCTTGGAAAATATTGATCTAGAAATGAAACACTTAAAACCCATGCCTTTTTTTTTTTTTTTTGATGTGTTGGAGAAATGCAATCTTCCTGAGGGAAAAGGCGGTCACTGTGGTTGAAATGGCCCTCTCTTTGCTAGCCTGAGCCTGACCTCTCTCCAGTGAGAAATTGCACAAGACTTGTAGGCCTTCCACCCAGATTTATTTTTCACAAACAGCCCAGCTAGGAAAACCTGCTTACATGGCATAGCGCTGCTTCTGCAAAGAACACCTGAGGCTCCCTGGCTTATGTGAGGCACAAGGCTATCCCCCCAAGACCTAACACTTGTGCCTGCACGGTGTTTGAGGCTGGTGCCTCCCTGTCTGGCCCCTTGCTTTAGCGTAGTTTCGTCTTCCTTACCTCGTGCCTGCACAGGGGACCTTGTTTTGGGGCTGGGCTCTCCCTGGAGAGACATCGCTGCTAGATTCTTCTTCCTAAACCCCAGCCCGATCAGAGTCTTGGGACCAAAATCCTTGCTTGCTCCCCATTGTCCATCAACATCTCCACCTCCTTCCCTGGGTCTTGGGGATTCTCTTCAATCACAACGCGTTCCTGCCCAGGCAGAAATTCTGCCCATCCATTAGGAGGTGGACATTCTCCCGCATGACAATCTTTTCTAATCTCCGATCATATGTGATTTCTCTCAACCATGAAAACGACTCAGCCCTCAAACTTCCCTTTAATACATTTTATAATTATGGTCGAAAATCTGGAAGTTAAAGAAAATTATGGAGGGAACAGTAAAACAGAAACATAACCACATCTTAGGAGAGAACCACTGTTAAGGTGTAGTGCATTCTTCCCCTGCAGTAGATAAGGACGGAACAGGATGATCATCCTCAGGGTTGGCAGAGAAGTGTGAAGTAAAGACTATCAGCAGCATGTTACCTTAGAAGACAACAGGGAAATAAAAAATTGTAAGCCATCAAAATTAAAAATCGTCCACATTCCTTGGGGCCGTGATTCCGCCCTTCTCAGATTTATTCTATGGAAATAATAGCAGAAATATGCAAAAGTATCGCTGTGAGAAACCTCACTGCACCATTGTTTTTAATTGCATAAAAGAAAATTGGAAACACCTTAACGGTCCATCAGTTGGGAATTTGTTTCATCAATTACAAAACATCCATCCAATGAAATACTATGAAGTCATTAACAGGAAGATAAAGTGCAGTTTGGCTATCTAGTGTGATCCAGACTGCAGTACTGAAATTTTTAAAGAACATGCATTATTTTTACTCACCTAAAGCCAATTCTAAAGTCCTTTGCCTTGAGAGTTGTCACAAAACAGAAAAGATTTCGTATGCATAGAAAACATTTTTTTGGCACGAGGCATAGCAATGATTAATGGTGGTTATCTCCCAGGGATGAAATTGAGAGACCTTCTTTTTCTGATCTGAACGTTCCTGTGTTTTGTAATAATAAATAAAACACAAGCTCCCATGCTAGAATAACAATACCAACATCCATCCCTGGAACCGTTTGAGTGGGATAATTCATAGGTTTTTCAGAGGCCTTCAATAAAAAAAAAAAAAAAGCCTCTTCATAAACAAAACTGCATACTTAAAACTGCACCTAGAAATGAAGGTTCGCTGGATAAGTTAAAATCAGTGAAATCCTCATGGAACACTACATCAAAAACTAATGATGTGATGTATGGTGATTAACATAACAATAAAAAATTTAAAAAAATCAGTGAAATCCACAACTATGCTCAAATGAAAAAAATAGAATGAATAAAAACAATGAAATCCTAAGTGGGTCTCGTAAACTATGTATAAATGCTTCTGGGAACTCTGTGAATCTGAGTTGTTAGGAGTCTGGTGACCTGGAGTGTGAAGGGGTCAATGCTGAATCTCGCCTGTCACTAACCACCCCCCACCCCCGCCACAGTTCGAGCTCTCTCTTCCAGCACAGGTTTTACTTGCCTAAAGCCGTTACCCCCTTTCTGGTCAATCCCCCTCAATCATCACACACAGAGAAAAGAATTTGCATCAAGATGCTTGAAAGGTAAACAGCTTTGCTTCAGCTCCCTGCACCCCTTGAGGCCAGGCAGGAGTGGTTGTGGCCTTTCTCAAGAGGCCTTATCGCTGATGGCAGGGCATTCTCACCGCGGGCCGTGGTCGTCTGCGATTGCTCAAACATCCAACGTCAGTGTTTCAGCCACAGAGACTTCAAAGAACAGGATCATCAGCGGAAGCAACCTCACGCATTGTCAACCTCTTGCCCAGGTTACATAGTTCAAACATGAAATTTTCCCTTGTGCTTCCAAGTCCGGAAAAGAAATGTAATTTTCCCCAACTCTGCAAGAGTTCAGACCATTCTTTTCTATGGTGATGATCTTTTCTGAGATGGAACCCCCACCCCTCGGGCCCCGGGTTCCTTCCTCAAGGAAGCGTTGGCTCGGAGGATAAAACTCACCATCCACTGCAGACACTTTTGCAGAGGCTGTGGATTGTAGGGCTGATGGGCTCAGTTTCCAATGCTTGCTAAAAACCTAAGAAAGTGGAGACGAGCAGCAAACCGACTTCCTGAGGCTTTTCTGGCGTGACCAGAAGCTGCAAAATTAATTAAGGGCATTTTCTCAAGGGAGCTGCTGAGAATCCCTTTCAAGTTTCTGGGTTGCTTGACATTCACAGATGCTAAGTAGGGCTCAGCCCCCTGGCCCTTTGAGGTTTCCCTCCCACACGCTGGAAGGGCAGTGTGATTTAGGATGGTCAGCAGGGGGGAGAGTGGTAAGCCCAACCTGCCCCTTAAACAAATAAATAAAACCAGCCTATAGCTTGGGCAGCCCAGTGCCTTTAGCACCTGGTAGATCCAAGGTTGGGGGGGTGCAAGGGGCAGAGATGGACTCTTCGCTAGTACGCGCTAAGATGACAAGACAATTTGTTTTTGTTTAAAGCTGCCCTGAAAGAAAAGAGATGGCTTTTTTCTGTTTGTTTGGTTTGTTTGTTTTGTTTTGGGGTGTTTTTTTTTTTGTAGGGTTCTTGGAAGGGGCTAGGGGTAAGAACTCTACCCACATCAATATTCAGCTATTTCTCTTTGCACTCACTTCCTTCCGTGAGCACAGGCCACAGATCCTTAATCACAAACTCTTTCTCATCTGTCTCTTGCTCTTCTCACGGCAGAGCAGATTACCCTCATGCAGAGGCTGAGGTTTATCACCACTCTGTTGGTTTGGAGTCCTCACAAATTCCTCAAAGCAACCCCCTTCGCAGAGGCAGAGGGTTCTGGGAGTGGGGGGTGAAAACTGCCCTAGCTATTTCTGACACTGGAGTCATTGCCTGGATGTCCGTGGGCTAAGTTGTAGAGATGAGGTTGCAGCCAGGAGAAAGGCTGAATACGGATCCTGAGACTACTGTCACCGAGGTGTTGGCTTTGGTGTCTTGGGCAAATACCTCTATTGCGGTATTTTTCAACGGGGTGACCGGGAGACTCTATACAGACCCCCGTGGGCACCCCACACTCACACTCACAGACGCGCACATGCGAACATGCACAGACATGCGCCCACACCCCCGCATCCCCATGCTATTCATCCCACACACATAAGGTTTCTACACTCAGTAAGTTTGGAAAATTCTGCAAATGGCAATAAGGCTTTGTGTCTTGTGATTGACGATTCACAGCAAAAGCTCTGAGAAGTCCTGCAGCAAAGAAACTTGAGCCGCTCACCTGCTCACCCAGTGTGTCCCAGGTACACCGGGCCATACCCCATTTCCACACAACGCTTACAGTTTCAGCGAAGCACACTGAGCAAATGGTTCAGTGGAGTATAACTGCCTGCCTTCTTGGACTTGCATTTTGCTTTCAGACTTTAGGGGTTACATCATTCTTCTGCACCAGAGGGTTTGCTGGCCCCTCATCTTCCACCGTGTGCTCCCAGTCCGGTCGATTGTGCCTGTGTGGGGGGCGGGGGGCAGTTCCTTTCTGTGTTTATGGAGGGAGCCCCTGCAATTTGGATAGAAAGAGCCTCCAGAGACTGGAGGTCACATTCCTGTGCCCCATTCCTTTGGTAAAACTCCCCCCCCCACCCAGCCTCCCCGCCACTATAGGGAGAATGTAGTAAGAACCTCGTCGAGCACTTATTCTGCCTGCTTCTTCTTTCTGAGGCCATGCTCATCTAGTTCAACTGGATGCATGATGGTTGCACCAGGGTAGTCAGTGATAAAAGCCTGGGGACTAACGGCTTTACAGACACCGACCAGAGGTCGCAGTCCTGTCTGTCCTTGTGGTGGAAAGAGAGCTCCCGGTGCCTGCCTTCAGAGGCCAGAACCAGGACTTAGAATCAGGACTTAGATCGGGACATCAGAATCTAGAATACCCATCGTTGAGGAGCATGTGGAGGCACTTAAATTTAAGGTAATTATCGTTCATCCTCTCTGAAATGAGAAACAAACATTTAAAAACGGGCTTGGAAGTTATAGAAGAGTTGCTCCAACTTCACGTTCAAAGACCTGGACAGAGACAGGCAAACCTGCCCAGGGCACCTGCTTGTACACCTAAAAGTGAATTTCCGGGTCCCTGATCCCTTCGTGGGCGCCACTGTTTCCTGGTGGACAAAGCCACGCCATGTCTTGTGTCTCTGCAGCCCATGCAGACAGGAATACGGCCCCACTGGGCCCGGGAGCAGACTCAAAGTCAGGTTACCCAGGAGCACCAGCTCTGCAGCGTCAGAATATGCTGTAAAGGTGCCTGTTTCTCCCTTCCAGGACCGCGGGATAGCTTGGTTATGAAAACAGGTTCTCTCTAGGAAGATGGTAAAAAAAATAATGTATAATAAATGGGATTAAAGGAATGGAGTCAGAGACTTAGACAGACCTGGCTTTTATTTCCAAGTTCAGGAGCTTTATAATCTGGGACCGTAAAACACTCTAAGCCTCCATTTTCTCAACTGTACAATGGGTATTCTTTTGTACGAGTTTCCCCTACGGCTGTTGTAAGGCGTAAGTGAGATAAACAGGTAAGCTCTCACCCAGGGCCTGTCACATGGTACATGTTTCATAAATGTAAACTGTTGTGCATGTGTTGCTCATATACGACACAAAGTGTCGACAAATGCTTATTTCTGTGCATTTGTCAGTAAGATAACGTTCACACAAAGAGCCGCCCTCCTCCCAGCGGCCGTCCTACTAGTAAGTTTACACGTAAAAGAGTCTTGATTGTTTGTTTTTCTGGAGATATTTTTGCATTTATAATTCACGAACGGATGAAGTGCTCGTGTCTGCCTTTGCCCCTGGGAAGCCAGAATTTAACTTGATGCTATGCTTATTTACTCCGCTGTTTGTGTGGTCCCCGGAATACGGTTCGTAGGATTGCCTCACAAGGAGGGGTCGGCACGGCAGAGCCTCGGGAAATCGGTGCCCGGGTGAACTTACCAGCCTGAGGCAAGACCGTGTTTCTGTTCGGCAGTTGCTTCCAGAGGCGGGGCGAGGAAGAACGTGGCTTTTCTTTGTTTTGTGGTTGTTGTTTGGAGCCCCTTGGAGGACACAGGGAGAGATAATGGCCCACGGAAGGCTTAGGCATCTCTTTGTTCTGGTTTATTTTAAGCCCCTTGAAGAGCCCTTTTATTGTTCTCTTTGCTCCCAGGACTTCAAAGCGGGAGGGTTTTTCTTCGGGACCAAGAGGAGGTTCCCAGAGTCCTAAGCCCCTGGAGGGCGGATGGAGTTGCTGCGGGAACAGGGCTCAGGGATTGCTTACTGAGAAGCAGTTCAACGGAGGGAGGAAAAAAAAGAAACAATTTGATCTTGTACTTACAATAAGAGATATTACCTGATACTTGAGTTCAAGGACCTGGTAAAGAAAAAGGTGGTTTATAATTCAGGAAACAAACCACTTCACATTTTCTCGGGCAAAACAATCACCTGGCGGCGGCGGGGGGGGGGGGGGGGGGGCTTGTTTCAAAGGTCATTCCCAGGAGCCACTTGAGGGGGAATACTATTTTGCTAGGTCTATAAGAATCTGCATTTTAGTGTGAGCTCCCTGGGAAGGTGATGCTGGGGATCCTTGACAAGTTTTCCCTGACACCATGAAAGAAATTCGGGGTCCTGCGGTACCACTGTTGCCTGGCCAAAGGCAGCTGTTAATTTTCTGGGTTACTTTGCTCTGGATTCCTAAACCCCTGTGGCGCTTGGGAAATGCTCTCGCAGTGGTTAAAGGGAGATTGAACAATGGAGGATAAAGGAGGAGCCAGACCCTTTTATCCCTCTTGGAAAAATAGATTGACTGGTTGAAGTCAGGCATGCAGTGTTAGCCCCGTGAAGGAGAAAACGGAATTGGTCCCCATAGGTCAACGACTCAGGGCATTGGCCTCTGGATCACAGGCAGCACCTTACCCCCGTGAGCCCGCAGTGCCCCCAGACGGAAATGTGCCTCCCCAGAGCAGCCCTCCCACAGGAACAGCGGCTCCATGGGTCCAGGACCTTGCCTGAAGAGTCAGGTAGATGCACACAGCACAGGTGTCCATAAGCAACAAGAGCTCCAAATTTCAAGACTAACTGGAAAGATTGAGGGTTTATGAGAACAATAGCTGAGATCGGCGGCTCTCACGTTGAGGAAAGAGATATGTCTCCATAGATATTATGAGACTGTATTTACATACAGGTCGCACCACAAACTGAGTCACAATCATAAATACCTTCAAGTGATCAACATGAGGCTTTGACAGAATTGTCCCTTCATTGCCCGCTAGGTTAATGGTGAGACTTTTCTGGGACAAGCGGGTAGGGGCGACGTGTTTTCCAAGGGCTTTGCTGACCTGCGATGTTGTTTGGGAAGGAAAGGATTATGTGATAAAATGCCTGGAAAATGTCTGGATTAAACTAAGTGAAATAGAGTTCTCTGTAGTAGAACTTCTCTTACAGATCTGCGGATTTGGCCACGAGATCCTTTGGCAGAGATCACCGTTCAAAATTAGTGTCTCCTGGACAGGTTCTGCGAATGCTGGACCACATGATTCCGAGGGTCTCCTTTGGCTCTTACAACCCCCAGGTGGCATAGAAGCAAGAAGGTGAGAAAGCACACAAATGCCCCTGTCCGTGTAGCAGGATGACAGATGGATATCTGAAAACTTGCAAGCACCTATTAACATAATAAAACAGTGAATGTTAAAAAAAATCCATTACACACCATTCACAAAATAATTGCTTCTCCAGAGAACACAACAGAGAAAAGAAAATTGGCTTTATGTGTCCTCAAGAATCAAAATAAAGATCAGCCGGACTCATACTTGTAGTCTACAAACCACGAAAAGAAATTTTGCTACCATGAGAGAAAAAAGAAGACCTTTTTCCAATAAATGGCAAGTCTCACTGAAGGGGAAAACAAGCATGGTGATCTTGTGTGACTTCTGTGTACTGAGCCTCAAGAAATCATACATGGTAACACCAGCAGTGATTGGACCCCCGAGAGTGAGGGGGTCACCCTTTGGAAGAGGGCAAATAGCACCATTTCTCCAGCAGGAGCAGGACCTTGGGGGTTCCAAGGAAGCCAGAGAAGGGACCCGAGATCAGGCAGGAATGAGAATAACCTTCTACTTTCCTTCTTTTTTCTTTTTCTTTTCCATTTTTCCTTTCGCTTTATAGGTAATGATTTGGAAAACTCAGAATCCCCATCAATAAAAGGTGATAAATAGGGATCATTATGTGCCAAATTTAGTAAAAATAAAATTGAGAGAAGACAGGTTTTTAAAAAGATTTTATTCATTTATTTGATAGAGAGGGACACAGTGAGAGAAGGAACACAAGCAGGGGGAGTGGGAGAGGGAGAAGCAGGCTTCCCGCCGAGCAGGGAGCCCGACGTGGGGCTCGATCCCAGGACCCTGGGACCGTGACCTGAGCCGAAGGCAGACGCTTAATGACTGAGCCAACCAGGTGCCCCAAGAGAAGACAGCTTTAATGAAGCTAGAATTACTGCAGTGTTAATTTAAATTTAGAGAAAAAAAAAAGAAAAATGCAGACCTCGTTTTGCCAGGGAGATGAGAGTATTAGTTCTAGCTTGAAAATAGGCAAAGAACCTCTGATCTCTTCTTTACATTATAATGTTAGCCCATAGCAGAAATTTGATAACTGTTATGCCTTAAATATGAAATCATATTTTACTGCAAGGGAGAAAGGCTATTTTCCTCAAAGAACATTTACTATCGATCTCAAAGCAGTAATTAGCATCATACTTAAAGCTGAGCTCTCTAGGAAGACCCCTGAAAGGTAAGACCAGGAGAAGATGCCCATTATCACCGCGTCTCTCCAAAATGGTCTTAGACATTGAAGCCAATGCAATAAGACATGTGAGAGGAACAACTTGCAAGAGAAATTGCTTATTGTTGAGAGACTGTATCTATCAGAAATCCCAAGATAACTAACTGAAGTTAGAATTAGAACTAAAGAAAAAACATCTGATAAAGGACTAGTATCCAACATATACAAAGAATTCTTAAAACTCAACAATAAGAAAGCAAACAATCTTATGAAAAAATGTGCTAAAGACCTTAACAGACGCCTCACCAGAAAGATAGACCGATGGCAAATAAGCATTTAGAATATGCTCCCCATCATAAGTCATATACCACTCTGCACCTGTTAGAATAGCCCAAATCAGAACCTTGACAACACCAAATGTGGGCAAAGATGTGGAGCAACAGGATCTCTCATTCATTGCTGGTGGGAATGCAAAATGGTGCAGCCGCTTTGGAAGACAGTCTGACAGTTTCTTACAAACCAAACATTTTCTTACCATATAATACAGAAACTGCACTCTTTTGTATTTATCTAAAGGAGTTGAAAACTTAAAGTCCATGCAAAAATGTGCACACAGATGTTTCTCGAGGCCTTATTCGTAATTGCCAAAACCTGGAAGCAACCAGTATGTCCTTTAGTAGGTGAATGGACATATCACTTGTGATGCCTCCAGGCAAGGGAATGTTACTCGGTGCTAAAAAGAAATGAGTTCTCAAACCAGGAAAAGACATGGAGGAAACTTAAATTTGTATTGGTAAGTGAAGGGAGACAATCTGAAAAGATTACCTACTATATGATTCCAACTATATCACGTTCTGGAAAAGGAAAAAAAGAGACAGTACAAAGGTCAGTGATTATCAGGGTTGGGGGGAGGGAGACATGAAGAGGGAGTGGATTTAAGGGCAGTGATATTATTCTATATGTAACTATAATGGCAGATACATGTCACTGTAGTTGTGTCCAAACCCAGACAATCGACAACACCCAGAATGAACTCTAATTTAAACTATGGACTTGGGGTGATACTAATGTATCACTGTGGGATGCTGATAGCGGGGGACGCTATGCATGTGTTAGGGTAGGGGTACATGAGAACTCTGTACTTTCTGCTCAATATTGCCGTAACCCTAAAGCTGCTCTAAAACAGAAAGTCTTTTTTTTAAGCAGCTTATGAGATGTAATTAATGAATGTGAATGAATTATCAACCTCCTTGTTCTTTTTAAATTTTGCTTATTTATTTTAAGTAATTTCTACATCCAACATGAGGCTCAAACTCATGACCCCAAGACCAAGAGTCACATGCTCTTCTGACTGAGCCAGGCAGGCTCCTCTCTTAATCTCCTTATTAATGGCAACACTTAGTAGGAGGGGGATCCACTGTACGTACCTGTGTGGGTAATATACAACTGCACATATGATGTATACTCATACAAATACATATAGCACATATCCAGGAATAAACTTAGCAGAAAAAAATGTAAGCATCCATTCAAGAAAAACAAAAGCAAACTACAAAAGACAGCTAAAAATAAAAAAAAAAAAAAAACTGGAGAGGTTTGGAGAAAGTTGCCATGTTCCTGGAGGAAAAACTTATCAGAGTTGTAAATATGACATTTTTATCCTAAATTAACTATAGGTTCAGTGAAAGTCCACTAACTTTCTATTGGATTCTTTTTTTTAATATCAGAAGGTGATTTCAAAGATAATCTGAAAAAAATAAATAGAAGAGGTAATCATTCTTTTAAAGATAAGTAATGATGAAGCCCTTAACACACATTATAAACCTAGAGTAATTAAAATATAAACACATCTAAATAAATGAGACTGCTCAGCCCGACAGGAGACACAGAGGTTTTGACATGAAAACAGTGACATCATTAATTAGTGGGGAAAGAATTATTTGGTAGATAGTGCTGAGAACAGGGTTAGCCACCTAAAATTTTTTTAAAAATTGAAATTCAGTCCTTATCTGATGCAGTCTAAAATAAACTTGAAAGTAATAAGTTAAAAAGCTTTAAAAATAAAAATTAAAAACTGTCATATATTTTCTTGAACTCCGGTTAGGAGCAGCTATCTCGGAACAAGTGTGTGCAAGGGTTTACAAATGTAAAGACTGATACTTTCAGAATCAGAAAAAGTTAAATGCATTAAAGAAAGAGAACTCTGCAAATGAACTTAGGTTATCGACAGGATCTGATTTATAACCTAAAATTCTTTTAGTATCTACTAAGAAAAATTAAGATAAAGACAAAAAGCATTTGGGAAAGAATGTGAGATCCAAATTCAGAACAAATAGGAGAAAGGAAATCATGAAGGCAAATGCACAGATTAATAAATTAAGGGGGGAGAAGTTTGACGAATACATCTTTCTCTGAGAAACAGTTAACTACGCAGAGAACATTAGAGCATATTTGTACCAGGAGCGTAGGAATGCTGTCCATTTTTTTGCCCACCTCAGAAAACACCTAGAATTTAGTAGGTCCTTAATAATTTTTGAAGGAATGAAAATAGATATACCACCAGAAAAAGATAATGAGAAGATTACAGACAACATAAGTATACAAAATTAAGAAAAATACGGAGCTGACATGACAGGAAGGTTAAAACCTAAACTACTTCCTTAAATTTGAAAACCTTCATGAAATAGAAAAGAATGTTTATCAAAAGGAAGTCAGCAAGAAAAAAAAAAATCCTAAGCTAATATCCACGGGAAACTTGTGTCAATTATGTCCACGTGAACAAATGGGACCAGACAGCTCAACATGTGACAAGTACTTTAAAAATTTGAGAAGCCTCCAGTATCCCTGCAAAGTAAACCTTACCAAGATACATTTTTAAGAGTGTGTATGGAGGTGGGGGAAGGGAAGAATTCATGCTGTACATGTGATAAATAATATATTTATGGCATCATAAATATCAGCTGTCTCATAGCTCATGCTTCAAATGTTTTGACTACCATAAAATTAAAGTTTTGTTTGTTTTTTTTTTAGTGTGTCAAGAAATGCCATAAAGAGTGGCGGGTGAAGTAACAAACTTGGAGAGCATTGGCCATGCTGTTAGACAATCAGAGAAAGAAAAAAAGGAGCTGACATTTCTTGAAGTCTTCATACACGCCTCATCCTGTGTCGGAGCTTTCTGTGCATTGTCTCACTAAAAGAATAAATGCAGTAAAGAGGAGATGCAAAGGCACTATCCACATATGTTTTAAATGTCAACACCACCAGAGACGTAAGCAATATTAAACAACAAGACCAAATTTGGAAACGTGAGGATAAAGGATAACACTCAGTGTCGACCAGAGTGATAGGAAATAGCACTCATATACGATGCTTGTTTAAGGTAAATTTGAACAACTTTTGTAGAGGTCAATTTGGCAATATGCATCATGGGCTTTAAAAGTGTTATCTATTGACCCCCAAATTCCACTTTTGGCAATAATGCCTTTTGTCCAATAATACCATCTCTTGGAATAAACAAAGGTACACCCAAAGATGCACCAAAGAATGTTCACTGTAACATTGCTTATACTCAGAAACATGGGATCATGCCTGACATTTTGTTGATGTAGAAATGTACCAGGGTGCTTTCAATCACACTTTCTCATTTAATTCTCAAAAATCTCTTAGTCTTAAATTTATTATGCCCATTTCAAAAATTCAAAAATGATAAATTAGGAACTTACTTAAAATCCAAGACTTAATTGGAGCTGGAGCTCGGACTGAGTCCAGGTCTTCTGAGGTCTGGTCCAGTTTCCTTTGTACATGATCACATGGCTTCTACCGTGCTAGGTTATTAGAGCTGAGTCTTAGAAATTACCTGGTTCACACAAACCCCTAAGTTAGACGAGTGACTTGGGCTCATAGGAAGTAAGTCAGCCTGGTGAGCCAATGACTGAACATGGCCATTCTCTTCTAATACAGTATTCTTAGGACTGCATTAAGTGTTTCTCTCAGAACAAAGTATGGAATGATTTCAAGTAGTGCCTGGGCCATAAAGAAAAGATCTGGGGGAAGCTAAGAAGCAGTCAAGATACCCCAGAATATTGTTTCTACAGATATATAGCTCCATCACTACGTCTCTCTGCCAACATCATCCCAAAGTTTCTCTTCCAAATGTCCACTGAGGCTGGTATGTCCTCATCTTTGTCCCATGAAATAATCTTTTAAGAGATTGGCAGAAATACTTTTTGGGAAATATGAGGTCAAGGATTGACAATTCCTTTATACCAGTGAGTCTTAAACTTCTTTGTGTTTAAGAATCAACTGGAAGCTTTGTGGGAAATGCAGACTCCAGGGCTCAGTCAGTAATGGTTCTGGTCCAGTGGCTTTGGAGTGAACCTAGAGATCTTTTAAACAGTTGGCCTGGCTCAACCAGAGGCAAAAAAAAATCCCAAAGAGCCAACTGAGGCAATGATTCCTACTTCCTATTATTTCTTGACTTGTAATCGTAATTTTAGGCAACCCTGCTGAGCCTGAGGGGTGTTTCAGTCCAGCCATTAGGACTATTCTTCCTGGGTCTTCAATGAGTTTTAAAGCATTGTTCTTGCTTATACTTTTCCCAAGACCTAGACTTGGTCAATTTATTGATGCTCTCTGTAACAAGTGACTTTACCACACTCTTTCCCTCATTTTGGTGTTTAGAGGAGAAATTACATTACGTTCCCTTATCAGCCATTAGCTCAAGCCACAGGCAATTCATTTATTCAACACACGTTGAGTGGTAGCTCCCAGTGGTGCAGAAACTATATCAAAGGACTTAAATGGACTTTCTTTGGGGGGATTAAGATTGATGTGTCTCTTGACCAGTATAGCACCACCCACTCTTCTGATGGTCATAGCCAGCTCCATGGGTGTGTGACCTGTAACGTTTCACAGGTCCCCATGAAGACCTGGCATTTGGTCTGATGCTCTGCTGTCATTGTCTTGAAATGCTTAGTGCCTTTTGAAGAAGAGGCTCTGCTTTCTCTTTCCATTGGACCCTGAAAATTCTATAGTGGACCCTGCAAATTCTACAGCAAGTCCTGCTCGTTATAGTCAGAAGGTTACATGTCAGATATTCAAGAAGGGAAATTATAGCTGGGTCTCCCGGTGTGCAGCTCTGGTGGCTGGTGGTGTGGTACTGGAACTGCTCAGCCTGGGCTGACATATATTGTGTCTTTGCTGCACACCACCCTTCTGGTTGCACATAACAATTCTTCTCTTGTTTTAGCGGTGATGAGTCCAAAGTCACTTTTATTTTGGGCAATCTTAATTGAAGACAGGATAAGTAAGTCCTTGGCATGGACAGAGCTCAGGGGACAGGGCAGATGTCTAGCTCTTCCACTCCACAACCACTTCTGTCTTGACTGTTTCAACCCATGAAGGTCAGAGCTTCATTAGCAACCAATGCTCTTGAATATAAGATATAGGTGTGGCTTTGTACCAGGCAAACACGGCTGCGCTCTCAGATTGCTTGGCTGCTAGGTAGAGCCATCCACCCAGTGCAGCTTAAACAAAGAGGGGGCGCACCTCCAAAACCCAAAAGAAGTTACAGGCAACCCAGCCCTGAGAGGTTCTGGGATCAAGATTTAGGAAGCAAGGGACCAGGAGACCACTCTCCAACTCCATCCGGGGAGCCATCTCTCCCTCTTCCCTGATTTTTGCTACGTGCCACCTCTGTTTTTCCTTCTCTCTGAAGACTCGCTCTTTTTGTCCCCTTGCATATGGCAGAAATGTGGCCAACTGAGGCGCAGCTTTTCATGACCTCCCTGCTCAAATGCCCTGCACAAATTACACAGAGCTTTGAGGTGCCAATTCTAAACTTCTAAGAGAGGAAATCAGATTGGTGCTGTGATCACGAGTTGCCGTCTGAGCTTGGCAGTGTGAGTCACCAGATCCGCAACCCACTCAGAAGGGTTTATAGGAGCAGGCTCTATGGGAAGGAGGTGGATGAGAAGTCCGTCCAGTGGATTCACATGCTACCTGCGGTCACAAAGGAAGGCCGTGATCAGTGTGAAGTTCTGGAAGGCGGGTAGGCTTTGGGGGAGGGTGGGCTATGGGTGGAGCCTACTGCCAGGTGTAATTTACAGCCGATGTATAGTTTTGGGGTTGGGTGATGAGTTCACATGTGCTCGTTTATGTTGTACTTGCAAATAAAGAAGCTAATTGGCTAAAAGAGATCACGAATCAATAGTACTACCTCATGAGCTGAGGATTATGATTAATAAGAATTTAAGGTACAGTAAGACAGAAAGCTTACTTTTTATCTGGATGGTGGGTGCACAGGTGTTTGTCTTATTACCAGCTTTCAACCTGCATGTGTGTTACACACACACACACACACACGCACACACACACACACACACACACACACACACTGCCCTGAAGTTATCAGTCCCATTAATTCCCCAAAGGAGGACCAACTCGGAATTCCCTGAGGGACTGAGGCTCTGACCCAGCCATCTGAGGAGTAGCTCAGGGCTTCCGTGACCCTGACTAGGGTGTCCCCCTGGTTGCCCTGGGGCGGTGACCAGCAAGCCTCCTGGGTAAGCTTTCACTGCAGCCCAGGGAGCACTGCCAGAGAAGAAGCTTCTCGACAGGGGAATCTGCCCTCTCTCCACTCTCCCCTCGATGGCCAGTGGTTCCTTTCTCCCTTGTCTCTTTCGAAGGAAAGACGCATTCCCCACATTCATATTTGTATCAGTCTTGCCCAGAATTAGGTTATCCTGATAAGTTTATTAAAACTTCCTTCATGTAACCCATGTACCCTTAGTTGCATGCTTTCTGACAGAACAGGGGTGCTCTTAGCTCAGGATGGCAAATGAATGCTCAGGAAGGGAGGAATGGGGAACACCAAAGACAGATGTCAGACCCCCAGCCTCCCCCCTCATCTGTCCCTTGCTCCCCTGACTCCCAGTTTAAACTGCGTTCTGTGGCATGGAATGAGATTGATAAGGAAAGGCGCTGGAATGGGGCAAGGGCAGGGACAGGAAAGTCACAGGAGACTAGAGGCTCCATCCCCGCAATCAGCCCATCATCCACATGGAGAAGGCTGCACAACTCCTTTCTCCTCCAGCCACCCGCACTGCTGCGTGATTCGGGGAGCAGGAGACACAAGCACTTCATTCCCGAGAGTAGGGGCTCCAGACAGGGGCTGGCAATTTGGGGACCAGAGTCAGGACAGGGGAGGGCCTCAGGCACCGCTGTCCCGCTGATGATGGCCTCACTCAGCTCACTTTCATCCCTCTTCCTGTTTCCTGGTCTTTACATCAGACACTAGGAATGTGATATGGCATAGAGCCTGCTGCCGGATATGGGCAGTTGCTGTCCTGCTTAGTTCTGGGGTGTTCAAGCAGGTGGTGCGCTGCCGAAAGCCGGGTCCTCTCGCCCACCATGGAGTGGCTCCATGGAGACACATCGCATGATGACATCGTCCAGGACACAGTGCTGGTGGTTTCCATCCGAGAACAGGCAGAGGACCTTTGCCCACACCCTGTCCCTTGCATGTGCCCCAGGACAAACCATGCATCTCTTTATCCAAAGGCCATCGGGTCAGCAGACTGCTGTGGGTCTAGCACACAACACCCTCCGAGCGGACGCTGATAAGATGCCCACGCAGGCCCTGGGATGCGGAACAACCTGTGGGCTGTTAGTAGGAACTCGTTTCTAGAGAGGGCATCAGGAAGCTCTGGCAGCCCCCCATGTAGGCTGTGGCTTCCTGCTAATTCGGGAGGCGAGACTGCAAATCGTTATGTCAATCGGCTGCTTTGGAAACTCCCATGACTTCAGAAAATAGAACTCTTCCTTGGACAACATCACTGTAGCACTCAGCAGCTGACCCCCAAGCGGTCTGACGCTAACCCAACAAAATCCCATTAGAATATTCTAATATTTTCCTAATACTGAAACAGAATTAGAAGGAATAGGTAGACATCAGGTCACATTTTTCATTTTCCTTTGTGTCTTAGCAAGGAATCTAGGAATATTTCCTTAAGGGCAAGTAGCTAATTAGCCAAGCAACTAAGTAAGTGACTTTGCCACTGTTCTGTTTGTGATGTCCCAGGCAACAGCAGCTCTCGACTGTCCCCCTGAACTTTTACCTGCAGAATGTCATGTTTCCCCGTTGAGAAGGTAGCTCTTCCCATATGTATCATTTAGGAAGCCCTGCATCTTCCAAAGGGCCACCTAGAACATGAATTATTTAAGAACCTTAACTTTTTGTTCTGGAGGTTTTGTTTTGAAATTAGTGGTCTTACATTTTTTTGAGTTAATTTTTCTCATCCGTTCACTCCCCAAACGGTTGAGCTGATTGACGGTCCATTGAAAGGCAGGTATTACAAAATTGCGGTTTCTATAACGTGGGTGATAATCTTGCTTCTTGGATGAGACTCCCACACTGGACCCCAGATTGTGGACGGTGCCACAAGAAGGTGACCATGCTCCGCGGAGCTCCGTAAAGCAGCCTGCCTTCTCCTCTTGTGACTTACTCCGGGAGCTTCGGGAGTCTGAGCTGATGGGGTGAGAGGCCCCGTGGCGGGGAGGCGTGGGATCCACATGCACTTTAATAATAATTCAACAATAAGCACGTGGTGCAAGGGATTAGCGAAAACGGGCGTCTCAGGGATACGGGGAACTCGTGCAGAAGAAGTTGTCAAGAAAAGCCCTTCCTTGTGGGAAATTCCAGTCTACCTGAGACACCCTTTCCCTTCTACTCGGCTGCAGATGGACTGCTGCGACTGAGCCCTACCTTAGCGTTGTAAAGAAGCTGCTCTTCGTCACTGTGTCCTTAAAAAGAGCGACGTCCCCCTGTTTCCATGCAGGAGACATGGAATAAAGGGGGTTGGGGAGGTTTGAGGCTCATTTTTTAGGCTTGTACGTCTCCAATTCCAGCAGCTGTGTGAGCACTTAGGTCCTTTTTGTCCTATGTACGCTCCTGGAGCCTCTCTGGGCTCTTCTGATCTTTTTCTCCTCCTGGACGTCGTGCCAATTTGACCCTCCAGGACTCCGATGCTAGTAGCTGCCTGTAGCCTCAGCTCAGGTAGCAATCAAGGGTCCCAGGAGGTAATTTTTACAGGAGGAAAATGCAGCAGTTGTCTTGCCTGGGGTGGAATGATACAGTAACCAGAAAATCTGGGACGCCATTCATCAGGGACTTTCAGGCCAAGGAAGAAACTGCTGAGTAAGTGGATATGGTGCCGGATATGGGCAGTTGCTGTCCTGCAACTTTCAGTTGCTGTCCAAAACTTTCAGCTTTGAATGTCATCGCAGGAAATGTGTTGGTTCAGCGTTACCAGCACTCAGCTATCAGGGTGGGGTACTGGAAAGTGCACCAGGCTTGCTCAGGGGACCTGAGCTCTAACCCTGATTCTGCGTACAGGACCAGCTACATGTGCAGAGCCCAGTGAGAAAATGGGGGCCTTGTTCAGAAATTCTTCCTCTTTTGAAAAAGATTGTATGTATCTGAGAGAGAGAGAGAGAGCACACATGTGAGCAGGGAGAGGAGCAGAGGGAAAGGGAGAGGGAAAGAATCTCAAGCAGGCTCCTTGCTAAGCACAAAGCTGGACAGCAGGCTCGATCTCATGACCCCAAGACCATGACCTGAGCTGAAACCAAGAGTCAGATGCTTAACCAGCTGAGCCACCCAGGCGCCGCCCCTTGTTCAGAAATTCTTAAAGCATTTAGAGATGGGAACAGCAGATCATTCAAATCAGCACAGGGTTCTTCTGAGCGCAGGGCCCAATGTGCCTGGACACAATGAAGGTCTGTCATATGCCCTTGGTCCTGCAGGGTGTGTGACCTTGAGTAAGCCCTACACCTCAATTCTTCGCTTAGAAACTGAGGGCATTGGAGGAAGAGAGCTTCCCAATAAGATCTCCACAGTCAGGGGGACCCCACAATGAGGACAGGAGGGGCAAAGGAGTCAGCACCCTGAGCAGCCTCAGCAAGGGAGACAGGATGGCATTCCTCGGGGTGGGTAAGCCCAGGAAATCGCACGCTGAGTTAGGAACAACTGAGAAAGACCGGTGAGGAGCCGGTGGAAACCACGCAGGTCCTGACAAGGCTGGTTGTAGACAGTGGGGCTGCCTCAGATCAAGCTGCCAGGACGGAACAGCATGGACCCAGGGCTTCACCAATAGGCATTTATTGCTCACAGTTCTGCAGGCTGCAACGTCCAATGTCAAGGTGCTAGCAGATTTGGTGTCTGGAAGGACCTTTTCCCTGGTTTGCAGAAGGCTGCCTCCTCGCTGTCTTCACAGGGTGGAGAGAGTGATCTCTGGCCCCTCTTTCTCTTCTTATAAGGACACTCATCCCATCATTAAGGTTCCACCCTCATGACCTCATCTAAACGTAGTCACCCCCAAAGGCTTCAACTCCTAATGCTGTCACATTGAAGGTTAGAGCTGCAACATACGTTTAGGGGACATAAACCTTCAGTCTATAACAGGAGCTTGGGTGTGCAGCAGCCGCAACGAGATTCCTGACACTGAACCTCAGAAGACACGGACAGTGCATGCTGTCCCTGGCAGCATGGGCAGCCCGCACCCCCCCCAGAGAGAAGTGGTCCTGGGAACCCCAAGCTCTGTGCCTCATGGAGGGGCAGGTGAGCTGGGGCCAGGGAGCCAGGCTGGAGACGGATTGCCTAAAGCTGTCCTATCAATTTTTCTCCCAACTGGCCAGTCAGATAAATCCCTCAACCTTCACTGGAAGAATGGAAAGGGTCAAGAGAGACAGGGATGTTAAATCCGTGGAGCTCTCTTTATCTAGCAGGAAATCTCCAAAGCAGGCAATGTACCTCAAAGTATGTGAAACACGAATTGTCATGATGCCCATGTTTTTCCTGAAGACCACTTGTTTTCATGGGATGTTGCTCCTTTTCCCTGGAACACCTTTCTCCTCCCGCATCTACCTGGATGGCTCTGATTTATCCTTCAGGACTCACTTTGGTTTCTTCCCCCTCCTGGGCTCTATTAATACCCCCCGGGTTTACTGCATGCAAAGCCTCTTGAGGAAGAAGCTCTGCATTATTCCCGCCTCAGCCTCGTGTCACTAGAGCACAGGCAGGGCATGGATGAGCAGACATGGAGCCCACCCATCCAGGCAGAGCCACAGGTCAGACTCACAGGCCCAGAAGCCTAGCACACTCCGGCCAGGATGCTCCGCCCTACAAGACAATGAATAACTAGGAGATGCCCTATTTTCAGTGCTGTTTTCAGGGGGTGACTGAAGACAGAATGAGAGTACGTTTTAAAATAGTGGTCATTCAACCTTTTTTAAAATCAGAAGTCAGTTTGGAGTTAGAGCCAACAAGACCTGCTGATGCTTGGGATGTGGAGGGTGCAGGCAAGAGGCAGAGGGTGCTCATGGTCTTGGCCTTGAGTGGGAAGGTAATTTTCGCACCACTGAATGGACCGCAGAACACGAGGAGAGCAGACTCAGGGGTTGGTGCATGCACAATACAAGAGGAGAGTGCTTCCTCCAGACCTCACTACCTGTTTCTGTGCGCAAGTTATCTTTCCATCCTGAAGTTTTCTCTCCCCGAGCTCCGAGCACTGGGCTCTGCCCATGCTGTGGAATATTCTGGGAATCCTTGTATCTTTAGGCTACCCCGTGGGATCAGCTGAGGCATCCCTGAGATGGCATTGCGGTGGGCTCCTGCTGTCCCCTACCCCAGCTTCCAGTGCTGACCCCAGTGAGCTCCCCCATAAACCTCGTTGCTGGATCTCCACACAGAAGGCCTCCAGGGGACACAGATGGGTACCGAGGCTAATTTAGTTACAGGAGAAAAAGCCCACCTAGTGGTCTGGAGTATCAAGGGGCAGGCAGGCCAACAATCTGTTTCCCTCACCTATCAGAAATGAAGGTGTTATCAGGTTGTGCAGGAGGACAGAGTACTGGGTTAGAGGACGAGTCCTGGGCAGTCCCTCAGGACTTCTCTTAAGTGCTGAATTCTGGGCTGGTTCTGCCCCAAACTCACAGTGTAAAACAACAAAACAAAACAGAAACGCACACACACACACACACAACCTCCAAAACTTGTGCAAGATTTAAAATTAAAAAAAGATTGCTGATCGTCAGTGAATGAATGAGTACACGTGCCTTTTATTCACTGACACTTCCTACTGTGACATAGGAAACCTCTCCGTCTGATGAGCAACATGCTGCAGTTTATCCCACCAAGGGATTATTTCCTAGAAATAATGACTAACGGGCAGGCTTGGTCTAATCCGTGTTTTCCTGGCCATGTGATCATGGGGAAAACCAGGGTCAAGATTATGGGCACAGGCAGTTTTCCTAGGGATCTGCTTACACCAGCTGTTCTGGGAACTCATCTTCTTCTAGAAGGGTCCTTCCCCCACTCTTTCAAGAGGACCCCGGGACAGTCTCAGCTGAGGTCAGCAATACTGGGGGCTTCCCTCCCTCTTGGGTCCTGCGCTGTGCTCTGTCAATGGGGCTTCAGAGCCTGGAAGCTGCTGCCCCGGGGGGGTTGCTCTCTGCCAACCCCTGCCAGTGCCAAGGACCCGGGTCTGCCTGGGGACCCAGGCTCCTGGGGGGGCAGTGCCTTCCATCACTCCTGGACACCCGAGCAGGCTCTGATTGGAGCGATGGGGGCGGTTACTCCCCAGGCCGAGCCACAGGGCACCCAGAGTCCAAATCAGAGGCAATACATCCTGAACTCACTTGTAATTTTGTATTTTTTCTTAAAACAAGGTCTATAGCTTGTTTCTTGTATAATTGCATAATCATTGTCCACAATTTCAGAATCACAAAATAGAAAGAAGCAAATTTAAATCACCTATAATTTTGCCTCTTGGTCCGTGTTCACAATTGGTTCATGTCCTTTGTGGTTGTTTTTTTAATTTTTAGCTGAAAAATAGGAGCAAGGAACTAACTCTTCTTCCTAATCAGAGTTGTTTAGAAATGTCTTTAAAGTTTTCCAATTACTTTTGTTTTGTTTTGCTTAAATTTTAGTTACAATTTCTAGTTTACTTTTATTTATTTATTTTTTTAAAAGATTTTATTTATTTATTGGAGAGGGAGAGAGAGAGGACCAGAGCACAAGCGCATGGGCAGGGGTGTGGGGCAGGGGGCAGAGGCAGAGGGGAAAGCCGACTCCCCACTGAGCAGGGAGCCCGATGCGGGGCTCGATCCCAGGACCCTGGGATCATGACTTGAGCCGAAGGCAGACGCTTAACCAACTGAGCCGCTGAGGCACTCTACAATTTCTAGTTTAACTGCAAACTTCATACAGTATAGTCACTTTTGTAATTCAAGGTTTTCCTCTGTGTTAATAGTTATTTTTACAAATAGTTCTTCGGTGCTTGAAAGAAGGTACATTTTCGTTTTGAGTGTATGCATTTTAATCATTATTCCTTAATCAGCCATGTGATTTTATTATCCAAATTTTCTATGCTTCTTAAACTTTTTTAGCCATCCCTTGACTTACAAAGAAAACCTTACCTTGGTTTGTTATAATCTCCTACTCCAAATGTTTTTGTAGTGAATTTCTTCTTAGATTTGTAATAGCCTTTGCTTTAAGTACTATTATCAATGTTATTTTAGTTGGCACATAAATATTCATGATCATTAGAGTTTCACTGTAATTTTATCTTTCCCACCCTGAAAAAAATCTTTCCTGTTTAATGATTTTCCCTTGCAGCTTATTTTGTCTCAGATCATTTTTAAAAATCTTGCTTTCTTGTGTGTGTGTGCCCCTAACATATCCTTGTCCATCTTTTAAAATTTCTGTTCTGTCCTTCTGTTTTCGGAGAGTTTTATATCAACAACTTGCATTTAAATTTTCTTTTCGATCCAGTCTTAGAGTCTCTGAGAAGGAGATTTTAATTATTTTGTTAATTGTCCCAAAAAGTATGTTTGCTTTTACTTTTACCATCTTATTGTTGTGCTTTTTGGTTTTTTATCCACCCTTGCTTTTCCTTTCTTTTTTGTCTTTTTTTGTCTGTAGACTATCTTATATATCCTATTTTTTCCCCAGAATGTTTTCTTAGATTGATATAATTGATGTATGACATTGTGTAAGTTTGGGGTGTACAACGTGTTGGTTTGAGACATATATATATTGCAATATGATTACTACAATAGCATTAGCTACTTTTTCATGTCCTTATTTTTAATTTTAACTAACATTACCTCTAAGTTGTAAATACTTCACCATCTGTCCAAAACCTGATATCTCCTGACTGACTTCATATCTACTAAAATGATATTCCTCCACTGTGTTAGAGAAGCCTGCTGGATCTGATCCCCATGACCCACCCTGTCCACTCCGGTGCTGATGAGATTCCTTTCTCCGAGTCTTTGCAGAAGGAAGAGCCATTAGCCACATTTCTGGTGTTAGTAGGTGATCATCTGGGCCTTCCTACCTGGAGAAGGAGCAGAGCATTTCTGGATGACCAGGAGCTGCAGATTGCTTCGCTGGTGGGTGCATCCTTTTAAAAAATACAGATTAGCAGGAATGTCCGTGGCTGGGAGGAGGAAATAGCCCTCTTCACCTCAGGGTGCCATTCCCGTCATGTCCAGAGCTCACTGCCCAGCACTTGCTGGCACCCCTGGGAAGGGCTTGGCTCCCTCTTGTCTGATCTCAGAACTCTGTTTCAGAAGCCACATTGTGCATCAGTTAATGAGAGTTCCTCAATCTGTCCTCATCTGCACCACCATTGGCAGAAATCCCTCCTAGACTGGGGCCAAGCTTTAATTGATATTCTTAGCTTCTGGTGCAGTTGCAATTTTGCAATTTTGCATGTGCCTTCACGGGTCTTTTAGCGGGAGAGGATGAATCAGGCAATCAGGCACCTGCTGGGAGCTACCATATGATTCTAGAAGTCTGCAAGTTTGGCTCTGAATGACAGAATGTGAACCATGGTTTCGATGTTTGTTATATAAAGCTTAGGGCCCTCATTTCAGCAGATACTACCATCGAACATTTTCCAAACTACGTGTCGAGGGGAAAAGGATTATAAAGTACACTGCATTAAAAAAAAAAAAAAAGCAGGGAGGAAGAGGTCATAATCAACCATGTTGGGGGATCGGTACATTCTATGCCTCTTGGACATTCAAAACACATTGCAGTGTATTAAAGGCTAGGAATATCCTATGGCAAAGAAATGACTTAACTTTGTTTAGGGCAGCACATCTCATTTTTAGTATATGTGCTGCCAAAGCGAGCACTAGAGCAGCACATCTCAATACTTGGCACTGAAACCTTTTTTGTAGGGCCCCTGGGAATGTCTAACAAAACTGATGTTTGTCCAGAATACACACAGGGATGGACGGCCGGAGCGTGTGCGAGAAAGGGTCTGGGAGAGAAGGTGGCCCTGTTTCTCTGGTCCCTGCCCACACTTCACTAGAGCCCTGGCATGGATGCACAGCTTGTCCATTCTTCTAGATTATTCATTTTAGTTACAACTTGGGAAAACAAAAATGCATGGAGCATATTTTCTTAACCTTCAGCAGAACCAATGCTACTGATTTGTAATTAACAACATGTTTTCAAACTTCATAGGAAATTAATTCAGGAAGCTTTCCTTTAAGTTGTGTCTCTGTGTCTTATATGAAACAGCAACTGAAAACAGGGTCTTTAATGTTACTCAATATCCAAGAATAATCTTTCGAGATGGATTCCATCACAAGTATGGTTTCGTTACAAACACAGATAAATGTGTCTGATTTCCTTTTCAACTCTTGAGTGTAATCTGTGTTTTTCTTTTGGTCTCAGTTACCAGGAAACTCAGAAATAAATACAGTGTTCTTTCTCCAAGTTCCTTTCTCAAAGATATCTGGAAATGTCAGCTCTCTCTGTTCATTTTACATAACCTCTGGATTTTGTTTCCAGCTTTATTAAAACATAACTGACATACAACATTGTGTTAGGTTTAAGGTGTACAGTTGGATCATTTGAAACTCTTATGTATTGCAGAATTGCTACCTCAGTAAGGTTAGGTAGCACCTTCATCCCTTCACATAGTTACCGATTGGCGTGTGTGTGGTGAGGTATTTTAAGATCTGCTCTCTCAACAACTTCCAAGTATATGATACAGTCACCATGCTGTACATTACATCCAGAACTTACTCATCCGACAAATGGAGGTTTGTGTCCTTTGAGCATCCCGACCCACCCCATCCTCCTCTGCCCCTGGCAACCCCGGTCTACCTTCTATCTCCCACATCCGAATCTCTGAATTTTTAAATCGTCAACTCTCCTGTTTTACTTTATGATTATTTCTTATACCATCAAGAATCCCTTTACAACGAACTAGTATTTAGATTCTCTATCTGCACATATTGATAAAGTCAAGGAGGCCATAAGGAAAAATCAATTTGATTTGTAAAAAGGAAGTCAAGAAATTTTTGACATTTCCCAGTACAAACACTAAAAACACATCCGTAGCATCGGAACGCACGAATCAACAGCACAAACGGTAATGTTAACAAAGAAAAAGAATCCAGTAAATCTCATCTTTCACTGTCAACAAAATCTTGAACTATTCTGATTTAATGCTCTGAACTGTAAGGTTATTCTGATATTGAATTATTTTCATTTCCATAACTGGAGCCAGCTGGAGTTACGACCTTGTTTCTTTTTATTATGGAAGTTTTAAGCATACCTCACACTTGGAAACTATAAACCTCCATGTGGGTACCTACTGCTTCAATTTCAACATTACCATCATTTTCCTCATTTTGTCTCACGTTGCTCTACTTCCTAGTTTTTAATTTGTTTTTAAGCAGGGTCCACAGCCAGCATGGAACCCAATGCAGGGCTTGAACTCATGACCTTGAGATCAAGACCTGAGCTGAGATCAAGAGTCAGATGCTTCACCACCTGAGCCACACAGGTGCGCCTAGTTTTTAAAATTTTTAAAGCAATGGGCGCCTGGGTGGCTCAGTTGGTTAAGCGACTGCCTTCGGCTCAGGTCATGATCCTGGAGTCCCGGGATCGAGTCCCGCATCGGGCTCCCTGCTCAGCAAGGAGTCTGCTTCTCCCTCTGCCCCTCTTCTCGCTTGTGCTCTCTCTCATTCTCTCTCTCTCAAATAAATAAATAAAATCTTAAAAAAAAATAAAATTTTTAAAGCAAATCTCAAACATCAAGTTTTTTTTACATAAATATATCTCTAACAGATGACTTTTTTTTAGCATAACCACTGTGCTATTATCATACTTTAAAAATTAACCATAATATTTAATATCATCCTGTATGCATTCCATAATTAAATGGCTCCAATTTTCTCAAAAATCTCTTCTTCATCGCTGGTTTGTTCAAATCAGATTCCCTATAAGGTGTGTACGCTGCATTTGGTTGTTATGTTGGAGGCATTCTGAAGTATCATGGCTTTCTACCATTTGTGAAATGAGAGCTGTGTAAGGATGAACAAGTATTTTCTTTGATTACGTAGTTTATTAAGAAGTCTACAGAATACATAAGACAGTTTTCCCTTCCTTCTTAAACGAGGGTGGGGGCAAGGAAAAGTCCCCTTCGACCTGCTTAGTGTCCCTGGCTGGGTCTGAAAATTAAGATGACAGAGACAGATTAACAAGAGAAAAGCACACACGTTTATTTAATGTAAGTTTTACATGACATGAGGAAATGAAGGCCCAGAGGAATGCTTGACCCCCAGTGTTCTGACTGTGTGCTGGGTCTGATGAAGAGTGGGCGGTCGTGAAAGGAGTGATGAGGCAGAGTAAGAGCTAAGTGTTGCAATCTGATGAAACAGCAAGGCTTGTGTTGAGATTCTTCTCAGCAGCCCTTCGTCCTCGGGGCTAGGGTGCTCCGTTCCTTCTGCACAGGAGGTGCACCTCGCATGTGAGGGGCTGTGACCCGCGTCAGGGAAGAAGGGAGGGAAGGTCAGAGTGACCTTCCTGCTTCTGCTTTTTTCTCAAACTCCTTCAGCTTCAAATAGCAACGACAAGGTGCCATAGTTTGGGGTAGCTCATCCTGAGCCCTATCTTGAGAAAATAAAAAACCACAGTATCACCAAAATAAGACCCTCTCTTTATTTTATTTTTTTTTTGTAACTGCCAACGCAAGGCACACTGAATTTCACATTCTGCTTTTATCAGCTGACGTTAGACCAAACCAATTCTCCGTTGCCAATGTCTGTATAATTATCATTTGTAACAGGTGCACATTATTTCACTGTCTTGGCCACTATTGTATTGCTTTGCATTTTTGTAGCATTTGCTCAATCCATATCATGTATTGGAAGGGGGAACGCTAGCCAAAGCTGGAAATGTTTGGCGCTTCCCCACTCCCCCTCCTCCCCCACCCCCGCTTTTAACCCTGTGTTTGACATTACTTATGGGTCTACGGAGGCAAAGAACTAGAAGGCAGATGGGGAGCAGGGCGAGTAGAGAGGAGGTGGCGCTTTGCCTGGGATATGTTTGAAAGGATTGTTTTTCTTCCATCCTCCTGATTCATGTAGGGCCAACCTGGTAAACCATGCGCTTACCTGAAATTAGTTCTTGTTATAGATGAGATCCAAACTGCAAGTTCTGTGTGTCCACTGCAAGCCTGGAGTGTGCAGGCTCCAGTCAGCAAATAGCGGGTATAGACCATGCCCTCCTGTGCAGAGGGGAGGCCTCCTGCTCTGTCCCCAGAGGGGATGAGTGAGTGATGGGCACGGAGCTCCAGATCTACAGAGAGTCAAAGTATTTAATGTCAAACAATGTGATGTCTCATTTATCATTGATTAATCCTCCTAGAATAATCTTGTGCCCAATGACCAGTTTTGCCAGGTATGATACACAAGGAAAATCATCACTACATACATGTGGCAAATGGTGTACTATGCATAAAATAAAGTGGGGTGTTGACAAGGATCATAAGCTGAGTGTCCTTTGTGGTGACAATTGTAAGCAATGATATTTAGGTTATATTATTTTTTTAAGGTTTTCTTTTTTTTAAAAGATTTTATTAATATATTTGAGAGAGAGCCTGAGCAAGAAGGAGAGAGAGAGAGAGAGAGTGAGCACACGAGCAGGGGGGAGGGGCAGAGGGAGAGGGAGAAGCAGACTCCCCTGCTGAGCAGGGAGCCCAATGCGGGGCTCGAAACAGGGCTCGATCCCAGGACCCTGAGATCATGACCTGAGCCGAAGGCAGACATTAAACCAATTGAGCCACCCAGGCCCCCAAGATTTTCTTTTTAAGTAGTTTCTACACCCAATGTGGGGCTTGAACTCACAGCCCTGAGATCAAGAGTCACATGCTCCACTGACTGAGCCAGTCAGACACCCCGATGATAATAATTTTTACTGTTACCAAAAAAAAACTTTTTTCTAGGAATGTTCGGTGCATACAGAAGTTTTTGTCTGAAATTTTTCTTTAAGATTAATTTTTAGGAACAGGACTATTGGTTCTCAAATGAAACACTTTTTTAAGAGAGAGAAAAGAGAGGGAGAGAGAGAGAGTTGTGTTCTTTATCAAAAGAATGACGCTAATCACGTAGATCACAAATGTAAATACAAGTCTACAGCCATATTTATATGCTAGCCACAGAGATTTTAAGCAGCAGGTCCACAGAAGTTTGGAGAAAGAAACACTGCAAATATTTTTGTCACACCCTGAGTGCTTGAAATGAAACCTCTCCAATACATCTCTACAATTCCATTTTAACAATAGGAACCTTGACAATAGAATTAATTAGCTCAGTTGGGAGGGACCTACACACTGGAAGCTTCAAGAGGGTCAGATGAAGGGAGACCAGTAGACTGCAGGGATCAGAAGCAATGACCCAAGTTGAGGAGTGGTTCAGGGTCTTGCATGTTAGTATTTTGAATGTGCAAAAGCTAGCCCAACTAGAAAAGCCTTAGAAGTCACCTAGTGATGTCATTTTTATTTCTAAAGCAACAATGAACAGTACTGCAATATCAGCATAATTGAGCCAGCGTAATTAAGAAGCCTGCTAGCCAGGAAGACAGCTGGTACATTTTGCATTCAGATTCACACAATTCCAGCCATAAGCATAATTGATGTTTGTTCGGGAATATTGAGCTATGTCACAGAATCTGTAAGACGATGCTTATCTGACAGCTATAGGAAGTGCCAAGTCAAGTACTAGGCAAAAAAAATATGTTCCAGGCAGTAACAGATGTTCTCAGATCAAATATTTCCCTGCAAAATCATGTAGGAGAATCAACTGATAAAACAGCAGAGACTATTTCAGTGGCTCACACCATGGTAAACACACACACACACACACACACACACACACACACACACACAACACACACACACCAAGAAGAAGAAGCCTCTTGTCTGAGCTCAGTTTCCCCACCTGCAGTAGGCAGGCTGAGGTGCCCTTATTTCTGAAGTCATGGCTCTAGATGCAGTTCTGAGCAGAGGTAGGTCTGTTGTTCCTGAAGCGACTATTTTGCCTTCAGGGGTGGATTAGAAGAAGTATTACCAAAGAAGGGAGCCAGAAGAAGAAAACACAAAGAAAAAAAGGAAGAAAAGCAAGGAAGAATGAAGAGTGTCATGAGGTGGGGGAAGGACTCTGGAATAATTGTTTGGCTTAGTTGGCCCCTCGGAGCTGGGTTGCCTTTTGAACAGGAAGAAATTGCGTCTCACCTAACGCTCTTGGTGATCACTGAAATTTCATGGCGTGTGGAATTTTTGCAGAGTTTTGGGTGAGAAATCAGGAATCACACAAACCTGGCATTCAGAGGTAGGCATTGTGACGGTCTTGAGGTCCTCCCCCACCTCAGGACCTCCTCTGCCTTCTACTGACCACCCAGGCTTGAAACTCGGCCCCTTCCTTCAAGAACTCTCTCTCTCTAAGCTCATGCGTGCTGAAGACGTTCCTGAAGATACAGATGCGGGGAGGAGGCCCAGGGAGGGGGACTTTGCCATCTTTCTGGCCCATCTTCCCCTTCTTCTCTTCCTTCTCACTTCTTCTCCCCTTCCTTGAGTGGAGACCAGAAGCTCCAAATTCCTCCCCTCACCCTGGCACAGCAGTGGACTCTGCCCCACTCCACCTGTGAACCTGCTCATCCTAACGGGTCAGGCTCTGCTGGCCTGCAGTTTTCTGTTGGTCAGGAGCATTCTCCTGGGGGCCTCCCCAGGCCTGGGACCTTAAAACTCACTGCCAGTCACGGGGGTTCTGGATTGTTCTGCATCACCCAGTTCCTCAAACCAAAACCTGGGATGGAGGGTTCCCCTTTTCAGCTTCCTCTTCTTCAGGACTCTGGTTACCATACAGCATCAAACATCTAGACCAGTCTGTCTCAAGTATCACTCCAGCAACCCCATACATAACTGCAGTCCCCAGATCCCTGGTACCCCTCATTCTCCTTTCTATTTCTCTGTAGCTTGAACCACCCTCCGACCTACTACAGCTTTGCTGCCTTTTTGTGATCCCCCTCCTCCCGTCCATCCCTGCCCCCAGTGTGAGCACCATTAAGCAGAGACCTCATGGGTTCTGTTTCTCAAGCTAGTCTCAGCACGTGGACCCATGCATGCCCCATTGTAGGCACTGCACAAATACTTATCAAATGTTGCATTAAATTAAGATCTCAGTAGTAAGTGGTGGACTCAGGATTTAAATTCAAGCAATCTGACTGAAGCTAGGTTAATATTTGCCCTTAGTGAGCTTTCATGTACCAAGCAACATAACATCCATGAGCTTCAGGTAAAACACAAGATACATTTTGGAAAGAATCACACACATAGGAGGAGCCATTATTGGGTCACAATAAGTCCATGAAAGATCACATAGACACACTTGGGTAAGTGAAAAAAATAAAACCGTTTTGTAGCATTTATAAATGACAACCTTATATGCCACCAGAAGGAAACCCAACTCCTTGAAAATCCATGCAGTGGTTTTGAATATTACCAGAAAATGTCATGTGATGAAAGTCTTAGAGAGAAACACGAATCTATTTATTAGCTTCTGGGGAAAAGACTTGTTGAACTTAAGCAAGCAAATAAACAACTATAACAAAATAAAGAAACACGTGATTTCTGCATTCGGTACACAGACACAAATGGCATTGATTCGAGGGGTTCCCCAGGACCCCACTAGTGAGAGGGAAGAAGGAAGTGGATGTTTCTACCCCTATGTCAGTCTGGACAGGTTGTGGAGGGATGTGCTTTGGTCCATTGCAGAAGGAGAATAGGGTGCACGTACGAGGGAAGGCTGACCACATCTCTAGCCCAAGGTGCAACATGTGCTCACCATGTTGGCAGAGCAATTTTCATCACGTAACAGGGAAGAAGAATGTCACTGGTGGGAAAGGAAGCACTCCCCTCAGTGGACAGGTCCCAGCCAGCACAAAGATTCTGATGGAAGCCTCCAGAAGCTTAGAAGCAGCTGCAGAGAGTAAGTTTCCCCCACCTGAAGGGTTGGAGAGGGAATCCCTTGGAGACAAATGGCCTGGTTATTACCTTGTACAGCCATACGCCGTAGACCTTACAATACCTTTTACAAAGATAAAAAAATGATAAAGAATAAAAAGGCAAAGTTCTCTATCCCCGTGCATCAAAGTAAAAAAATTAATCACATAAAAAAATCCTAAACCATTTGGAAATTTGAAATATAAAAAGAAGAACTTCTCCCAAATAACAATTTGTGAGTCTTTGTCAAAATCTACAATATGCTGACCTTTTACCCCAAAAATGTGTTTCTTAAAGACCATCCCCTAGAAATATTTGTTAGTGCGCTAAGACGTATGTCCTAGGACATTCATTGTAGCCTTGTCTGTAACTGTAAAACCCTTGGGGGGACATCCCAATGACCTTCAAAAGGGTAAACCTAACGAAGTCGTGTGGCCATTATAAAGAATTTGGTGACAAACTTCTGACATGGAAGGAGAGCTGAGTCTAAGCTCCATAAGTGGGGCGGGGAGATCTCTGTTCTGTTCACATATGGATCCTGGGATGCTGGAACAGAAACGGGCACATAGCTATCTCTTAATAATATTGATTAAGTGAATGGATCTCTGAAATGTATTGCTAAGTGAAATTAGCATATGAGAGCAATCTGCATGGCGTGAACTATCAGTGGTAAAAAATATCGAATGTGTGTAGAAAGAGCAACTAGGGAGAGGGTAGGAGGGAGGGCCCCCCAGCCCAGCCTGTGGTTGCCCTGGGACAGGGGAGGCATCAGGACTGAGGGGGCGGGAGTAGTGGAGGGAGGCTGCCCCTTCTTGTTCTGAATACTCCTGAGTTCTTTAAATATTTACAACAAGAATATTTTTATTCATGTACTTTTTAAAAATAATTTTTATTGTTATGTTAATCACCATACATTACATCATTAGTTTTTGATGTAGTGTTCCATGATTCATTGTTTGTGCATAACACCCAGTGCTCCATGCAGAACGTGCCCTCTTTAATACCCATCACCAGGCTAACCCATCCCCCCACCCCCCGCCCCTCTAGAACCCTCAGTTTGTTTTTCAGAGTCCATCGTCTCTCATGGTTCGTCTCCCCCTCCGACTTACTCCCCTTCATTCTTCCCCTCCTGCTATCTTCTTCTTCTTTTTTTCCTTAACATATATTGCATTATTTGTTTCAGAGGTACAGATCCGTGATTCATCAGTCTTGTACAATTCACAGTGCTCACCATAGCACATACCCTGCCCAATGTATTCACGTACTTTTAAGAACAAAAAAGATGAAGAGAATAAAAAAAGAGAATTAATAAATCAACCCAAAGCTGGTTCTTTGAGGGTTTGTTGGGGAGATCTCTGGTAAGTCTCATGAAGAAAAGTCATGCATAAAAAGCAGAAATAAAAAAAAGTGGATATAAGCTACATGAGAAGACGAAGCAGGATGATCAGTCAACCAACTTGAAACTGTTAATCACGAGACATCCCTTTTCTGCTCATGTATTAAGTGAAAAATTTTAACCCGGGAAAAGGCATGAAGACATTTTTCATGATGAAAAGAAAATTTAAAACAAAATCAAACAACAGAAAATAAAGATAAAGCATTGTTCCTCCCCCAACCCCAGACTCAGAAGATTTCACTGGAGAAGTCATTTAAACTTTCAAGGAAAGAGACTTCTCATACTTTATAAATTCTTCCAAAGATGACCATGATACTATTCTTTTCATGTAAATAATCTATTTTCCAATAATAGTACTTTTGTCAAAGATGGCATATCAGTAACGTGGATGCAAACATTCTCAATAAAGTACTTGCACATAAACTCATAGGTATGTTACAATATTTCAATGCCTCACTGAAGGCTTATTCCCGGGAGACAAGAGTACTATAACGGTAGGAAATCTATGAATACATACTTCAAATTAAAAAGATAAAAGCAGAGGAGTCTCTGGTTGGCTCAGTCAGTAGAGCATGTGACTTTTTTTTAAAGATTTTATTTATTTATTTGAGAGAGAGACCAACAGACAGTGAGTGGGGGGAAGGGCAGAGGGAGAAGGAGAAACAGGCTCCTGCTGAGCAGGGAGCCCCATGTGGGGTTTGATCCCAGGACCCTGGGATCATGACCTGAGCCTAAAGCAGATGCTTAACCGACTGAGGCACCCAGGCGCCCCCAGAGCACATGACTCTTGATCTCAGGGTGGTGAATTCGAGCCTCACAATGGGCATAGAGAACACTTTAAAAAATAAAAGTATTTTTAAAAAGATAAAAACAGAAAAATATCAGTAGATGATGATAAAGCATTTAATAAAGTTCAAAAATTATTCTTATTGGGGAAAACAATAATCTCTGAAAGTAGCTAAGTATTCCAGGATTATGTCTTACACCAAATGGACAGTTTTATGTTTTAAGGGTAAAGAACTAGTAGTATTTCCAATAAAATCAGGAATGGAGTCCTGCCATGTACTATTGCCTAACATTGCTCTAGAAGTTCTAGAAACGATGAAAGATATAGTTTTTAGAATAAAAGAGAAAACAATATCATTAGTTGCCTGTGATATGATTGTGTACCTAGAAAACTCAAGAGTCACACATTTAAAATTATCAAAACGAAAAGAAGAGCCCGCTGATAAGGCTGTATGTACTTCAGATTATGAACCCAAATCAATGGTTATAAAATATAGTAAGTCTGGCTTATAAAAACAGTTTGAGCTGGAAAAAAAAAGTTTGAGCTGAGGTCCTCAAGGATGTTAGTGGCAGGTGGCTGATGAACATGGTTAGAATGGGGGCCTTGCTGGACTTTCATGAAAGGAAGGGACACTTGGAAGGTGACAATCGAAGCTGCCATTCTCCAGTGGGCTTAGTCCCAAGACAACATGAACTCTTGTGATGTGAGAATTCTCAAGCTTCTTTCTTTGTTGGTTATTGATGTTGCCCTCTGTCTATGTCTCCATAGAGATTATCTCTTAAAAAATAAACAGTAAGAAAACTAACTTATGAGCTGGTTCTCTGGCCATCCCAAAATGAGTCAACAGGCAAGAAGGTGCCTCACTCAGCACCCAGAGCACTAACCCTGGAAGGGTGGTTTGTGTAGCCCCCTCTGAGCCCAGCAACCACCACGGGGTTAAAGTGACAACTTGAGCCCAAGGGTGTGGTGCTGGGAGCTCAGCAGGAGGAAAGTCAGATTTCTTGGCACTTCTCTTGGAAATCTCAGGCAAGTCCAGTGACTTCAGGAAACGAGCATCTCCTAAAGGTACTCCTTGCTGCTGGTTCTGCAACCTCCCTCCAAGGGTGGGCACCTCCAACAGGTGACTGAGGTCAGAAGCAGTCATATCATGGCTTTAGTTTCAGGCAAGAAGAATATTCTTGTCCAGCGTTGTCTGAAAGAGGGATTTTCAAAACTGTGTGTCAAGACCTGAGCAGCATAGTCGATTTAGTGGGTTTTGAGCAGCATTTTTTTAAAACAAACCTACATGGGAGAGAAGAGAAGGCAAAAAGCTTGAGGTTTTCGCCAGTAGTAAGGCTGTGAGTGTGCATACTGGGCTCTTGATGTAAAAGGTATTTCTTACTGTGGGTCACAACCACAAAGGGGCTGAGAAGCATTAGCCAGCTCCCCCGGTCCCTTGGGAGCTCTGTCTCCCATGCTTGTCCCTTGTCTCTCACCACCAAACATCTCCTCGGTAGCAGCAACTGGAGCTGGACGGTGGGAATGTTTGCAAATCGGTTGTTTCAAGGCCTGAGTGTGGCTGATGGATGACTTCACTTCGGACACTCACAGCCCAGTGGCAATGCCTGCAGGGGTGACTGGCTCTACGTTGGCAGCTAATATTTTCTGTATGAAGTCAAAATTGCCCCTTTTCCCTCATTCTGGAGGAAGAAGGGAAGGCTTGTGACAGAGATGCTCCAGGACAGGGGGCAGTGGAGGCGAACACATCCCTACACAGCTGGAGGCAAAGACACAGAAGTGGTCCAGGCCATGCCCTTGGCTTCATCCTTGCTGTTCCCTTCCCTCCCACCCCTGCATCTCCGCCATGTGCAAATTATGTCCACTTTGCCTTCAATCTATCTCCAGAATCCATTCCTCCTGCAAAATGGCGACCAGAATATATAGGAGTTGCTCATTAAACCCAGCTGGAACTTGTGGACTCTCTAGGAAATACGTCTTTTGCCCTTATTCTCGTTGTGTACAATTAAATTGGTGACCCAGCGAGTTGAAAGAACAGCAAGCACACTTGTAAGAGCCCCTCCATCCACCATTTTATGTAACGGACAGCACATCCTCTTTTTCTGTAACGACTTCTGTGAACCTGGCTCTCTCGTGAGACCAGGAGCCCTCAACCTGGAAGCTCTCCTCCTTACACACAGAGTTTTGACTCTGGGTTTGGGTTTTGTGGCACAGACTCCCACTTCTGCCTCAGGAGGCTGAGCAAGGTTGAGCTGCCTCAGCGGCTCGGACGCTGGCATAGAGCTTCCCACATGATCCAGCAAAGCAGCCTCCTTTGTCTGTCCCGTGGTTTCTCTATTTTTTTAAAAAAGGGAAAGCGGTTATTCCCTGAGTCATGCTGTATTTCTGTGACCCATAGTAACACCCTGAGAAATATCTCTAGAAGCTACATGGTTTCAAATCAATGACATAAAATTAAGCAGTCTGCCATGACTCCTTCTGCAAAGTCTAGAGAAGTTGCATCAGCTTTTGGGGGAGGACCCGTCAAAACGCTCTTCAGATGGGGAGCTAAACTTTCATATGTAGCCGGTGGGTAAGGAGAGGCCAGTGGGGTTACTGGCCACCATGGGCTCCACCCACAATTCTGCTCTATCCATGCGAGCCCCTGGTTGAGAAGGTCTGACTGCTGGGAAGTTGCTGGAGCAATAAGCTTGCACAAAGCACAGCAGGCTGCTCCCCAAGACACTGGGCTCAGCACAGCACTAGCTTGATGTTTTGTTCCGGCAATTCTGTTTTACAGCAATTCTGTTTTACAGACTCAAATAAAATTGTGCAAAGATGTCAATTACTGGGAAGTCACAAGCTCTTCTGCTTTTTTTTTCTGTCTGCCTTGCCCCCACTCCCTGTCCCTAGTCCTGTGCCCAAATATTATTGTAGGCAAACAAAGAATCTTACAAACGCGATACAAATCAAGACTTTTTCAAAAAGGACTACTAGAAAAGTTGATCAAATATGAAGCAGGTTCTCCGGAGAAAATGTGTTTTGTTGCTACAGTGTCCAGTGGGTCTAGTGGTGTTGGCCCCTGGTGTTTGGACAAGGAGTTACTTGCTCATTGACAAAGTTTGGGTTCTGGGCATCTGCCAGACCCCCAGCAGGGGTGGCCGTGGATGTGGGCCATGTGCGAGGTGCCTAGGGGAGGCGAGGTGGCATTCTGTGTCCCCAGAGCCTAAGATGTGAACGGGTTCTGATGCGAATCCAACCTTGGGCTTGGTCGCACTTGTTTCCATTTCACCCATAAGTACCCTGCCTTGTGTTCAATGTAGGGCATGCTCAGAGCTCCCAGTCTCCTGTGCTCATGCTGCTTGGCTCAAGAGTGATTTCTGAGAAGCCTTCCCTGAAACCTCTGATTAGGTCCCTGGGTCTTTGAACTCTTACCACACCAATTTAGTTCCTCCCGTGTTACTTAGCACATCTTATGGCAACTGCCTCTTTTGTCAGATTACACACTCCTTGCAGGTAAATATTTCATCTTAATTCATCTTGGTGTCCCAAACCTGACAAAGTAGCCACTTGTTTCAGCTAGCTATTGCCAGGTAACAAACTGCCCCACTCTGTGGCTTCAGACAACAGTCACTTATTATTATAGCTCACTGGTCAGTGGACCTGCTGGGGATAAGCTGCTTAATCTAGACTGCACTTGGCTGATCTCCGCTAGGTTCCTTAATGCATGTGGGGTCATTTGGGGTGTCTGCTCTGGACTGGGCTTGGCTGGAGCCATTCTGCTCCCCATGTCTCTCATCTTCGTCACATGACCAGCAGGCTAGTCTGGGCATTTCCTCCTTACAGTGATGGCAGAAAAGCAAAAGGGTAAGAGGAACCAGCAAGGGCCCTGAGATGCAGGCCGGGTCTTGGTAGTACTCTGTCACTGCCACCCCATCTTAGTGGACAGAGCTAGTCTCACAGTCGAAGCCCCACTCAAGGTGGAGAAATGGATTCTGCCTTTTTTGGGGGTGGGGTACTGCATGGCAAAAGACGTGATAAGGAGGGTGAAGGAGGGAGTTCATTACCCTGATCTGTCATGCCTTGGAGCCCATACCTTTGGCAAGTTCAGGCTCAGCTTGGCCTCAATTCTGTTCTCAGTCAGAAGGGATTTTGGGTTTCCCAGTTTGGTGCAGACCCAACATCGGTCACCAGGTTTGCTTCCAGGCTGCTTGCCTGGTTAGTATCTACCATCCAGCCGAGGAAATGCACCCTGCTTTGAAATGGGTGGGAGGAGCTTGCAGAGTCCTCCAGCCTTGCCCTGCAAGTTAGCACCTGCTGATTTTTGAGAAATGTCACCTCAACTGCCTGCCTGCATCATAACATGTACTCTGCTCTGAGATTCCTCTTTGTATGTTCACCTTCCACCAAGCCACCCACTGATCCTCGCTGGGCATCCTTGATGTTTCTTACCAAGGGCTGAGAATGAGGGTTTGTCTGCCAGCCCATGTCCCCGTGCACCCCTACACTTGGGTCTTCTCTTGTGCCTAACTCCAGTGGGATTGTCAAGTTTGAGGTCTTGAAACTCAGGTTTTGAGTATTAAGTTTCTAGTGCTTTGTTTTGTTGCAGCTGAACAGAAACCAAACAAGAGTAGACCTTGTATTTTAAAAAAAATATCTTCCATTTATTTTATTTTATTTCATCCTATTAAGAGCCCTATGTGATGGAGGGGATTTTAAGCTAAGAAAACCAAAGAGTGACAGAGTATATGCCACTTTCCTGAAATCAACAAGCAAGCAAGTAGTAGAGAGTCTAGATTAAAGCCTGGTTATCCCACTTCTAGTTTAGAATTCTCATTCCTGTCCTCTGACTGCTCCAGTGGTTAATAAAAAACTCCCCAAAGCTGTTAGTTGTGGAAGTGACATCATGGAGAGGAGTAAATCAGGTATCAATTAATGCTTTTAGGGATTCTACTGGTCCCTGTCCCTGTTCCACCCTTGTACTTCTTTTGACTATGTGGGACATTGGGGAGATGGCGTCAGGTGGATCACCTATGCCCTTAGGAATTGCTACAACAGTAGTTCTCAGAGTGTGGTCCTCAGAGCCTCAGCATCACCTGGTTACCTGGGCTCTGCCCTACACCTACTGAATCAGAAGCTCTGGGAGCAGGGCCTAGCCATCTGTGTTTTCATGAGCCCTCCAGGTGATTCTGTTGCGTGTGGGAGTTTGAGAACCACTGATCTGGAAAATTTCAAGACATCCCTAGCTTATTGGTGACTGTTGTGGTGGTATAAGGGGCCAGTGAAGTCAAGTAGACCTTAGATACATCAAGACATCCTTCCACGTCTACAAGTACTACCATCCGAGTTGGGGGAGGCAGGACAGGGAGGGACAGGTTCATGAAATGGCATTTGGAGGGCTCTGATTGTTGCGATTGTCTTTGTACTGGGTGGACATAGGTTGGAAGGACTGGCTGACTTACCTCACGGAACAGAGGGACAAGATGATCAAGCTAAAATCTTTTCACGCTATACGGCTCACCCACTCTCTCAGTTCTCACTACCTCCTGCCTTCTGGGTGGAAGTCCTCAGTGGTCCCTTTGAGCTGTTATCCTCGGTTTCACTGTTTCTGGTATTGAGTGTGCCGAACCCAAAACAAAACATGCCAGGGCGTATGATGTTTGGTGCTAAGCGACACCGTCGGTCTGCATGTGTGGCTTTGGGGATGGAAAGGACTCTCTGTTACTCTGAAGATGCCAGGAGGCATGAATGAATGTCAAGGTGAGTCAGCAGAGACTCGGAAGCCCAGGTGAATGTGATGTTCACAGCTTCTCTTGATAGTGTCCACTCTCTCCCTACAGAATCAGCCTGGGTCTCCTCCTCCAGGAGGGCCACCATCACAGCCTGGGTTAGAGCTCCATCCCTGTGCTCACCTCTGTGGCAGTCATTACCATGTGGTGTTATAATTTCCTGATTGCTTATTTATCTCTCCTCTAGCTCTGGATCCCTGAGCAAAGGGTCTGTAAGTCAGGCCTCTGTACTTCAGCAGTCCACCTCCTAAGGTTTAACACCATGATGGACCATAAGTCGGTGCCCAGGAGATGTTTGTTGAAGGCACAGTGACTCTAGAAAAGCTTTACAGCCTGTCTCCCTGACAGGTAGGAGCCGAGGATGCTCTGAGCAGGAAACCAGATAAGGACACCTCTTACCTCTGCTTACAGCATGAATAACTCCTGGACGGTCACTAGCATCAGTCTCCTCAGGGAACACCAGGTCACAACCAGGGAAAACTGGACAAAATAAACTCACTCATTTAAGGAGACAAAGAAAATCTAAAGAAGAAAGATAAAAGAGCCCCAAAGAGTGCAGCCTTCCCAGGGAGCCCAGAGCAAGATGGTAGACCTGTGGCTTCCTCTTTTTTTTTTTTTAAGATTTTATTTATTTATTTGTTTGAGAGAAAGTGTGAGCAGGGGAAGGGGCAGAAGGAGAAGGAGAAGCAGACTTCCCACTGAGCGGGGAGCCGGACGTGGGGCTCGATCCCAGGACGCTGAGATCATGACCTGAGCCAAAGGCAGATCCTTAACCGACTGAGCCATCCAGGTACCCCTGTGTCTCCCTCTTTTTTTAAAATTAAGCTTTTATTTTGCGATCATTGTAGATTCACATGCAACCGAAAGATGATGCAGAGAGTTCCCACATGCCTTTTCTTCAGTTCCCCCAGAGGTAGTTCTCCTGCAACACTATGCTACAACATCACAGCAGAGATACTGACATTGATCCCAAACATAGGTTTTATTTCCAATTCCCAGTTTCACTTGCACTCGTGTTTGTGCATTTGGTTCCACAGACCTTAATCACACATGCAAGCTCAGGTGTCCATTGCCACAGTCAAGATACTCAGTGGTTCCAACACCACTAGGGCCCCACATGTGACCCTGTTATGACTACAGCTGGCCCCTCCCAACCCCCAACTCCCAATGCTGGCATCCCCTAATCTCTGCAATTTCTGTAAGTTAGTCACTTCAACAATGTTTTATAAATGGAATCATAGAGTACGCAACATTTTAGGATGGGTTCCAGCTCGGTGTATTTCCCTGGAGACCCACCGTTCTAGATGTTGCATGCAACCATGGTTCGTTTCTTTTATCATCTAGTGGCAGTCCAGGGGACGGATGTACCTCCCTTTCTTTCGCCATTCACCCCCTGAAGGACATCTGGGACTTCATGCCCTTGGGACAAATGCCCAAGAGTGCAATCGCTGGGTTGTCTGGTAATTGCATTCATTTTTTTAAGAAACTGAGTGGCTCTCCTGTTCTGTGGGCTTCCCCTGCACCCTTGAGGAGGAGAAGATAAACGTCTAGCCTTGCCATCAAACCCCTCACCCTCAGACACCCGCTAATGGGCCTGGGGGGATCTGGACAACACCAGAGTAGAGACGAGGTTAGGAGCCCAGGGTGAGAGACTTAGGGGACCTCCATCTCAGGGTCACAACTCTGTCCTTCCCTCACCGAGAGTGAGCACCTCCTCTGATTCTGCTTCTGGGGTACCTCACTTGCTTCCCCTGGTCCCCACCCCAAAGGACATTTCCAGAATAGACATCTGGAGGCATTGGTTCCTAAGCCAGATTAAAAAATATGGGGGCAGGGGCCCACAACTTTCAAGCGAGGGAGTTTTAGGATTCTTAAGGAGATTTTTAGGCGGTTTCTCCCCTGGCTCCAAGCAGTCGTGCCCTTGAGGAGGTGGTGAGGATGGAGTAGCCGGTCCTGCAGGATGGAGATCTGCTGGAAAAGGGCTGGGAGCTCTGGTTGCCTCCACCAGCCCAGGTGTTGGCATGAAGGAGCCAGCTCCCCGCACACGCCTGTCCTTGCGGGTCCTGGGTGCTCGGCTGGAGAAGGGGAAATAGGGAAGTTAAACTAGCCCAGCTGTCTTCCTGGGCTGGGATCTGGGGGCTGTGACGTCAGGGGAGGTCTTGGGAAGGAGGCAGACCATGCATAGGCTCTATGAGTCCCCGGAAGGAAAACAGGGTCCCTGGTGCCTGCACCTTCCTCCAGAGCACCCTCACCCTCACAGGTAGAGCCCTGGTCACTGCCTCCGCAAAATAAGGCATGAGTGCACCAGTCCCAAAAAGCACAGCTGTCACAGAAGCTGTCCTCGGGGAGCTCTGCCCAAGCGAAGAAGGACGGCGGAGGGACCTCCAGGGTACCGCTGCTGATGCCGCCCAAGGACACGGGGCTCCACCAACCGCACTTTTGTGCTTACAGACGGAAATTTCACATAAAAACTACCCCTGATGGTTTGAATTTCCAAATCCAAGGGAAGCCGCATCCAGTTGAAGCAGAGGACAACTTCTTTCTTCCCTGTGATCAGGAAGTCCCATGATGATACCCAGACTGCTGCGGTGCATCTCAACAGCATGGGAGCCATGGACCATATCCAGGCACCACAGGGCAACCCCGATGCGGAAGAAGCCTCCTTCCACAGAGAGGTCGTGGGGTACTAGGAGGCAGCGTGGCGCTGTGCCCTGTGACGGGAATCCAGCCCCTCGCCTGCAGGGTTTTGAACCCTGCACGTGCCTGGGCTGCAAGGGTGTGGGGTCTGCTCAGCTTCTCGCACAGGGAAGATAACCAGCACTGCCCAAGGGGTTCACAATCCAAACCCAGAGTTGGTGTCTGCAGAGCGCCCTGCCCCAGGCCCTGCTGAGGGCTGGCGTTAGGCTCCCTGACCCCCCGGGTCGGTGGCTCCGCTTGCTTAGCAGTTTTCACTTCTTTTGAACTATAATTACCTAACTCTGAAGGAAAATAAGGAAAGCGTCAACAAACAGTTGGGAAGTAAAATCCACATGCACAGCTGATGGGACATGTGGGTTGGAATTTCTGCCAAGAAGTTGTGTGTCTGTGTGTGCGCACATGAACACTGTATATTTGTGTGTGTGTCTGTGTTCGAGAGTAGGTGTATTTACCTTTATACAAACACGTGGATGTGGATGTGGATAGACGTGTCAGTGAGTATCTGAGTGAGTTGGCATGTATGTGCCTCCGTGTGGGTAAGTTTGCTAATGTAAGCATCTATGTGTTGCTGTGTGTCTATGTGGCTTTGCACATATGTGTATGTCTGTAGCTAGTGTGTGTCTATGTGTGCACGTGTGGATGTGTGTGTGTGTGCATACACTTGTATAGGGTGGGGGCAGAAGCAAAACGAGACCCCTAAATAGAATCATTGAGCAAAGGGCCGAAGTCAGAGCTGGAAATTAGAGCAGCGTGCCCTCAGGAGAAGGATGCCAAATCCAAAGTGAAAATTCCTTGGTTTCCTTGCTATGACGCCTGCTAGAAACCCCAGCCCCAACATCACTGACACCCGCGTCACAGAGCTCGGTTCCTTTCCTCCTGAGGAAGTGAGAAGGAGATGTAGTCCTTTGGCTTCAACCTGTGGTTGCTAAATGCCTTCCTAGCTGGGTTCCCCACGGGAGGCATCAGCCCTGGACTTCCCCTTTCTCCACAGCCCCTGCGTCTTTGTGATCTAAAAGTTGAGCCTCTGTGGCTAGGGCATGCTGAAATAGACTGAGCTTCTGATTTGGTTTCTTGGGTTTCTGGGATTTACAGCAGGGGCAGGAAACCTTCCAAATGTGGCCAGCTGGTCAAGCTGTTAGTCCTTGTTGATCTGTCTGGGCAAGGGTGTGTGTGTGTGTGTGTGTGTGTGTGTGTGTGTGTGTGTGTGTAGAGGGGGCACAAGTGAGAGACACAGATGGGATTAACTTTCAAGAGACAGGCAGAGGGAAAAAGAAACCACCCTTCCACATGTTAATAACAATCCTTCTGCACCATCTTTGGCAGCTCCTTGGTTGGGTCCAGAGTTTGAGGCCAGACTATCTTTGTCTTACGTATAGGAAGGTCAGTGTATCAGTAACCCTTCTGCCACAAAACTATGGTGCAAATCTCATTCCAAAACTCAGTGTTTGTCTTACTTATCATGTCATTTATTCATGTTATTATTTTGTGTCTTTTCTTTTTTCTTTTTTTTTAAAGATTTATTTATTTGAGAGAGCGAGAATGAGAGAGAGAGAGTACATGAGAGGGGGGAGGGTCAGAGGGAGAAGCAGGCTCCTCGCCGAGCAGGGAGCCCGATGCAGGACTCGATCCCGGGACTCCGGGATCATGACCTGAGCCGAAAGCAGTCACTTAACCAACTGAGCCACCCAGGCGCCCGTGTCTTTTCAATAATTGGGCCTGAACCAATCAGATGAGTCCTTACAGGAGACTAGGACCTTCCTAGAAATAGCATGAGAAGGACCCTGTGTGTGGGGGGGAGACAGATGCTGGCTTTGGAGATGGAGGGGACCACATGACAAGGAATGCAGGCACCCTCTAGGAGACAAGAATGGTCCCTGGCTGATGACCATCAGGGAAGCAGGGACCTCAGTCCTACAACCCCAAGGAACTGAATTCCTCCACTAACCTGAATGAACTTGCAAGTCGGTTGTCTCCCAGAGCCACCAGAAATGAACCCAAGCTGGCAGCCACCTCGTGTCAGTCTTATCTGACCCTGAGCAGAGAACCCAGCTGAGCCTTGCCTGGGCTTCTGACCTACAGAACTGTGAACCATGAAATGGGTTTTGTCTTAGGCTGCTAAGTTGGTGATATTTGTTATGTAACAATAAGACGTTAATATAGTCTAATTACCTTCTTTGAAGGAGAAAGGAAAAACTCGGTAGGAAGAACACAAATTAATATCACACTGAATTAGCCCGCCACACCTGATTTCATACTTGGTCTCCCACAGTGGATAGCAATTGCCCAAATTACCATATCTTCACCAGCAATGAGCTTTATGATTTTATTTTAATCCCTGACAAGTGAAAGTGTCAATTCATTGTTATTTTAATGTGCATTTATTTCCTTGCCTTCTAGTGAGAAACACCCTTTTTATATGCTTCTTAGCATAGCGGCTGTTAGCTGTTAGGAACATGCTATTTTAATTTCCAGCTGGATGTATTTTTCTATTTAATTTTTACAGCTAATTTCTCTGTTTCTACAGAACCCCTACACATTGGGTGCTATAAAAATATTTGCTGAGCGAATGTCTGCATTAAAAAATAATGAATGAATAAATAAGTCTTCAAGAGCAGATGAGGGCTTTTACTACTGAGAAATTCAGCCTTTTGATGTCAGGACAGGACTGCAGGTGGCCCAGTGGAATCAGTTCAGTAAAGCAGAGACCCACCTGACATTCAAACGCCCTTGGCCATATCAGCCTCCAAGGAAGTTGGTCAAGCAGTAGCCAGCGGGGCAGAAGACATTACAGAGCAGACCAAGAGACAAGAGTGGCAAGAGATGGGGAATCACCGTGAACAGACATCTGACAGGTGGTTGGGCTGCTCTGGGGTGGATGGTGGTGCCGTCCACTGCTTTCTGCCATCAGAGATGCAAGACTAGGTCCAAGTATTGGTTTGTTGGAAACATATTTATCATTTTTTTAAATTTGTTTGGAAACTATTATTACAAAAGTAACATATTTGATATTTTAAATACTTCAAAGCGTTTAGAAGTATATAAAATACAAGGTAGGGCGCCTGGGTGGCTCAGCTGGTTAAGCAACTGCCTTCGGCTCAGGTCATGATCCTGGAGTCCCGGGATCGAGTCCCACATCAGGCTCCCTGCTCGGCGGGGAGTCTGCTTCTCCCTCTGACCCTCTTCCCTTTCGTGCTTTCTGGCTCTCATTCTCTCTCTCTCTCAAATAAATAAATAAAATCTTAAAAAAAAAATAAAATACAAGGTAAAATATATATAAATTGTATATAAAATACAAGAAACCCTCAATCTTACTTCTCTCAGATAACGCCCTTTGGGCTACGTACATAATGGTGAAAGGAAAAATGGGTTGAGCTATGCATACTGTCTGCAACATACTTTATTTTCAATTAAGAAAATATTGTGGCTATATTTTCAGAGATACAAATTTCAGATCAGGGAACTGAGGTCCATAGATCCCCAGAAGTCTCCCTGGGTATATTCAGGACACTCACGGCCCCTGAAATCTCGGGTGCTTTTTCAAGGGTTTGAGGACATTCCCTTGGTCTCTGAGCAAAACAACTCCTATATCATTTTTAAGTCTTTTCTGACATTGTGATCATTTTTAAAAATTGAGACGTTCTTCACATATAAGATTGTGGAAATTTAAGGTGTACAACGTGTTGATTTGATACACTTACGTGTTGCAATATGATTGCCTCTGTAGTGTTAACCAACACCACTGTCACATCACAAAATTATCATTTCTTTTTTGTGGTGAGAATATTTAAGATTGACTTTCTTAGCTCCTTTCGAGTATATGAGCAGTTTCGTTAGTTATAGTCACAAGGCTGTGCATTAGATCCCCAGAACTTACTCATCTTCTAACTGCAAGTTTGTACCCTTTGACCAACATTCCTTCTCTCCAAACCACCATTCTACTCTGTTATCTCTAAGTTCAGCTTTTTTTGGATTCCATAAATAAGTGAGCTCATACAGTATTTATCTTTCTCTGTCTGGAACTTCCCTCACTTAGAATAGTGCCCCCAGTGTCCATCCATGTTGTCACGAATGGCAGGATTTCCCTCTTCTTATGGCCAAATAAGATTCCTTTATATACATCTTCTTTGTCCATTTATCCATCAATGGACACTTAGGTTGTTTCCATATCTTGGCTATTGTAAATAATGCTGCAGTAAACATGGGGGTGCATATGTCTTTTTGGTATTCTGTCTTCATTTCCTTTGGACATATCCCAGTAATGGAATTGCTGGATTATAGGGTAGTTCTACTCTTAATTGGCTGAGGAATCTCCACATTGTTTTCCTTAGTGACTAAACCAACTTACATTCCCACCAACCGTGCACAGCAGGTCTTCTTTCTCCACATCCTCACCAATTGTTATTTCTTGTTATTTCTGGTCTTTTTGATGACAGCTACTTGAACAAGTGTGAGGTGATATCTCACTGTGGTTTTGATTTGCATTTCCCCGTGTTGAGCATCTTTTCATATGTCTGTTGGCCATCTATATGTGTTCTTTGGAAAGATGTGTATTCAGTTCCTCTGCCCATTTTTTAATCAGATACTTTTGGTTATTAAGTCGTGACATTGTAGTCATTCTATTAAATTGCGATGTCTTTTATGAAATTGCCTCTTGATGCTGAATATCTTCAGGCTCAGAAACTCCTTCATAATTTCGGCAATGACACTGGGAGATTAGGAGTACTTATTAAGTCAAATGCAGATAAAAATCCCAACTTGTTTGTTCCTTTCTTGCTTACTGTTCAGTAGATCTGAGCAGGACATTATCAGGATCCCTTTGGGATTCCTTTTGGGTCTGCTCTACTGCCCTGTCCTCCCTGTTATCTCTCTGTAAGTCTGTTGTTTCTATGGCAGTGTGGACACCGTTGGTCTTTTTTTTTTTTCTAGTTTTATTGAGGAATGATTAATATACATCACTGTACACATTTAAGGTGTAGAACATTATGGTGTGATTACCACTCGTCTTTAAATGGGTAATAGGCCAATCATTAAAGCTTCAGACCTCACTTACCATGTCTGTGAGAACACCATCCCCTCAGAGATTTTCATGCTGTCCCCTCCCAGAACAGTCTCTGTGTGTGTGGCTCAGGGGACTGCCACCATGTGAACGGCAGGCATGGCATGGGCATCTGATGACTGATCCTCACATGTGGGTGTAGGTTGTAGGGGATGGACAGGGTAGACATGTCTAGGAAGGAATTAGGGTAAGAAATAGAAATTCAGCATCTCTTTAGGAAATCATAGTTTGAAAAATTTGTTAATGAAATTTTGACACTCAGGTTTTGTGAAACTACCCTTTTGTAATGAGACAGCATGTTAGTCTAGGTACAAGAACTGCTAATTCAAGCCACAGCACCTCTTTGGGGATGGGCATGCATTCTGCTTCTGTATGCCAATGGTTTGTGACACCTGAGGTGGACGACCACAGGTTCATGAGCAGATACTCTGAATTCACAAATCGGGGCAAAGTTGATCTGTCTGCCTGGGTCCTTTAAAAAGCAGAAGCCAAGATGGGACTAGGCAGATGAGAGATTTATGAGAGGATATGCCTGTGAAGGATAGACAGAGAGGGGCAGGGAGATGGGGAAAGCCTTCAGATTGATGCAGGTCTAACATCTGGGAAAAGGCAAGGAAGGAAGGAATACGTAAGAAGGACCTCGGACTACAACCTCAGCTGGCGGGGGTTCCTGGGCAATGGTGCCCGGCAATGGAATGCCCAGCTCTGGTCCCTGGCAGCATGCTTAGTCATTGGCTGAGTGCCACCTTGGGAAAGTGTGGCCATGGAGCTAACACCGTGGAGAATCCAAAGCTGCAGCAGCCGGCGGTGTGTGTCTACCAAGCAGGTTCTGCCTACTGGTCTACCTGTAGCCAGTTCTCTTGAAGAGAGATGTGAACACCTCCAGGGGGACCTGTATGTTATCTCAGAGGGCAGTCACTCTGCTGAGATACTATTGTCACCACTAGAATGGACACCACACCTATCCTGGCTGAAGAGGACTTGGCTTTGCCAGAAGCACACAGAGCTCTTCTGGAGACAGAGGGTCATCTTGTGTCTTGTCTCTCTAGTGACCCAGGAACCCTTACCTGGGACTGACTCTGTACCTTGCAAGTCAGGACAATGAGCTGCTGACCTGTGCTAAACGCTTTGCAGGCATGATTGTATTTACTCTTCATGGACACTCTAGGACCTGGGCTGTTGTCACTAGCCTGCGTGCAGGGGACACATCTGAAGCATGGGGATGGTTGCATGACTTTCCCAGAGCATGCATGTGGTCAAGGGGGAGTTGAGACCAAACCCAAGCTCTCAGTCCTCAGAGCTCTTGTGCTACAACTTCCATCATAAACACACGACTCATGTTTGTCTGATGAATGAAAAATGTTTGAAGAAATGCAAAGTCTTGTTAGTGTAAATCCGAATGCTGAGGATGCAGAGATGGAGGCGGCCATGAGAGATAGCCCAGCAGGCTCCAGGCAGGCAGATCATAGAAATCAGGGTCAATCTGAAATTCATCCATTCACAAAACACACTTCCATCAAGGTTCCTTGTCTGGGAGGTGTATGGGGCACTGGGAACACACAGGATGTGCCACCTGGGCTCACTGTCCAACAAGAGTAGAGTAGCAGCCTTGTGTAGAGATAGGAGAACAGTGCTAAGGAAGGATGGAAGAGGCGGTACCTCACTCTGCCTCCAGACACCAGGACAGCCTCCTGTGCTAGATGACACATTGGCAGAATCTCCTAGGAGAAAGAGGTGTGAGCTAGGTGGGCAAGGAGGAGAGGCTCACGTGGAGGAGGCAGCGTGCACAAGCCTGGAGGCACATTTGTGGGAATGCCCCATGGTGACAGTGCAGTGTTGGCTGAATGGAACACAGTGGAGGGAGACGAGCCTGGGGAAACCAGCATGGGTCACACCAAGATGACTTCCTCTTGACGACTGCACGTGATGATCTTCAGCTGGGGTGGCTTCTTGTGCCCGACTTTACTGAGGCAGGTGGCTGATCGCTCAGAACCGGGCTGTGGTTCTGCCATCAAAGCCGTGTGTGTGGGTGTGGGTGTGTTACAGGGGGGTGGGCAGAGACTGGTGGTGTTCAAAAGGTCAGCGTAGTAAATATGCAATTACAAATAAGAAAAGACCATTAAGCTAAAATTAACAAGTCAGGAAACGACAGATGTTGGCAGGGATGCGGAGAAAGGGGAACCCTCCTACACTGTTGGTGGGAATGCAAGCTGGTGCAACCACTCTGGAAAACAGTATGGAGGTGCCTCAAACAGTTGAAAATAGAACTACCCTACGATCCAGCAATCGCACTACTGGGTATTTACCCCAAAGATACAAATGTAGGGATCCAAAGGGGTACGTGCACCCCGATGTTTATAACAGTAATGTCCACAATAGCCAACCTGTGGAAAGAGCCCAGATGTCCATCGACAGATGAATGGATAAAGAAGATGTGGTATATATACACAATGGAATATTATGCAGCCATCAAAAGGAATGAGATCTTGCCATTTGCAACGACATGGATGGAACTGGAGGGTGTTATGCTGAGCAAAATAAGTCAATCAGAGAAAGACATGTATCATAGGACCTCGCTGATATGAGGAATTCTTAATCTCAGGAACAAACTGAGGGTTGCTGGAGTGGTGGGGGGTGGGAGGGATGGGGTGGCTGGGTGATAGACATTGGGGAGGGTATGTGCTATGGTGAGCGCTGTGAATTGTGCAAGACTGTTGAATCACAGATCTGTACCTCTGAAACAAATAATACATTATATGTTAAAAAAAAAAAGAAGAAGAAGATAGCAGGAAGGGAAGAATGAAGGGGAAAAAAAGAAAAAGAAAAGAAAAGACCATTAAGGTAATGACTAAAAGGCTTAATGAGACCCCTGGTTTTAAAGGATCCCCCTGGTAGAGGCTGAAGGACAGAAGGCTGGGAGAATGGGCTCCGTCCAGGTGGGGAGCAGAGGGCCAGAACGAAGTCCCTGGTCGTGGGAAAAGAGAGAAGCAGGCCTGCCCAAGGGGCAGGAAGGGCGTCGGGGTAACGCCATGGGGCTGAGCCGGCAGAGCGGTAGAACACCGAAGCTTCTTCCCTGGACAGGAGACTCTCAAGAAACTGGCCCCCTCCCGACCAATGGATGGGGTTTGGGGCTCGGGGGCTGTCCCAGTCAGCGTGAATCATCGTAACAAACTCCCACAGACTGAGGATCTAAATCACAGACATTTGTTTGTCACAGTTCTGGAGGCTGGAAGTTCAGAGTCAAGGAGATGGCAGAGTCTGTTCTAGATGAGGACTGACAGATGGCCTCTTCTTTATGTGCTCGAGGTGGTGGGGTGGGGGGTTGGGGAGTGACCTCCTGTCTCTTCTTACAAATGCCGAACCCATCCTGACGGCCCCACTCTCATGACCTCACCTAACCCTCATCACCTCCCAAAGACCCCACTTCCACATAACATCACATGGAAGTTAGGGCTTCAACATACGAATTTGGTGGGGCACATGCCTTCAGTCCATGACAGGAGCTCTGCCTGGCAGAGGGTAGGGGCAGGAGGCAGGACTGGCCCATGACCATATCAGGCAGAGGATGGAGGAGCTGAGCAGCAAAGGGAAGTCCCTGGGGCTGTGACCTTGAAGAGAGAGAGAAGAACCAGAATCGGGGCAGGACTGCAGCCCAGAAGAGCAAGAGCAAGGTCTGGTGTCAGACAGTAGGTGTCCTAAAGGCCCGGCGAGAGTCAGTGTGGGAATGAAAATCCTTGTGGCCGTCTGAAATTGTGCCTTGGGTCATTGTCCTATGAATGGAATAAAGTGAAAGAATGTGTTTAGTGATCAGATCAATAATTTCATGGCTTCCCCAAAGAGCTCGCAGTCACCATGCATCAGAGCACCTGTTCCCACATCCCTGCCAACACTGGTCCTTGTTGGCTTTATTTGTGTTTTGTGTTTGTTTGTGTAAGTAAAATTTTTATTACAGTATGGCGTTGTTTTACTTTCCTTGGCTGGCATAACAAATTACTATAACCAGACATTTATCCTTTCACAGCTCTGGAGGTTGGAAGTCTGAAACCAAGGTGTTTGGCAGGGCCACGCTCCCTCCAAAAGCTCTAGGGGAGGGACCCTTCCTCGCCTCCTTCTAGCTTCAGGTAGTCGCCCGTGTTCTCGGTGCTTGGGCTTGTGGATGCATCACTTCCATCTCTGTCTCCTCCTCACAGCACCCTCTCTTCTGTGTGTCTGCCTTTTCCCTCTTTTTTAAAAGGACCCTAGTTACCAGATTTAGAGCCCACCCTAATCCACAATGATCTCATCTCAAGATCTTTAACTTGATTACATCAGCCAAGACCCATTTTCCAAATAAGGTCACATTCACAGCTGGTGGGGGGGCAGTTAGGACTTAGACGCATCTTTGTGAGGACCACTGTCCACCCCGCTGCAGACAGGGATACATGTAAAAGTTCACAAATCATAAGTGGACAGTTCAGTGAATTTTTGTACATGGAGAACCCTCGTGTAAACACCTCCCAGAACAACTGCACAGAATCCCCACGGACGCCCCCTCCTCGTCATCCCCTGTCGTCCTCCCAGAGTCGGCCTCCATCCTGACCTCTGCCACTCTCCACCAGCTTTGCTTGGCTTTGCAGTTTATGTGGCTGGAATGCTGTCTACCTGGCCTGGGGGTATACCAGTTCTCCACTCTCAGTTTCTTCTAGCTATATACAGAAACTCAAGAGATCACTGACTAGTTGATGAAGTAATAGAAATTAATAAAATAACCAAAATCACTGTAAGCACACCAAAGTAAATAACCTTTCTGTTTAGAAGCATTTAACCAGTTAAAAATATAATTTAAAAAATCCCACTTATAACAGCACCCACAAATAGAATAGCTAAGAATATCCTTAATAATAAATATAAGGGACCAAATAAATAAAACTAAAAACTGAGCTGACAAATATTTTTGTTTTCAGAAGGAGTAGCCAGGTCTTGCACCGGAAAAAAATGCTAGGTTTTAAAGTGAATACCTTTCCCAATTGAAACTGGAAGAGTAAATAAGAGGAAACACCCAAGAAAATCTTCTACAGAAAGAAAAATGAAGCAGAACTGGTTCTACTAGATTTTACACCGTGTGATAAACCTGAAACAAGTGATCCTGAGCATCACTGATAGAAGGAAGAAGCAGTGGCCGATCAATGAACCGTGAATGGCCAGAAACTGATCAGTATTTAACATATGTTAAGGGAGGTGTCACTCAACAATGGAAAATGAAAGATTTCTCAATCAAAGATGATACCATAGTTGGCAAGATATTTGGGGAAAATGTCCGCTTCTAACTTTACCACACACCAAAATAAACTGCAGATTGATCACAGCTCAGTTATTTTAAAAAATAGGGGGGAAAAAAAACAGCTCCTTGGTTTTTGGATGGAGAAAGGACTTTCTAAGTTTAAACTCAATGAGAAGCAATCAAAAGGAAAAGATAGATTTGAATTCATATAAAAATTACATGTCAAACATCACAAAAGAATGGACAGCCAATTACAGGTTTAAAATGGTTTTTTAAATACACAATATTGAGAAAGGGTTTAAAACTTCAATAAATAAATTGCTCATATAAATCAATGAGAAAAGCTGGAATATTCCATTAAGGAAATGGGAAAAGAAAATGCATAGAAAACTCATAGAGGTAAGCACAAGAAGCTTACCAACAAATGACAATTTAGGCAATCTTACTAAGAATCAAAGAGAAGCAAAGTTGAAGGCATGAGAATACTGGATTTCCAGTGAGAATGGTGCATAATCAGATGTGTCTTCTAAAGAAGAAGAAGAAGAAAAAAAGAACATCACTTTTATTGACAGTTAGGGCCACAGTGGAAATGAAACAGTCCCAAGAAGGATCAGCAGAGCAGAAAATGAACACAGAGGTGGGGTGGAGGGAGACTATATGGAGACTGCTGGATTCAGAAGCTTCTACAGTGGTCCTTCTGGAAGGCGATGGAATCTGAAACAAGGCCATCAGAGTTGAGATGAAATGGGGGGGACCAATTAGAATGTCAACTTTTTTGATCAAAGGGCTTTTTTGATCACTCCTGTTTTCCTAACCCTAGAAAAATAACCGGCCACAACAGATGGTGAATAAATATTTGTTGAATGAATGAATCAGCCAAAAGACACAAGATATTTACAATGTAATAAACTAGAAGGAACTAGTGGGTTCCTAGATATAAAAGAGAATAATGAAAGACTTCAGAAAGGAGATAAACAGTAATACCTCTAAAGAACCTTAAAGATTCTTAAAAAAAAAAAGATTTTATTTATTTATTTGCCAGAGAGAGACACAGCAAGAGAGGGAACACAAGCAGGGGGGAGTGGGAGAGGGAGAAGCAGTCTTCCCTAGGAGCAGGGAGCCCGATGCAGCGCTCGATCCCAGGACCCTGGGATCATGACCCGAACCGAAGGCAGACACTTAACGACTGAGCCACCCAGGTGCCCCAAACCTCTTAAAGTAAAGTAAATGCATCCAATGATGACTCATAAATTTCCTTAGATATTACTGTATTGTATTCATTCTGGTTATAATTCTACAGGCTATCAAAATGTTTCCAAGGGCCACTTAATATTTTTCTTATAAACATGCCTGTTCTATGGACATAAACTTCTTACTAGAATTAAGGTAAAAACATTTTTCTCCCTGTCTGGTTATCTCGTAATTTAATTTTAGGGTTGGGTTTTTGTTTTTTTTTTTTTTGAATACAGAAGTTTTATATTTTTATATTTTCAGAAGTAACAATATAGCACTTCCAAACTGAATCATTGTGTCAATGTCCATTTCCTGGTTGAGATGTCATGCTATAGCTCTGCAGAAGGTTACCACTAGTGGAACTAGGAAGGGTTTATGGGATCTCTCTACTATATTTTAACAGCTGCACGTGAATCTGAAATGATCTCAAAATAGAAAGCTAAAAAACAAAAAACAAAAGCAAACCAAACCCTGAATGATTCATCTTCCTAACTGAAGACCTTTCACACTGTAATGTCAAAAGGAAATCTTGGATTTACCTACAGCCCCTGGGAAACGGTTCCTTCTCCGTCTCTTCTTTATAGATGCGCCCAGAAGAGAAGGCTGCCTCTTTGCTGTTGTCATTGTGGCTTTCTCTTTTTGGGTTGCAATTCCAAAGTAAACACACCTCTTATTTACGACCTCCAAATTGCAAGATTATCACCATGGTTATTGTCACCACTGCTCTGGGCTTTATCACTTCCTCTCCGGATGCGGTTTGTTCTGCCCCTAGCAGGTTTGCCATCATTTCAAAGGAGAGAAAGATGAATCCTTTCTGAGCGATCTGTGAGGCAACATAGTACAGTCTTGTTTACCTTGATACGATCCAGTCCAGACGGTGTGGAGAGGATGCTGGTTTAATCAGCATAGCCCCTGACTGTTGTGACAAGTGCAGATGCACAGCCCTAGCTGCGTGGTTGGTGGAGACAGCTCCATGTCTGTTTGCAGCCTTACCTGGGTGAGGTGGGGGGGCTGCTGGGGCAGAGAGCAGTCTCACCAGAGGCTTGCCTCTTCCTGGCTCTGCCAGGGCCTCTCTGGTCTCAAGGCACCCCCGAGCCCCAACCTCTTCCATCATCAGGCACCTGACTCCTGGAAGGCACTCTGCACGTACTGGTTGATGTAGCTGGTGTCCCCATGGCCCCGTGCACGTGATTTCTGTCTCAGTTGTAGCCACCTGCTCTTTGCACTATTGCACACACTCCCAAATATCTTGTTGAGTCCCCTTTGGCCCTTCTCAGACCCGTTTTCAGCAGGCAGCCAGAGTGATCCCTTCAAAAGATCCCTCCTTTGCTTAACACCTTGAGTGGCCCCTCGGGATAGAATCGGAATAAGGCACAAGGCCCTCCCTGACCTGACTACGTGCACCTGCCCAGCCTCTCAGCCCCTCCCTCTGCATACCACCCTCCAGCTACAGGTATGAGACACATGCAGGCCAGCCCCACTCAAAGGGCTTCCGTGGAGCCCCAGAGTTCACAATGGGGAGCATTTGAACTTGGTATCCTTGCCAGTGTCTTATGACATTGGGAGAGTGTCCTCACCCAGGCTCCACTTCCTCCCATAGCGCCCAGGGTGTAGTATCTGCTGGATGGCAGTTGTCTCTGTGCATTCTCACTGTCAGGGTGGGGGCAGGGAGCAGGTCACATGTGTGACTGCCGGCCACCAAGAGGCCACCTGCCCCAAAGATCTTTGCCTCCTAACCTACTAGTCTTGAAATCACCTTGACAAGAGCAAGCGTAGTGGTCCAGACACAGACTTCAGGCCATAATATCTACCATGAGTTCTCTGATTCAGTACAGTTGGACTGTCTCGAACCTCCCCAACCATCTCCATACCCTCCCCGCTCCTTCTTGCCTGTGAATAGGCTATGCATGCCCCCACTCCGGAGTAGGTGCAGCATGAAGGCATGAGCTGGTAGGATATAAATGTCTATTACTGGGGCCTTGGAAGAGCTTCCTGTGATGGTGGGTGGAAGGTGCTGGAACAGGGCCAGAAGCAACAACAAGTTTAAGACTGCATTTGGAGAAGGACTGGGCTGGGATTCTGAATCCAGAGGCTGAGCACTGGCACACACCTGGTAACATCAAGGGCATTGGCCAGAACCCATTTTGACCGATGCAGGTAGGTTTGAAAGATTCTAGAGCCAGGTAAATGGTACCAGTTGGCATGTCTAGGTAATCGAGCTTAGAAATCAACCAATCCAGCCCCACACTTCACAGTGGAGGAAAATAAGGTTCAGAGAGATTCTGAGGTCGTCTCTGTCTTACAGCTAGAAAAGGCCAGGAACTTTCATGAACAAGCCAAGACCAACGCACTTGGATCACAGCATGATCACTGCAATGGAGCAGCGGTGCTGTTTGTGGCTGTTCAGGCCTTGTTCCTTGCAGACTGCAATATGAACAGCTTCACCTAGGGATGTGCAGTGCACAGACCACACAGCCATACAGAGAGATTTTGAGCCAGCGTCAGGGCAAAGACCAATAGTGACAAGGAGGTCCCATTGCACAGGCTGGATTCATGGTGGAGCCAAAAGCAGGAGGCTGCCCTGGAGCCCAGACAGTGGCCGGCAGGGTCTCTCCCCAGAAAGGAGAGGAGGGTTCTTCTGGCATTTGGTTCTGCAGGAGGCCATGGCTCAAGATGTTGATCACTGAGCGCAGGAACACCTGGGCCAGGCATTCACGGTCATCCCTCCTTGGTGGTCGGGGGCACCTAGAGCTTGGGCCTGGTGGTCAGACTGAGTCAAGAGGAGCGTTCATCAGGTCTTGGCAACACACAGGCCCCAAAGCCCAAAGGGCAGAACAAGGGCAAGGTCACAGCCCAACAAGCAGGCCTATGCCAACAGGTATCCGGGATGTGAAAGGTTGGGGAGCCGGGGCGGTATCAACAGAGAGTCTCACCCTCACAAAGAAGGCACTGAAGAATTAATAACCCCTCCTACCCGCAGGTCTTTTATTCTTTTGTGTATAATTGCTTTATAAACATCCGTGTATATTGCTTTATTTAATTCCATAGGAAGCCGGTGATAAAGGCCTTATTACCATCCCACGTCCCCCACGTGGGTTTCGCAGGTTACAGGAAAGGGCAAAATGAGAACTTGAACCTGTCTCTGGAGACTTGGACTAGCGTCCCGCTCCACAGCGCCCCCTTCTGGCCAGAGAGGAAACTTCCCTTCAGCGGCTCGGACTCGGAGCTGGGAGCCAGATGGAGGGGGCAGGTTGGTGTGACCTGGACGATGGGGTCCTAAGCGCGGCTACAGTGAAACAAGACCTTACAACAGGTGGATTCTGGCCATGGAGACAGAGCCCTGTGTGTCTGAATCTCTGGGAACATTTCTACCTCAACAGAAGGAGAGGTCGACTCCTCCCACACAGCTGGTCCCGGCGCACCGGCGTGTGTCTTCCACAGCCCGGCTCTCCCTGGGAAACCTTCCTCCCTTCTTCGGACAGGTGAATCTTTTTCTTTTTCCGCTCACACGTCCTTCTGTCCTTCTTCCTGGCAGGCCCCAGCAACCAACCCAGACCAGCTGCCCCATCTTCTGTGTTCAAGTCACGGCCTTTAATATCCCACATTTCATAACGGATCAATTTGAGACTTTTTAAAAATGATTTTTCTTCTTATTAAAAAAGTATGTTCACCTTGCAGATAAGGTGGAGAATGTAGAAAAATGCAGAAGAGAAAGTAAAAATCACCTGTGGCCCAACCCCTGAGATAGAAATCCCATTATAATTTGTATCATCTCCTTCCCAATTTAAGTACATAACTGAATTTATAATTTAGCAATAACGTCTATTTTGTTAATTAACATTATGTTACAAGCATATTATGAAGATTTTTCCAAACATTCTTCAATGGTCTTATCACAGAGCGGCCCGTAGCTGGTGCCTATGACACAGCGGTTCTCCTTTATTGGACATTGCCGGTGTTCTCAAGTTTATTCTTTCGAACAGTGCTATATGGAAAAGCTTGGAGGTGAATCTTGGTCCTTGGGGTGGGGTCCTGAAAATGAAATCACTGGTCAGAAGATCCCAACAGTTGTAAAGGTCCTGGCAGTCATGGCCCAACTGTACCAAGCAGGTGTGAGCATGCGCAGCTCTCCCGCTGCCCCCTCCCCGCCCCACCTCACTGACAGGTGGCCAGGGGCCCGCGGCTTTTGCTTTTGTTTCAGGGTGCATTTATTTGGTTATCAATCAGGTTGGACATTTTCTGCACGTATGGCTGAAATCTTGAAGGAGCCCACAAAATGGCAGCTCTTTCCCCTGCCTGCGGTCTGACAATTGCAGAAAGACCTAAGAGGGACAGAGGGGCTAAAATATCACCTCTATTCTTAACAAAGGTGAAGAGGGAGGAGGCAGCTTCATGTGAGGGCTCAATGGCTGTGAACTGCATTATGAATTCAACAGCCCCACTTCTCTGCATCCCGAGTAGTACCAGTTGGACAGATGGACGGATAGTCTGCTGGGACAGACCTTCCCTGGCGTGGGCGCTGCCTGCTGAGTCTCAGCGTGGAGGGACAGAGGAGGGTCCCCCCACCCCGTAGGCATCTGGCTCCCCAAAAGAAGTAGGGAGCATGTGAGTAAGCACCCCTCTTTACTTTTCAGAACGGTCCTCTTCTCTTAGGGGAGCATTAGGAAGGGGCTGCAGTGACATCGGTTCATCTGGGGAGAATTCGCCCTGTTAGGGTGTTTGGAGAGTGAGGAGGGGTCACACTTCTCTACCGCTTTCAACAGCCAACTGTCCGTCCTTCTATCAGTGCACACTTTCTGCTGAGCTTGAGGTGCACAAGTGCTTTGTTGAGTCATTTTTAAATTTTTATTTGTCTTTTCCTCTTATTTAAAATGTTTTTGAATTATGAACTTGTTCAATTATTATTTAGCCAAATCTACTATTTTATTTTTTGCATGCTGTTCCAATCTTGGAAATCAGCCACTGTTATCATCTTCATCAGAGTCAAGTGAGTCTCCTGTGCCAGGCATTCTGTAAAGCTTGAGTGTACGTTTATCTCCTGAAATTTTCACTGCAGCCCCTATCAGGAAGAAACAGCTCCCCAAACCACAGTTTGTCAGGCGCAGTGAGCTGCCGGGAGCTCGAACATGGCAGGACCAGTGTGGTCCGACTCCAGCTGCCGTGTCCCCAAAGGCCATTGTCACCCCGGAGTCAGGAATTATGACTCAGGGCTCCCATCCCAGAGCCAAGCGTTTGGGAAATAAAAATGCTTATTTATATAGGCTCCTAATTACTATGCCAGGAAGCGAGCATGTCATTGCTGATGATTTGGGGTAGGAATGAGACAGATTCCAACTTAGGAATGATACAAAGCTACAGGAGAGGCAGTGACTCAGCTTAATGCTCCGTTTTGAGAAACATCAAAACTCCCACAGATTTATCTGTCTGCCCAGGGATTCAGCTGTTCCCAGAAACCATTCTCACCCTTGATACACTTGGTGGGCCCTTTTCTTTCCATTTCATTTATTTTTTTCAGTGACAGAAGTAAATCATTGACATTTTTAAAAAGCCACAGTAATGGATTTAAAAGGCCAGATATTCCCTCCTTCCATCAACTCTTGAGTAATACTTAAATAGTCATAAGTACTTAAATAATAAAAAATAAAGAACAGGATAATATTAATTAATACTTTAATAATAAGAAGTGCCACCATTCATGACGTGCTTACTCTGTGCCAGGAGCACAGCTGAGTCCATTCATCCACAAAGTAGAGGAGTCGGACACAGGTGCGGGAATGGAGGTACAGAGAAGACAATAAGAAGCCCCGGGTCCCATAGTCAGGACATGTCAGAGCTGGGATCTCAACAGCAATCTCTGATTCCGGAGCCTCTGGTCACAGCTACTCCATTCGGAGCCCCTGGTCACAGCTACTCTCCTCTGCTAATCCTTCTGGGCAAACTTTCTGCAGATGTTAATGCTCTTTGTTTAAATAAACACACGTAGACGTGGATGAACCTACGCAGGTCCAGATGACCACCTTTTCTTTCTTTTCTCTTTCTTTATAGCAGCATTACTTGTTTTACCTGACAATGTATTTGGACATCTTTGCAGATGTAAGCATAGAGAGGTGAGAGATGCTTTATAGTAGTGGTCTCATAATTTGTTGTTAAATATACTATATGTGACCGTTTCACTGCATAGAGGCAACTTAGATTATTTCCAGTTGTTTTCTCTAGAAATAAATATCTTTATGCACAAACCTTTATGCTCAGCATGTTTTTTATATCAATAGAATAGATTACTAAAATTCAGATTGTTGGGCACCTGGGTGGCTCAGTTGGTTAAGCGACTGCCTTTGGCTCAGGTCATGATCCCGGAGTCTCTGGATCGAGTTCCACATCGGGCTCCCTGCTGAGCGTGGAGTCAGCTTCTCCCTCAGACCCTCTCCCCTCTCATGCTCTCTCTCAAATAAATAAATAAAAATCTTTAAAAAATAAATAAATAAATAAAATTGGGATTACTGCATCAAAAGGCTTACATATTTAAAATTTGGACACATCAGTCCCGTGTGGTTATAGGCTGATTCTACCAAAACTTTAAGGAACGAATTTTATACGAATTCTGACAGATAATAAAAAAAAAGAGAGATTACTTCCAAACTCATTTCATGAAGTCATCATAACCTGGTGCTAATACAACTCAATGACATCACAGAAAGGGAATATTTGGGCTTATGTAATTCCTTATTAAAGTATTAATTAATATTATCCTGTTCTTTATTATTTATTATTTAAGTACTTATGCCTGTAGACATAAAATACTGGAAAATGGAACCCAAGAACATATATAAAGATGATCCAGCACAATAAATTTGCATTTTATACAGTTATGCGAAAGTGATTTGATATCAGAAGAGGCACATATAGAATTGACTATGTTAATCCGTCAAAAGAGAAATCAATCTGGTAATCTCAGTAAATTCAGAGTATCACAATAAATGAAAATACCCAATCATGATTTTATTTTCTGGAACAAAGAATATTTCCTTGATGTAATAATGTGTATGCATGAAAAGCACAGAACGAATGTCTTCCTAGATGGGGAAATATTAAAAACATTCCTTTTAAATTGAAAAAATGAGCCCAGAACACCATACGAACAACCTACCCTACGCTTTTATTTAACATTGTTAGTCAAGAGGAGCAGATGTCTCTAAATCAAGGTCAGTGTTTTGGCCATAACAGGTGACAGGGTACCCTAAATTCTGAATCACGACTTGCCTTCTCACTAAAAGTGGCCCCGGGACTACCTTCACAGAAGAGTAAGCACATAACACGCAAGGGGTTTCTCACAGGCAGAGGAAAATCTTCCCCCATTAAGTGGATATTAAAAGACAGGGGAGACAAGAATAAATATGTGCTGTGACCACAGCCCCCATGAGTGCTTATTTAAAATAACAGTTATAGGCAGGAAAGTCAATAGCTCGTTACTGAGCTCAAAACCCAGGCAAAAAGAGGGGGTGGAGCAAGATGGTGGAGGAGTAGGAGACCTGGGTTTCGTCTGGTCTCAGGAATTCAGCTGGATAGGGATCAAACCATTCTGAACACCTACGAACTCAACAGGAGATCAAAGAAGAGAGTAGCAGCAACTCTCTGAACAGAGAAGCGACCACTTACTGGAAGGTAGGACGTGCGGAGAAGTGAATCCGAGGCGATATTCGGGAGGATAGACGGCGGGGGAGGGGCCTCCGACGGCCGCTTCTGGCAAGTGCTAGAGCCGCGGAGCACAAAATCGGACCTTTTAGAAGTCGGCTCCGCGGAGGGACGTCGCTCCAGTGGCTAAGCGGGGGGTGGAACCCTCGCGGGACAGTGTGGTCTCAGGACCCTCGGGGTCACAGAAAGACCGGGGGTGCCTGAGTGCGGCAGAGCTCCCAGGGATCGGAGCGGGGAAGCCGGCTGCAGAGACGAGCCGAGGCGCGGGCTCTCAGCTCGGGGTGGCCATAAACTGTGATCCGCGGCCCAGTCGGGCCACTGCTCCTCCAGCAGGGACCCAACAAGCGGCAGAGCCGGGGAGACTCCCCTTCCTCCCCCGGGAGGAGCGGCGCGGGAGCGCACCGCAGGGGTCTGCTGGGTTTGGAGACTCCACACGGGGTCGGGTGCCAGCGATAGAAATGCTCGGTCACAGGCCGGGTGAGCACGGAGTGCGGCCGGAGACCGGGGAGACGGGAGTGACTGCTTTTCTCTGGGGGCGCACTGAGGAGCGGGGCCCCGAGTTCTCAGCTCCTCCGGGTGGAGATTGGGAGGCCACCATTTTCACCCTGGTCCTCCAAAGCTGTACCGAGAGCTTGCAGGGAACAAAAGCTCCTGAGAGCAAACCCGAGCAGCTTGCTTAGCCCGGACCGACAAGGGCGGGGCAATTCCGCCTCCGGCAAAGACATTTGGGAACCACGGCAACAGGCCCCTCCCCCAGAAGATCAGCACGAACAGCCAGCAAGCCAAGACCAAGTTTACCGATCAAGGAGAACGGGAGAACTCCAGCGCTAGGGGAATACTGCGCATAGAATTCACGGCTTTTTTACCATGATTCATTAGTTTTTCAAAGTTAATTTTTTTAACTCTTTTTTGACTTTTTCTTTTTCCTTTTTTCAAACAACATCTTATCAATCCCTTTTTTAAAAAAAACATTTATTATTTTTCATTTTTAGAGTCATATTTTTATCCCTTCATAGTAGTTACCCTTATTTTTGGCATATATATATATAAGTTGTTCTCTCTTTAAATTTTGAGATACAATTTCTTCTAACAGATCAAAATATATCCTAAATCACTAGTGTATGGCTTTGTTCTAGTCTCCTGCCTGATCACATTCTCTCCCTTTTTTTTTCTTTTTTTTCTTCTTTTTAAAACTTCTTCTTCCTTTTTAAAAACAACTTCTTATCAATTCCTTTTATAAAATCTTTTATACTTTTCATCTTTACAGTCATCTGCCATCCCTTCATTGTATCAACCCTTATTTTGTACATATATAAGTCTTTCTTCCTTTAAAATTTTAGCAGGCACTTTCTTCTAACAGACCAAAATATGCCCAAAAGCTAGTGTGTGGCACTGATCTATGCACTAACCTGGTCATATTTGGTCATATTCTGTTTTTTTTGTTTTGTTCTGTTTTTGTTTGTTTTTATCTTTTTCTTTTTCCTTTTTTTTTCTCTTCTTTCTTTCCCTTTCTTGTCCCCTGGGTTCAGGTCTTTTCTGATTTGTATTGAGTATATTTGCTGGGGACGTTGTTAACCTGTTAGCATTCTCTTCTCTCATTCATCTGTTCTCCTCTGGACAAAATGACAAGACGAAAAAAATCACCTCAGCAAAAAGAACAAGAGGTAGTACCATCTGCCAGGGACCTACTCAATACGGACATTAGTACGATGTCGGACCTAGAGTTCAGAATCATGACTTTAAAGATACTAGCTAGGCTTGAAAAAAGCGTGGTAGTTATTAGAGAAACCCTTTCTGGAGAAATAAAAGAACTAAAATCTAACCAAGTCGAAATCAAAAAGGCTATTAATGAGGTGCAATCAAAAATGGGGGCACTAACTGCTAGGATAAATGAGGCAGAAGAGAGAATCAGCGATATAGAAGACCAAATGATGGAAAATAAAGAGGCTGAGAAAAAGAGAGAGAAACAACTACAGGATCACGAGGGCAGAATTCGAGAGATAAGCGATACGATAAGACGAAACAACATTAGAATAATTGGGATTCCAGAAGAAGAAGAAAGAGAGAGGGGCAGAAGGTATTTTGGAGCAAATAATAGCAGAGAACTTCCCTAATGTGGGGAAGGAAACAGGCATCAAAATCCAGGAGGCACAGAGAACCCCTCTCAAAATCAATAAAAATAGGTCAACACCCCGACATCTAATTGTAAAACTTACGAGTCTCAGAGACAAAGAGAAAATCCTGAAAGCAGCTCGGGAGAAGAGATATGTAACCTACAATGGTAGAAATATTAGACTGGCAACAGACCTATCCACAGAGACCTGGCAGGCCAGAAAGGACTGGCATGATATCTCCAGAGCACTAAATGAGAAAAATATGCAGCCAAGAATAATATATCCAGCAAGGCTATCATTGAAAATAGAAAGAGAGATAAAAAGCTTCCAGGACAAACAAAAACTAAAGGAATTTGCAAACACAAAACCAGCCCTCCAGGAAATATTGAAAGGGGTCCTCTAAGCAAAAAGTGAGCCTAAAAGCAGCATAGATCAGAAAGGAACACAGACAATATACAGTAACAGTCACCTTACAGGCAATACAATGGCACTAAATTCATACCTTTCAATAGTTACCCTGAATGTAAATGGGCTAAATGCCCCAATCAAAAGACACAGGCTATCCGATTGGATTAAAAAACAAGACCCATCGATATGCTGTCTGCAAGAGACTCATTTTAGACCCAAAGACAACCCCAGATTGAAAGTGAGGGGGTGGAAAACCATTTACCATGCTAATGGACACCAAAAGAAAGCTGGGGTGGCAATCCTTATATCAGACAAATTAGATTTTAAACCAAAGACTGTAATAAGAGATGAAGAAGGACACTATATCCTACTTAAAGGGTCTATCCAACAAGAAGATCTAACAATTGTAAATATCTATGCCCCTAACGTGGGAGCAGCCAATTATATAAGGCAATTAATAACAAAAGCAAAGAAACACATTGACAACAATACAATAATAGTGGGGGACTTTAACACACCCCTAACTGAAATGGACAATTCATCTAAGCAAAAGATCAACAAGGAAATAAAGACTTTAAATGACACACTGGACCAAATGGACTTCACAGACATATTCAGAACATTCCATCCCAAAGCAACGGAATACACATTCTTCTCTAGTGCCCATGGAACATTCTCCAGAATCGATCACATCCTAGGTCACAAATCAGGTCTCAACCAGTACCAAAAGATTGGGATCATTCCCTGCATATTTTCAGACCACAATGCTTTGAAACTAGAACTCAATCACAAGAGGAAAGTCAGAAAGAACTCAAATACATGGAGGCTAAAGAGCATCCTCCTAAAGAATGAATGGGTCAACCAGGAAATTAAAGAAGAATTTAAAAAATTCATGGAAACCAATGAAAATGAAAACACAACTGTTCAAAATCTCTGGGATACAGCAAAGGCAGTCCCGAGAGGAAAGTATATAGCAATACAAGCCTTTCTCAAGAAACAAGAAAGGTCTCAAATACACAACCTAACCCTACACCTAAAGGAGCTGGAGAAAGAACAGCAAATAAAGCCTAAACCCAGCAGGAGAAGAGAAATCATGAAGATCAGAGCAGAAATCAATGAACTAGAAACCAAAAGAACAGTAGAACAGATCAATGAAACTAGGAGCTGGTTCTTTGAAAGAATTAACAAGATTGATAAACCCCTGGCCAGACTTATCAAAAAGAAAAGAGAAATGACCCAAATCAACAAAATCATGACTGAAAGAGGAGAGATCACAACCAACACCAAAAAATACAAACAATTATAAGAACATATTATGAGCAACCCTATGCCAGCAAATTACATAACCTGGAAGAAATGGGTGCATTCCTAGAGATGTATCAACTACCAAAATTGAACCAGGAAGAAATAGAAAACCTGAACAGACCTATAACCACTAAGGAAATGGAAGCAGTCATCAAAAATCTCCCAACAAACAAAAGCCCAGGGCCAGATGGCTTCCCAGGGGAATTCTATCAGACATTTCAAGAAGAATTAATACCTATTCTCCTGAAACTGTTCCAAAAAATAGAAATGGAAGGAAAACTTCCAAACTCCTTTTATGAGGCCACCATTACCTTGATCCCCAAACCAGACAAAGACCCCATCCAAAAGGAGAATTACAGACCAATATCCTTGATGAACATGGATGCAAAAATTCTCACCAAAATACTAGCCAATAGGATCCAACAGTACATTAAAGTACATCAAAAGGATTATTCACCATGATCAAGTGGGATTTATCCCTGGGCTGCAAGGCTGGTTCAACATCCGCAAATCAATCAACGTGATACAATACATTAACAAAAGAAAGAACAAGAATCATATGATCCTCTCAATAGATGCAGAAAAAGCATTTGACAATGTACAGCATCCTTTCTTGATCAAAACTCTTCAGAGTATAGGGATAGAGGGTACATACCTCAATATCATAAAAGCCATCTATGAAAAACCTACAGCGAATATCATTCTCAATGGGGAAAAGCTCAGAGCTTTTCCCCTAAGGTCAGGAACGTGGCAGGGATGTCCACTCTCACCACTGCTATTCAACATAGTATTAGAAGTCCTAGCCACAGCAATCAGACAACAAAAAGAAATCAAAGGCATCCACATCGGCAAAGAGGAAGTCACACTCTCACTCTTTGCAGATGATATGATACTGTATGTGGAAAACCCAGAAGACTCCACCCCAAAACTGCTAGAACTCATACAGGAATTCAGTAAAGTGGCAGGATATAAAATCAATGCACAGAAATCAGTGGAATTCCTATACACCAACAACAAGACAGAAGAGAGACAAATCAAGGAGTCGATCCCATTTACAATTGCACCCCAAACCATAAGATACCTAGGAATAAATTTAACCAAAGAGGCAAAGGATCTGTACTCACAAAACTATAAAATACTCATGAAAGAAGCTGAAGAAGACACAAAGAAATGGAAAAACGTCCCGTGCTCATGGATTGGAAGAACAAACATTGTGAAGATGTCAGTGCTACCTAGAGCAATCTACACATTCAATGCAATCCCCATCAAAATACCATACACCTTTTTCAAAGAAATGGAACAAATAATCCTAAAATTTGTATGGAACCAGAAGAGACCCCGAATAGCCAGAGGAATATTGAAAAAGAAAAGCAAAGCTGGCGGCATCACAATTCCGGACTTCCAGCTCTATTACAAAGCTGTCATCATCAAGACAGTATGGTACTGGCACGAAAACAGACACATAGATCAATGGAACAGAATCGAGAGCCCAGAAATGGACCCTCAACTCTATGGTCAACTCATCTTTGACAAAGCAGGAAAGAATGTCCAATGGAAAAAAGACAGTCTCTTCAACAAATGGTGTTGGGAGAATTGGAGAGCCACTAGCAGAAGAATGAAACTGGACCATTTCCTTACACCACACACAAAAATAGACTCCAAATGGTTGAAAGACCTAAACGTGAGACAGGAGTCCATCAAAATCCTAAAGGAGAACACAGGCAGCAACCTCTTCCACCTCAGCCACAGCAACTTCTTCCTAGAAACATCGCCAAAGGCAAGGGAAGCCAGGGCAAAAATGAACTATTGGGATTTCATCAAGATAAAAAGCTTTTGCACAGCAAAAGAAACAGTCCACAAAACCAAAAGACAACCGACAGAATGGGAGAAAATATTTTCAAATGACATATCAGATAAAGGGCTAGTATTCAAAATCTATAAAGAACTTATCAAACTCAACACCCAAAGAACAAATAATCCAATGAAGAAATGGGCAGAAGACATGAGCAGACATTTTTCCAAAGAAGACATCCAAATGGCCAACAGACACATGAAAAAGTGCTCACCATTGCTTGGCATCAGGGAAATCCAAATCAAAACCTCAATGAGATACCACCTCACACCAGTCAGAATGGCTAAAATTAACAAGTCAGGAAACGACAGGTGTTGGCGGGGATGTGGAGAAAGGGGAACCCTCCTACACTGTTGGTGGGAATGCAAGCTGGTGCAGCCACTCTGGAAAACAGTATGGAGGGTCCTCAAACAGTTGAAAATAGAGCTACCCTACGATGCAGCAATTGCACTACTGGGTATTTACCATAAAGATACAAATGTAGGGATCCAAAGGGGTACGTGCACCCCAATGTTTATAGCAGCAATGTCCACAATAGCCAAACTGTGGAAAGAGCCAAGATGTCCATCAACAGATGAATGGATAAAGAAGAGGTGGTATGTATACACAATGGAATATTATGCTGCCATCAAAAGGAATGAGATCTTGCCATTTGCAACGACGTGGATGGAACTGTAGGGTGTTATGCTGAGGGAAATAAGTCAATCAGAGAAAGACATGTATCATATGACCTCACTGATATGAGGAATTCTTAATCTCAGGAAACAAACTGAGTGTTGCTGGAGTGGTGGGGGGTGGGAGGGATGGGGTGGCTGGATGATAGACATTGGGGAGGTTATGTGCTATGGTGAGCGCTGTGAATTGTACAAGACTGATGAATCACGGATCTGTACCTCTGAAACAAATAATGCAATATATGTTAAGAAAAAAAAAAAGAAGATAGCAGGAGGGGAAGAATGAAGGGGAGTAAGTCGGATGGGAGACGAACCATTAGAGATGATGGACTCTGAAAAACAAACTGAGGGTTCTAGTGGGGAGAGGGGGTGGGGGGATGGGTTAGCCTGGTGATGGGTATTCAAGAGGGCACGTTCTGCGTGGAGCACTGGGTGTTATGCACAAACAATGAATCATGGAACACTACATCAAAAACTAATGATGTAATGTATGGTGATTAACATAACAATAAAAAATTATTAAAAAAAAAACCCAGGCAAAAAAAGATTAAGGAGACAACTTCTATTCGCAGTAGCAACAGAAGCAGAATAATTAGGAATAAGATAAATAAGAAGGTACAAGATTTATATGAAGAAAACCATATATAAACTCTGCTGATGGGCATTGAGAGTAAAACCTGTTAAAAAGAGATATAGAGATAGAGACTGGCTGGCTCAGTTGGTGGAGCATGCGACTCTTGATCTTGGGGTTGTGGGTTTGAGCCCCCTGTTGGGTTTAGAGATTACTAAAAAATAAATAATAAAATAAGATAAAATCAATACAGAGCAGAAACCCAACATTATGAAAAATGTTATTTATTCTCACCTATGTTAGATATGACCCAATCAGTACCCCAACAGAATTTTTGAAACTTGGTCAAATAATTTTAGGTTTTATTTGTAGGGGAAAAGAAATATGTATAGAATAGCCAGGACATCGCTGAAAAAGAAAAATTATAAAAGGGATATGTTTCTTTACCAGATATTAACATGAATTATGAAGCTAAAATTCATCCATTCATTCTACAAAATATATTGAGTGCCTTCTCTGAGCGAAATGCTACTGAAGATGGAGGTTAAGTTCTGGGCAGAAGTAGGAAGCATCATGAGAGCTTCCCTGCACGGTGACCCAGAAGGTGCTGGCTCCCCACGAAGAGGCAGCTGCAGAACAAAGGAGCCAACATCAGCTCTTCTGCCACCTGGGCCGTGACGAGTCTTCCAACAAGCAAGGTAGGGGCTGCATCATCTTTTTGGACTTGACCTCCAAGTCAGCATGGCTTTGACTGCATTACTGCAAGCAAACAAAACAGGACCTAGACTACAGTGGGAGGGGAATTAGGCTCCACTTGAGGCAGAGCAGAAGCTGGGTTGTAGCAGAGCCTGGCACAGGGAGATGCATTGCTGCTGGCTTCAGAAAGTACGGTGTTCCCGAGGTGAGTGTCAGTCGTTTGCTGGGGAGCCTGGCTTCAGCTCAGGTGCAGAGCTAGAATAAGAAAGTGCTCCTGAGGGCTCAGCAGAAACAGAGGCAGGTAGCCAGGGGAGCAGACCTAGGAGGAGGCTGTCCTACAGGGTCAGGGTTAGGATGGCATGAATGAGGCATCCGGGCACCACACTGATGGAGGCGCTCACTCTTGAAGTCCAGAACTATGCACTTTCCTAAATTTGGCACACTGCGTGTCTCCATCATCCCATCAGGCTCGTGATGCCAAAGCAGTGGCAAGAAGAAACCTGCAGGTGAGTGGAAGTGAGCAGGAGGTCACTTCCAGGGACGGGACTGCTGGAAGCACCATGGAATGCAGTGTCCTTGGGCTCCTGGTCAGCAGCTTTGAGAAGGAGGCTCGTGGTCACCAACCCTTAGTATGGAATGTGTCCAGTTTTGACCAAGGTGACTCTGATATAACAAAGAATTATCTTCTCCGGTGGCTGGGAGAGAGAGGGTATTAGCAGGCCTGCAAACATCCATTTCTTGATCAAATCAACATCGGTCCGCGGAGGCTGGAAATTCTAACGTACTGGAACTGAACAGGTTCCTAGGAATGTCCAGAAGAGCAGGTCTCGGGCTCCCTCGGGCACGGCACATCCTTCCTCCCATGCCATGCTGCTAGTGAACTCACTCCACTCATGGAAGGGTGGAGGTTTGCAGGTGACACAGGCCCGGGATGGCAAGGGCTTGCACTAGTAAAACGAGGTGCCACCCTAGGCCCTGCCAGACAAAAATCCCACTGATGAAAGACGGACATTTTATGTCCTAAAAAAAGATACTCAGTGCCGGCATCAGGCGACCGTGGCCCCAGGGTCTCAGATCCGAGCAGTGCAAAGACACTCTAGGGCAGGCTCTGGGCACACGTGAGCTTAAGAGGCCACAATAGCGGTGGCACCTGTCACAGAGCTCCGTGATCATTCCATGGCTCCTTCCTTCAGGTGTTCCTGGGAAGTCCACTCACTTTAGAGAGAAGATCAATGCCGTCCAGTCTGGCATCCTCCCCTGCCTGATGCGCCTGCCACTAAGGTGATGTCTTCCTTGGTCCTTCACCTTATTTAATGGGAAAGCCACACTGGGGGTTGGGGAGAGGAACACGCTGAATGGGGAGGAAATATCCTATTTGGGATCAAATAAGCAAAAGAAAGTCGGAGGTGTAGGAGGGAGCGTGGGGCACAGAAGGGAATGAGCCTCAAAACACACATATGAGGCTGAGTAGGGGAAATGCCAGGGCCACCCACGGGACCTCAGGCAGATGAAGAGGTAGATTAAGGACCAACATAATGGGGAAAAGAATCCCTCTGGCTTCTTCTCCCTGGCCTCCAGGCAAAGTGAGTTTGGCGGAGCTCCAATCTTGTTTCTGCTTCTTTGTGTGTTTATCCAAAGATGAGAATGCAATGAGATTTTTTTTTTTTAAGTGTCAACTGTAGCAACCTGGCTCTTTGAGCCCCAGGCCTGAGAGAGGGGTGATCCAGACCTGAAGGTTTCCAGGGACAGAGGAGAGCCCTTACTTGAGATCCACGACCCTGCAATTCTACCCCAGGGGACTTCCCCGTTTGCTGCTCGGAGGAGCTACTACTAAGGCGGCACCGCAGTGCTGCTTGGCGCTCCACGGAGGGGTTCCCAGCCGGGGCCAAACCAGCGGGTTCCACGGGGAAGGAAGCAGGCAGCAGATGGGTTTGGCCTGGAGACATCTTTTAAAAGTTTTCTTGACTTTATCTCTTCCTCTTTCCCTTATTTCTCTAGAGCTCCCTTTTAGCGTGGCGACCCTGACGTGGCAGCTATGAGGTCAGACATTCAAAGGATTGAGCAAGATGGAATCGGTTCAAACGGCCTCCATCTGGTGCGCAGTCAACGCTCTCCAGACAATCGATAGCAGTGTGGTGATTGGAAGGCCGCATTCATGCCAGGGTTGCAGGCGCCCTCCCATCAGCAAGAGCCAGAAGCTTCCACCTTCCTTCCACTCTACTGCAAAGGCCGGCACCCTGGAAGGAAGCCGAGAACCACCATGTGCCAAGTGCTTAGGTGCCAGGCCCGCTTTTATATTATCGACTTATCTCACCGGAATCCTCTGCCAACCCTGTAATGTACCCACCTTGCTAACGAGGAAACCAAGGCCCGAAAGGCTAACTAAGCTGTCCAAGGACAAGCTAGTTTTTTGGTGGCAGATTTTAGACTCGCGCCCACAGGTCTGACTGCGGAGCCCACGGCTGCCCGGTGTGGCCCGCTGACTTTGTCCACTCTCTTCTAGTTTGGTGTCTCTCCCTTCCTCTGACTCAGACAAAGCTGCAGGGAGGGGTATCCAGGTCCCGCACTTACAACTCGCGGCTTTATCCAAATCGCGCGGGTGCCGCCAACACTTCCAGTGTGAATCCCTCCACGCCCCCTCAGTTCCTGCTCTCCTCTCCTGCCGGACAGGCTGCACCCCTGCTCTTTCCCTCAGCCCTGCATCGGCCTCCTTCATGCCTTCCAGCTTCAGAAGCCCCCTCAGTCGTTTCCTCAGAGCAAATCCAATCACCGGGTCTTCACTTGTTTTGCTTCCTTCCTGTTCATAGAAAGCACATCTCCACAGAAAAGGTGACAGCTGTCTTCCTGGCTTCCATTCTTACTTCTTTGCAATCTGGGCTTGGTTTCCACTTTGTCGAACTCTCTCTCTCTCACTCTCTCTCCCCCCATAGCTGGGGAGCTGAATCGGAACAGCAGTGGCCCAAGTGAGTCAAAGTGAGTCATGGTGCTCCTCCTCCTCCTCCTGAAATTCTTCAGTCCTTGCCCTGCTGCAGGCACCTCCTCCTTGGGGCAGGAGAGAAGGGAAAAGAGTCTTGGGCTTTCTCCGCATCGGTTCCCCCAGGCACGCTCTCACGGCGTCTGCCTGCCCTGCTGCAAGTCTCTCTGACAATCGTTCTACCTCTTGACCTCCAGAGCAGAGCCAAACAGAACTTCGTGTCCACTACTTGCCCAGCCTTCTGGGAGGAACAACCCTTCCTCGAGAACTAAATTCCCCAGGAGCCCATCATTGTGGCTGACTCAGTTAGACCTCTTTAAAAGCCTAGTTGGCAGCCTCCCGAATTGGCAGCCCATTTCAGGATGTGCGCTATTTGAAACTCATGCTTTCAGCTTTGTGGTCCCTATACCTGGAACAGGACATCTCTGTGATACTCGCACCCTAATGGTTCACGTAATTACCCAGTGGTCTATTGATAACATTGGCTCCTTGAGAGAGAAGACCGCACCATTGTGCTCATTGCCTGGCGCACATCTCCTGAAGCGCCGTCTTGCGTGGAAAAATGCATAAGGACATGCTGAGGTAGAGTGAGTAGTTGGCGTGGATCCTAATGAATCAGACTCACTCAATCAGATTATATTCGTGTTGATTATGATTCATTGCACATCTTTAGGGTAATGGGAATGAAAATGGGGGATAAAAACGCCAAAAATGTGGAGTCTTTGAAAGGAATTAGGCAAAGGGTCTTTAAAAAAAATTTTTTTTTTTTATCTTGAGATGGTTGTAGGTTCTCAGGCAGTTGAAAACTGCCCTCCCGTGATGGCATCCTTCAAAACTATAGTCTACTATTGTAGTTAGGATATTGGCGTTGATGTGGTCAAGATACAGGATGTTTCATCACTACAGGGAGCCCCTCGTGTTGCTTTTCTAATAGCCACACCTGCTTCCTTCCTATTCCTACCTAATTCTTAGCCCTTTGGTAACCTTTAATATGTTTTCCATTTCTGTGATTTTGTCATCTTAAGAATATTATATAAACGGAATCATAGTATATAAACTTTTATTCACTCACCATAATTCTCTGAAGTCTCATCCAGGTTATTTGTGTATAGATAGTTCATTCCTTTTCATCACTGGTAGTATTCCATGGTAGAGTGTACCTCCAAGGTATGGGAGTTCCTCCAGGGTATGGGTGAATCTCCCTCCAGGGTATGGGTGCACCTCCCTCCATGGTGTGGGTGCACCTGCCTCTATGGTGTGGGTGCACCTCCCTCCAAGATATGGATGCACCTCCCTCCAGGGTATGGATGCACCTCCCTCCATGGTGTGGGTGCACCTCCCTCCATGGTGTGGGTGCACCTCCCTCTAGGGTACGGGTGCACCTCCCTCTAGGGTATGGGTGAATCTCCCTCCAGGGTATGGATGCACCTCCCTCTATGGTGTGGGTGAACCTACCTCCAGAGTATGGGTGCACCTCCCTCCAGTGTATGGGTGAACATCCCTCCAGTGTATGGGTGCACCTCCCTCCAGGGTATGGGTGAACATCCCTCCAGGGTATGGATGCACCTCCCTCTATGGTGTGGGTGCACCTCCCTCCATGGTGTGGGTGCACCTCCCTTCTGGGTATGGGTGCACCTCCCTCCATGGTGTGGGTGCACCTCTTTCCATGGTATGTGTGCACCTCCCTCCAGGGTATGGAGGCACCTCCCTCCAGGGTATGGGTGAACCTCCCTCCATGGTGTGGGTACACCTCCTTCCATGGTATGGGTGCACCTCCCTCCAGGGTATGGAGGCACCTCCCTCCAGGGTATGGGTGAACCTCCCTCCAGGGTATCGCTGCACCTCCCTTCTGGGTATGGGTGCACCTCCCTCCAGGGTATGGGTGCACCTCCCTTCTGGGTATGGGTGCACCTCCCTCCAGGGTATGGGTGCACCTCCCTTCTGAGTATGGGTGTACCTCCCTCCAGGGTATGGGTGAACCTCACTCCAGGGTATGGGTGCACCTCCCTCCAGGATGTGGGTGCACATCCCTTCTGGGTATGGGTGAACCTCCCTCCAGGATGTGGGTGCACCTCCCTTCTGGGTATGGGTGAACCTCCCTCCAGGATGTGGGTGCACCTCCCTTCTGGGTATGGGTGAACCTCCCTCCAGGATGTGGGTGCACCTCCCTTCTGGGTATGGGTGAACCTAGCTCCAGGGTATGGGTGCATTGCATTTGTGTAACCATCCACCCATTGCAGGACATCTGGGTTGCTCCCAATCTTTCGCTATTATGAGTAAAGCTGTTAGGAATGTTTGTGTACAGGTTTGTGCGTGTATATACATTTTTATTTCTTTGAGATAAATGCCCATCGGCAAAGGGTTTTTAATCCTTGAAAAAGCTTCTGGGGAGAGAGATGTTTCACAGTGCCTGAAAACCAGGGCAAATGGCTTCTGAGAACGAGAAGGCAAGAGCAGGAAGAACTGAGCAATGTGCCCACCACTTCACGTTGTAGCAGGTGCATGAAGCAGCAAATTGCCGAGTCGGTTTGTATTCCACAGTCTACACGTTACTGGTCACCTCATCTGTGCAGGTGCAAATAGCATAAAAATAGCTGGAGAAGTGGAAATACAATCTGTGAAGCCTCTGCTTTAAAGATTAATTTTAAAACCCCAAACTGAGAGCTCTGTAGTCATTACCTCACTGTGTTAAGGGTCCTGACGGGATACCCAGTCCTGCTGCTGGGAGAACCCTGCAGGCGTTAACAAGGGAAGTCATGGAAATCAGGGGCCTCTCGTAGACACTGAGTCACAGCGATTATGTAGCACCTGTACAGCTCTCCAAGAAGGGGGCACCCTCTGAATATAAACTTATTTTTTTATTGGAAAGCAAAAGAAATTTTAGGAAAATTTTATTTTTATATTAATTGTGAAGAATGGGGATTACAAAAAGATAAGTATAGGACCTGCATGTGAATCAAAAGCTAAATAAAAACTTACATCTTGGACACCTGGGTGGATCAGTTGGTTAAGCGTCTGCCTTCGGCTCAGGTCATGATCCCGGGGTCCTGGGATCGAGCCCCACATCGGGCTCCCTGCTCGGCGGGAAGCCTGCTTCTCCCTCCCCCACTCCCCCTGCTTGTGTTCCCTCTCTCGCTATGTCTCTGTCAAATAAATAAATAAAATCTTTAAAAAAATAAAATAAAATAAAAAAGTCAAAGGTCTTAAAAGAATTTTATAAATATCCAGGGAGGAGAAAAAAAACTCAAATGGGTAATGTGTTACCTTCAAAAAATAGAAATCAGATTAACCACAAACTTCTTTGCCAGTTCAAGCTAAGAAAGTTAATTTGCTTTGGAAAAAAAAAAAACAACAACAACAGTAAGATGTGACCCTTAATCCTTTTTTGTTTGGAGAATCTGTGATTGACATTTGCAAGCAGGAAGCTTGCAATGAAGAAGGTAAAAAACCTTCTTCATATATGTCCTCTCCTGTGATGAGACATCATAATGCTCTTCCTAAAATAATAACATACAAATGTTCTTAAGACCCCAGACACAGAATCATATTTAAGTATGATGAAGTTTTGTTGAAAGTTTAAGTATGATGACGTTTTGTTGAAAGTAATCGGGTAGGTGATAAGGATTAAAGTCCACTCAACATATAGATAAATCACGGTAATTCTTTTTAAATTTGTGCATGAATTTGAAATCATAACAAATAGTCAATAAAAATAATAAAAAACTAATTGTAAAAATCTAAATAATGATATGATGTGGTTTATAATCCTGGATAAAATCACAGGAGACTGGGTAATATTGGAATAATAAGTCAAAGCTTGATGATCTTCAATCTCCCATGAAAGAAAGGAAAATGTGCTTGGTTTCTTTTTCAGTGTGAAAATACCTAAACTTAGGTTCAAGACCTTTTTGCAAAGCTATAAAGTAAAGCCTCATAAAACTAAAATCAGATTTTAAACTTTTAGATTGCTGCAGAAGTGAGAGCAGATAGAATAGCGTTTGTAACAAAAGGTGGAAAAAAAGTGAGAAGGTAGAACAAGAACGTATACACAAGATTAGAAAAGGTCCAGCAAAAATAGTATGGCAATAAAAGTGCTTTTGTTCTCTTATTGAATAGCATGATTTGTATTAGATCATTAAAACTTCATTAACTAGCTTTCTATAAAAAATCCATTTAAGAGAAACCGAAGGTTAAACATAAACTCTAGACCCAAACCAGCAATAACAGAATAATAATAATAATAATAATAATAATTTTTAAAAAGACAGGTATGGCAAAATTAATATCAGACAAAGAGTTTTAGGCAGAAAACTTGAAGCAGGACCTGAAGTCATTTTATGTATAGAGTGAAGAGCCATTTATGGCTCCAGCTACATCACAAACTAGATGTGTGCACTGAATAGCTTCATGCAGAAATTCAGCAAAATAAACCTGACTATTTTTTCTAAAAGTCACAATTGAGTAGAAGAGTTTGCTCTGTTCTAAAGAGCTGTCAGCATGTTCTGGAAAACAAAGAGCATATCTGAACCATGAAAGGACTGTGGGGAAATGATAGATATTACACGTGCTGCTCTAAATGGTTTCAAAAAAGTAAGCGTTAGTTTGGTAAGCACTAAGCTTTTCCACATGCCACTGGGGCAAAGGGCCGTGGAAATTCTAATTGTCTTTGTGCTAATTAACCACAAAATTTCTTTGACAGTGGCTCTTCTCCGAGGTTTACGCTCAGTACTCCTGGATCGCCCGCCACCCTAGGACACGGATGCACCAACCCCCCCCGCCCCGGTGTCTGTTTTGGTAACAACTCCAGAGATGTAGGAATAAGCCCTTCTGCTGGTGTAATTATCATCTCTTTAACCATTTAGGTGATCAGTCAGTCTTTATTAAAGCTACTGGGTGTTTGACCCTGGGCTGAAAACGTGCTTTATCCATCTTATTTAACAAATCCGTGATGACTCCAGAGCCATGAAGATGTGCTCTTGTGTTCATCTCAAAATGTTCTGACATTAGCTTTCACATGTGGATCTGCAATGGTGTCTGGGAGCGATTTTTTATGGATGCTCTAAGAGAGGCGTCAAGATTAATTTTTTCCATCAAAATTTACTGAGAAGTGTATTAATCTCCCAATTCGCTTGCCTGGCATGTCACCTTTATCATAAATTAAATTGACTGTGCATGTGTGGTCTGTTTCTGAACTTCATTCTACCCCATCGGTCCGTCTGTCCATCCTCTCTTTTGTCAATATACCATCCTCCTGTTTACAGCTTTGTGGGCGAGGAGAGCTGGTGGCCGGGCACCCGGTTCTGTCCCCCAGGATTGCCGTGGCTGTTCTTGGTGAGGGGCAGGCCTGGCAGGGCCTCATGCAGTGTGTCACGAAGGCCTGAAGGGACATTAAGGAAGAGTGGGGTTTGCATATGTCTGAATTTTTCAAAGTCGGCTTTGGTCACATGGCAGATGTGTGAGGTGGTCGAGGCAGGTGGGTAGCTTGTGCCACAGCCTGTGTGTGTTGGGAGAGCAGCTGTGGGGAGAATGTGTGATGAGGAGTCCCAGAGGTGACCCACCCCTCTCGAGACCCCGTGCTCCCCATCTCGGCTCCCACTGCCTTTCCTGGCCCCTTGCTCTTCCGTGCTCCTCCTTGCCCCTGGGCCTTTACATATGTGTGTCCATTTGCCCGAAAGCCTCTACACATTCCCCTTGGTCTTGTTCCCTGTCCCTGGTCTTCCATCTCGGCTCACATGACTTTTCTGCAGAAAGCCCTCCTCCGGGATGATAATGACTGAGACTGGCAACAGAAGTAGCTACATTTTTTTATTCACTGGCTACAAAGTACCAGGTTCTATTCCGGCCGCTGAGGAGGCAGCAGTGGGTGAAGCAGATAAAGTTCTTGCTGATGCCATCACATTCTGATGGGAGAGATAAACAACAAACAAAACACTATATGATAAATCGGACACTAGTAAGTCCTAAGAAGAAAGCTTAATCAAACAGCCCCTAGTTCTGCAACTTGAAGCAAGGTAAGTTTTCTGAGATAAGGACATCTTCCCTGCCCATGTTACAGCCTCATATTGGGGATGAAATAAAGAACCCATGCCCACATATTTTTTAAGTAGGCTCCACACCCAACGTGGGGCTCGAACTCATGACTCTGAGATCAAGAGTGGCACACTCTACCGCTTGCCAGCCAGGCACCCCCGCCCCTGTATTTTGAAAGTGGTGAAGCGCCATCTATAACTCAGAGTGCCATCTGCTAAGGCTTGGAGCCCGCTACCTCGTCTGCTGTGCGCATTAACAGCCTTCTAATGGGAGGGTGTTGTGACGGCAGGTCCACCAGAACTCTGGGGTACAGTGGTGACCTGATCAGATGCTATATTCCCCGCTCACAAGCCCACCCTTAAGTCTGGGTTCCTTCAGGAGCAAAGCGTTCACCCCTGTGATGAGCATCCTCAGTACCTCGCACGCGGTCTGTGCTCAGGAAGAAGTCGCGCTGTAAATTTCATTTTCTTCCAGTTTCCCACTTAATTGCTGGGTGTGTGGATTTATTTTTCTGTTTTGTGCTGCCATGAGATATTTTAAGGTATTATTTTAGGGGAAGAAATAATTCCAAGAAAGAAGCTTCTGGTGTTGAAAACTCTAGGGTTTTCATGTGATAAGATGTGGCATAAAAGGAAAGAAAAAAAGACTCGTTTGAAATTGTCATTGTTTCTGAATTTCTCCAAGGAAAAGCCGTCTGCCCCTGCTGTTTTGGGCATGGAATCGCTAACGTTCGCTGTGGATCAATAGGCTGCTTCTGCCTCCCGTCCAGGATTCTTGGGGACACTTACTGGAAGGAGGAGGTGGTAGAAGCCTCAGAGATCTGGGAGGGCAGGGACTTCCAGCTCAGGGAGGGGACAGCCTTGTCTCGTGCCAGGCTCTTCCCCCATACTGCTGCCCACGTGCGCAGTTTCTGTCACTCTCCTGGCCTTCATGGAGGGTCTGTAGTCTGTCAAACTCTGGGCCAGCTTGGCAGGGGGTTGCCAAACCTGATTTCTGAGAGCCTGGGTTGGGGGCATTTTTAGCACCACACCTCTGAGGGACAGGTGGCGGCTGGTGGCCCACGTGGCTGTCATGTGGTTTAGCAGCAGCTCCTCTTTTGAAGCCTGACCCATCTCCATCTACTTCTGTTCTTTTATTTTGAAGATCAGCCATCGTACCTCTTCTTGTTTTCAAATTTAGTCATAGAAAGTAAGAAGTGGAAAAAAAATGCTTCACCCTTCCAATCTGTTGCCTAGCACGTAGCTACTCTTAACAGGTGGTGGGTAGCCTTCCTGAATTCGTCCTAAATTCATTCAGATCTATTTATATTCTTAGGCAGACACATTTATATAAAACAGAATCATGATGTGTGTGTGGGGGGGTGTGTGTATGTATGTGTGTGATGTTTGCATATGTACAAATAGAACTACTTTTTTTTAACATCATGGGCTTATTTCTAGACCAGTGTGTGTCAATCTTCCTCATTTTTAATGGCTTCATAGTGTTCTTCTATTTGACTCTACAGTAATTCATTCATTCTCTTCTCTTAGAGATGCACGTACTTTCCCAGGATTTTCCCCTCACTGGTTTTTACATTGTCATTGCGTGCATGAGCTAGTCTATAATCTTAAAGGCAATGATTGCTTAGGTGGTCAGGACTTACCACTCTGCAGAGCAATTGGAGGTGCTCATTTGTCTGAAATTGCCTTGATTTTTGGGCTCCAACTATGTGCGAGACACCATTCCCAGTACTGAGATGTAATAAAGCAATGAACCAATCAATCTTTTTAAAATAAGTGCTGTGCTCCTAATTAAGAAGTATTGTGCAGGACTTGGTTAATACTTTACATAATAGTTAAGAAAGACAAAAAAAGGGGTGCCTGGGTGGCTCAGTCGGTTAAGTGTCTGCCTCAGCTCAGACCATGATCTCAGGGTCCTGGTATCAAGCCCCACGTCCGGCTCTCTGCTCAGCGGGGAGCCTGCTTCTCCCTCTCCCTTTGCCTGCCACTCCCTCTGCTTGTGCGTGCTCTCTCTCACTCTCTGTCAAATAAATAAGTAAAATCTTTAAAAAAAAAAGCAAGACAAGAAAGTTTAACAACCACTAGTTCTTCTTCCATTTATTCTTTATTAGAATACATGTTGGTTTTTCTATTTTATTGATTTTTTCAAAGAAACACCACTTAAATTTATTCATCAATTCTTCTGCTTTCCTATTGATTTTTCTGTTTTGTTCTTACTGCCTTCCCACTTCTTGAGTTGAGTGTGTAATTTTTAATGCATTTAAAAGTTAATGAACATGTTGAATGCTATGAATTTATCTCTAGGAACAACTTTGGCTGAATTACATCTATTTCATATGTAGTATTCTGATTAATATTTTCTACATATTTGCACTGAAATCATGATTTCTCTTTGATGCGAACAGGTTTTTTCTCCAATTGTTTATATTTTTATTATTGGTAGTTTATTGGTCATTCTTGATCTTCTTTTGCATTATAGTTAGACAACGTAGATCATTCTTATTTGGGGAGATGTATTGAGATTTTTCATATATAAGAGAGTATTTAAGAAAAGAATGAAAAGATCAGTGAGGGGCGCCTGGGTGGCTCAGCGGGTTAAGCATCTGCCTTCAGTTCAAGTCATGATCCCAGGGTCCTGGGATGGAGCCCCCATCAGGCTCCCCACTCGGTGGGAAGCCTGCTTTTCCCTCTCCCTCTATCTGATGCTCCCCCTGTTTGTGCTCTCTCTCTCTGTCAAATAAATAAATAAAATCTTTTTTTAAAAAAGAAAAGATCAGTAAAAGAAAATAGCAAATTTTGTCATAGATTTCAGTACAGTTGAGAACTAAATATATGACAAGTGTGTCAGAAAAGCACTCGTTGCTTAATACACAGTGCTGACACAGCCGGTTCTCCATGCAAGAGAAAGCAGAACTGGATCCCTACTTTCCTAACAGAGCAGCTACGGTGGGTCACAGAGAATGCAGAGACGGCGAATGCAGTGAGGAGCAAAGGATAAGAGAGTGTCTGGACTGAAGAAAGGAATGAGCAGTAGTCTCAAACTCAGTAAGAAAAGGATGAATTTGCTTGATTCAGCAATTAGAATATGATTTGTAACCTTAGTAAGTACAGTTTTAAGGAGCAGTAGAGGCAGAAAACAAATTGCACTGGATTATAGAGCGAATAGGAGATGAAGAAATGAGACACTGAAAGGGGGCCAAAAAGTTTGGATGAAAAGAGGAAGAGAAAGGGCTGGGAAAGAGAACAGAGGCACAAAGGTGAGAGTGGTCTGGCCACACTTAGCTATGGAAGGAAAAAGAGTCTGTTTAGAGATCAGACTGTAGGCACCAAAAAGGGAAGAGATCGCTTTGGATAGGGTGGCCACACATCCCAGTTTCCTGGGACAGTCCTCAGATTCACCTGTTATCACAGCATCCAAATGAGCTGGTACCATATTTCACTTCCCAAAGTGTCCCAATTTGGATAATACATTATGTGGTCACCCCTCCTATGGAGCATCTTCCCAGAGAGGATGTGGTCCAAAGCACAGGTGGAGACAATGGCCTTAAATAGAAAGAGGGACATCTCATCTTTTGAAGCAGGAAGGAGGAGAGGGCAGGGATGGGGCTGAATCTTCAGTGTAGGATGTCCAAGGCTCCACAGTTAGCCCCAGAGCCTGGAGCGGTGACAGGGGAACAGGTGGAGACATGCCCCACCACTAACATTCTTTGAAACATATCAGGAGCTTCTGGAGTGTAAAACTTGAGAAGTCTCATTCACCCCACCAAACTTCCACCACTGTCCACTGGAGCTTCAAGGAGGCGATTGTGGGAAGGAATGGTGTTGTACACTGGGAACATGTAGGCTTGCCTTGCAATAGGATCCGAGTTAACTTTCTGAAATATGAAGAGGTAGTCATCATGCCAAAAAGATTAATTCCAAAGCAAGAGACATGTCGCTTGGTAAGTAGGCAAAAGTAAGAATTGAAGAGAACAGTGACAGCCCTGACTTATAATTTATCCCCAGGACTTAGGAAGTAGGCTGCCAGATGTGTTCTTGCTTGTCAGCAGCACCCTTGATGAGAATGTCCTGGATCCTGAACTCCTAAAGCAAGGTTTTGTTGTTGATTTTATAGACTAGCTAATGCATACAATGAAAATGTTGTAAAAATCAGTGAAGGGGTGTAACTGGTATTTTGGTTCTATAAGGGCTAGTGGTAATGGAAGCCACCTTGTAAGAGCTGAGGAACAAATGGGAGATAAGGAAGTGGAGACGGGGGGTGTAGATACCCCTCTCAAGAGTGCCAAGGGAAACAGTGTGCTAAGAAGTAGAGGGAAAGGTGTGGGCAGTCAGGAGAGGAATTTATTTGAGAGTAGAGAGAACTAAATACACTCAAATGGTAACTGGAAAGAACCAGTAGAGGGAACGTCGATGGTACAGAAGTGGAAGGAGATATCAGTAGAGTGAGGTCCTGAGGGAGAACAGGTGGAAGGAATCTGAGCACTGCCTGATGGCTCTTTTCAAGCCAGTGGTCCCTCTGGACATGTTGCTTTGGCCGCCTCCAGAAACATGCCAGCCCTTCAGCCTGTCTCTGGGCTCATCCTCACTGCCCTGTGAAAGCTGACCCTGCATCCTGGATCCACCTGCTCCTACAGGAGGAAACTGGACAACACTGAGTCCCCTTGTGCAAGCCTTCCCTCCTTGTGGGCTGCCCCTTGGACTTGGGCTTGGACTTGGACTGAGGTGGCTGGCTTAGGACAAAAGGTCCAGTAGTGGGAGGTGAATGGGTCTGACCAGAGGCTGACTCAGGGCAAGTTGCAACCAAAGCCTTGTGAGCTTGTGAGCTTGAAACAGAGCTCTGATAACCTCACCCTCCCCAACTCCCCTCTGGTAACCTTACCTTCTCCTAAAGCCTTTGATGGCTCCCCATAACCCACACAAGACCACCCAAACCTTCCAAATGGCATTCTAGACCTTCCACATTGTAGCTGTGATCGGGCACTTCCGTATTTTCCACAGTGCTCTTTGTCCAGGTTGCTACAATATATCCCCACTTTCCTTTGCTCATGCCTGAAGTGGGAGAATGCTATCTTTCCTTCAGACTCATTGCAAATGCCACATCCTCCAGGAAGCATGAGGCCACCAGATTCCTATCCCTCAGAAATCATTCCTCGTTCTCCTCTGACTGCCACAGCGCTCCTTCTGCACCAGGATTCCCATCCTAAGCCTGAGCCACCTCATCTTGGTCTTCAGCCAGCCAGGGAGTGTCTTCAGGGCACAGGGGAAAAGCTACCAGGGATCTATCTATCTGGGAGACTGTGGAGCCTCTTAGCAAGAACTCATCCCACGGGAAGAGAGCTGAGGCCACCAAGAGGTCACTGACAATGGGTCTGAAGACACCAGGCATCTGGGCATCAGAATCCGTGAAACTATTTCCAGCTGCATCACAGCTGACCTTATGGGTGAGGACCAGCCCCGAGGGGTGAGCGCAGACCTCAGAGGCCTGGGTGTCAGTGTTGGCAGCTCCAGGGGGCACATCCAGGTCATCCGGTGGCAGCAGAGACCATGACGGGAAATGCAAGAAAGTGAAGTTGAATCAGCTGAAGTTGAAGAGGAGGATGTATTGGCCAACACATCTGGGGAGGCCAGAGGTGGGGCTGGTCTCTGCGAAAGCCCGATCCCAGCAGGCAAATGAGATCCTCGGTACGACTGTGTCTCCGTTCTCCTCCTTCCCTGCATTGTGCTCTTTCACTTCACCTGCAATGTGCTTCCCTTTATGCTGCAGGAGACGTGGACACAGTGGGGATCCCAGCTCAGCGACCCCAAGAGAACTGCCTTCTGCACACTTCGGTACATGTAGGGATGGGATTGGCTTGACAAGGACCCCTGCGCCCCGCACAGAGCAATCAATGCAGCCAGAGGGTTGAGGTCAAAAATCGGTAACCCCACCACAGTGACCTGGTTACAGTAAAGGAGGGAGCGGTTTCCCAAAGAAAATGATCCAATTATCAGAAGGGTGGGGGAGGTGGGAGAGGCCCCAGATGGAAGTCATGGATGTCCTCTCTGCAGGTGTCTCCTGTGGGCACCGGGAGCAGAACCACCGCAGGAACACCCCGGAGAGCTCATCAGGAGGGGGCACATGGTGGACCTCAAGCAGGAGACCAGGGACCAAGTTTTCTGAACACGCAAGGAGAACCTGAGGAGGCCCAGAGCCCGCAGGAAGAAGCTGCTGAGAGCCCCCAGGGCAGTGACACCCCTCCTGGGAGCGTCTTTACTCCTGGTGGCAGTGGCCCGAGTAATCCTGCTCCCAGTGCTTGTGCTCCACACAGGTGCATTCTTTACCGTGTGACAAATGCCTTGACAGGTGGGCCTGCGTCTGCTTCAGCGGTAGTCACCCCAGAGAACACAACACAGAGCCCAAGCAAGTGTTTGCAGAAGATGCAAGTAACGATCAGACAAATTCATGTTTATTCTGATTAAAAGGCCCAACTTACCTTCTTATCCCTTTCATTTTCCACATATGTCTATCTCTCCCCTGCTCCCTGTGTCAGCCCCAAAAAGCCAAAGTGCGTGGGCCTCTGGGTATGGTGCTGCCATCAGTGGGCACTACAAAAACTCAAGTGTACTGAGCCCTCCATTCTCCTGTCGTGACTGTGGATTCCGAAGGCCCTCTTTCACCTGGTCCCCACAGTGTCCCCACCTTCCCACAGGTGGGAAGGGCACGGGCTGAGGGGTCGGACATGCCTTGCTCCTGGGACAGGTAAGCATGGGGCAGGTCCAACACCCGCATGCTCCTTCTTCCAGCCCAGGGCTTGTCTGGGCACATTTCCCTCCCTGCTAGTAAAGACGATTCTGGGTGAATGACTCCTCTTGGAAGTAACTGAAGTTTTGCCAAAAAGCTCCTTTCCTTTTGCTGCGAACTATAGCTTTTCCAACACGTAATCATTTCTTGCCACGATTCAAAGACCCAGACCGATTGGGACAAATTACAAATGACAAATTAAAATGTGCATTGTCATTTGAAGCTCCGTCTTTGGATTCCCCCAGTCAAAGGACCCAGGGCTTCCAGAGCCCTAGGGAAAGCAGCTCGTTAACTTGATCCAGGTCTTTGGAAAATCGCCCAATGAAAGAACATGTACCCTCCGCCTTTTGCTGCCCGTTCTCGGTGTTTCCCCCGACCCCTGCCCTGCACCTCCCCTCAGCTTCATATCTGTGACTCGCAGGACCTGCATGTGAGTCACACAGACCATCCCATACCGAACGTGCTCGGCCAGTGCCAGCATCCTCCTTGTCAGGAGACGGATCCCACACATGCTCCTTAAAACGTGCCGGAGAGGGACGCCTGGATGGCTCAGTCAGTTAAGTGGCTGCCTTCGGCCCGGGTCATGATCACAGCGTCCTGGAATCGAGTCCCACATCGGGCTCCTTGCTCAGCAGGGAGCCTGCTTCTCTCTCTCTCCCCCTCTGCTTGTGCTCTCTCTGTCAAATAAATAAAGTCTTAAAAAAAAAAAAAAGTGCCAGAGCAAGCCAGGGTGAAAACTGCCTTTCTCATCCCTCCACTTTGAGAGAGTATTATGCCTCTGCAGAACCCCCAAAGACGTCAGAAATGCTGGCTATGAGCTGACACTCTCTCTTCCCCATGGGGTGACATCCTCACCTCCACCCTCTTCACTATGGCAATGGCGATTGCCGAGAGACAGCTCTGGCTGGACGTAGATGGCTCTTCAAACACAGGCTGGACCCTTCCTGGCCTTCCCCCCCGCCATTGGCAGCGTCTAGGGGTGCTGTCTCCACACCTCCAGCCTCGATGGTAAGGAATTCCGTATAAGGACACAAGCCGGTGTTTCTGACAAGACCAGAGCTAAGTTGCGTAGTCACTAGAGAGGATTCGCAAAAATCATTCCTGATATAATGCCCGAGGGTTTGAACCTTCACCTGAGTTAAATTTTCTTTCTTTCTTTTTTTTTTTTTTTATTGTATTATTACACAAGCTTCCTGAGGGCAGGACACCAACTCTCTTGCCCAAACCCTTGAATCTTGTTGGCCTGTGGTAAGGGTTTGGTAAGTGTTGTGATGACTGACGTTTCAAAATTCATATTGAAATGTCCTAAGCTCATGAAGTTAATGGAACATTTTCTGTGGCCTCTTCCCACCCAGAGTCGCCATAACTCACTCCATGATGATGATGATGATGCTTTTTACATGTCAGACCCAGTGGTACACACTCTACACTGGATTCTGTCATTTAACTCACACAAAACCCTCTGGTATTGGCATTGCCATCATTTGCATCTTTACCCTCAATGGAACCAAGATTTCCAGGCTTTCTTACCTATAAGCAGAGGAGCAGAGATTTGAACCCAGGTCCCGCTGGCTGCAGTCTATATCCATCCCTGGGTGTCTGTCAACAGGTACATTAGGAAGAAGTGACTTTTCACTAAAGCTTCAGCTGTTTTCAGTGACTTTCTATCACATGCAAGGGTAACACAGCAAGACCTCCATGATTTTGACAGTCAGTGACAAAGAGACCAATGAGGGTAGCCAACCCCAGACAGGCAGGCACCCCCCTATCTCATGGAGAGACCCACAGTCTCTTGAGAGGCCGGGACATGACCAGTACTTGACAGAGCGGCATTTATTCCAAAAAGGTTGGCCTGGTGGGATCAGCAAACGAGGTCACATGGGGGCAGGATCACTCTCATCTTGACAGGAATGCAGACTGGAGCCATGCCCAGCCCAGCCCTCAGTGTCCTGGCCACCTCCATGAGCTACGGGATTCCTCAGGCCCCAGCTTGAACCCAGCGGGGGTTAGCTGTGCCCTGCACCCTGGCTCTGGACAAGTGCCCTGATTTCTCTAGGTCTCCGTAACTGTTTCTCTGTTTCTCCTAGTTCAACTTAGACAAGGATGACTTTTTACAATAAATTTTATCAAAGAGTGTATATATATATATAAAAAACATAGCCTACATATATTTATATGTATATATATTATTTTTATATATTTTTATGTAGTTATATATATAACTATACATAAATATATTATATATTTATATATAATATATATTTACTATTTGTATATGATATATATAGTTATTATATATACATATACACACTATGTACACTCACATAATACCACACACAGACAAACACACACCTCTATCTAACCTAGAGTCCTTGGCCCAATATAACGGAAGACCAGCAGCATCCAACCACAGTTTGAGCAGGCTTAAATGCCAGCACTTAGACCAACCTCTCTCTTCTTCAACCCTGATCTGGTTGAAGTAATGACAGGTTCATGGCTGACAGGCTTGTAACAGGGACATTTGCTTTGCTTCTAAAATTTCCACACCTCAGCAAGAAACTTCACAGGCTTCTCAGGTGTCTGTCCAAATGGTGTGGTTTAGAGAGGCGCTTCTGATTGGTTCTGTCAAGACCACCCCTGGTTGTACTCTGCATTGAACCATGGCTACCCACATTCCACTTTGACCATGCTGGAGTACCTGGGCTGGGCTATTCTAGCGGCATCCAGTACTGCGAATGTGATTCATATCTCTCCTTATATTTTGAATGAGTGACTCTGACTTCTTTGTTCTAACAAATTTGCACTGAAGTATCATTAGTTGCTGAGCTGGTTAAGTGCAATGCTTTCTTACAAAAGTGTTAACATTTAGCAATGAAGACTCTCCTGGTTTACGAACGTTGTATACATTCATATTTTTTTATTGTGTTATACAGATTCTAGAAACTCTAATCACTTTGATTTTGGAGCTGCCTGATACTCATATCCTAATCTGTCTTTCACTCTGTAGATTCTTGAAGGTTCCAGAAAGATATATTTTGGCCTCGAATAGATTTCTACTGAGCCCTGAGCAAACTCAAAATCCTGATTGCACTCCAAAGCAAATCTTTACTGTAAAGATAAAGGGTTACTTTGCTGATATTTATTTTAATGTTTTAATAAACATCTTGTTTCTCCACCAAAATCCCAGACAGGCTCAATTGGCATGCAGTGAATGTGTACAACAGGCTTCTCTTGTGTGGTAAAGTACAATGCCATCTGTGCCCTCTTTCGTTTAGCCAAGGTATCTCGATTATTTCCATTGAAAACAATAAGCAACGAACTCTCATCTGTTTAGGGAATGGCAAAAATGAACTTTGAATCCTATTATGTATTATAGTTATTAATCATGTAGTTCATGGGCTGAGGAACACTGTTGCCTACAGCAGGGCTTATCATTTTGACCAAACAGTATTTGTTTAATCAGATTTTACAAATGAGCTAATAAATACAATAAATACAAGGCCCTATACTGGGCATTAGAGGCCAGAATCCTGTCCATGTGTTGAGGAGCTTACAATCTAGGGATAAGACACTTATTAGTTTTCTGAGCAAGGTGGCAGACCATGCTTCTCCTTTAAACAGCCACAACCTAAATCCCCTTGAAACATTTTTGAAGTGAGCATATGTCTGTATCTCTCTATCTGTCTGTATGTTCACAGGTACATGCACATCTAAAATTGTAAAATAGAAGCACTATGTATCTTTACTGCAAAATGAAATTAAAAATTAGTCCCGTCCCAGAATCCATGGGGGAGTTTCTGAGAATACAGGGTTGTTGGACAGGACCAGACAGAAAACACTGATTTGGGGGCAACACTTCATGGCCAGAGATACCTGTCTATGCCTGTTAAGGATGTACGGTGGGCCCTGATAATGCCCTCCAGCCCCTTCAGTTTAAAAGCATGGACTCCTGGGAGATGAGCTCTAGCTAGGGTTCTCTGGAGCCCCCTGACTTGACTTTGCTTCCCATCTGCCCAGCAGAAGCTCTGAAACTCCACTGGCATGGGCTTCCTCCTGATGGGCTGGTGTCTCAGGCAGGTGTGTATGTGTGTGTGTGTGTATGTGTGCATGCACACCTGTGCGCACAGTCATGAGTATGCATGTGAGTGTGCAGGCATCTGAGTGTGCATTGTGTGAGTGTGTGCGCAGGCACATGTATGAGTGTGTGTGTTTGTGAGTGTGCATGTGCAGGCATGCATGTGAGTGTGCAGGAATATGTGCAGGAGCATGCTGGCCATACATGTGCAAGTGTGCATGCTCCCACATGTGTGTAGTTTGGATGAGCACTTTCCATGGAGCTCTGCAGCTCCTCTTTAGGGAGTCAGGCTGGGGCCGGGATGAGATGAAGCTCCAGGCTGCCTCCACTGACCAGTCTGTCTTCGCTGACCCCTACCTCCCACTCTAGGTTGCCCTAAGCCCCAGGATTCTGGCTCTCCAAAGGGTCAACCCATGGCCAATGCTTCTCTTGCCTGAGATAGCCAGAGAAAATACAAGACATCCAGTTAAATTTGAATTTCAGACAAACAACGAGAATTTTTAAGTAAAAGCATGTCCCAAATATTCCAGAGAACATGCTTATACCAAAACATTTTGCTGTTTGTGAGATTCAGATTTAACTGGGCATCCCGTTCTGTTTGTTTGTTTCTTTGCTCTTGTTAAACACTCTACCCCTGAGTGACTGATATATATAGGCACCAATCTCAGCAAGACAGAGTTGTTAACAGCACGGACCCTTGGGACAAACTGCCAGGGCTCTAACCCTGACCACACCACTTATGGGCTGCAAAACCCTGGACAATCACCTAACCTTGCTGGACTTCAGTTTTCTCATCTGTAAAATGGGGATACTAATAGCACACCCTTCCACAGTTTTATTGATTCAAATACCAATAGCCAGACAAAAGGATGACTGCCAGGTTGGTCAAGGCTGGTGTTCATTCTGGTGGACAATGATCAGAACAGACTTGAACTTAGGGCTTAAGAGAGTTTCTGAGTTGACCACTCTATATTCCTAATGCAGATGCACGTTCAAAAGAATACCAAGACAATATAATCAAGAGGGGCTATCTATGGTGGGTTTTTTTCACAACAACAAAAAAGTGGAATTCACACATTAAAATATAAACAGATAAAATCTTCCAACATTTTGGCAGAATTGTAGCCCCCACCTGGGAAAATGTTAATGGGAAAATAGCAGGTGCACGCTTACCACGTCAGTTCCCACATGTGGTCCTGCTGGTTACTTGGCAGCCACCCTGGAAATCGTGAACGTGACTGACACATCTATTTTCACATGTTTGTCTGCCAGGAATGAGATGAGACCAAAACAGTGGGATTTTTTCGCTGCAGGACCTGGTTGCCCAGTGCTGAGAGAGAACCAAGGGTGGGAGAAGGTGCTGGTGGCTTGTTTTACCAGCTGCATTGACCAGACACATCTCCTTTTCCAGACCTGGCCATCCCTTGAGAATACAGATCTTGTCGAAAGTTCACTTCAAATCTCTGAACATGTGTGTGTAAATCCTGCCACCTCCTCCGTTTTTCTCCTTCCCCAACACGGACATGAGTTCAAAAGCCAGTAACATGAGAGGGCAAAATGATGTTGGAAACAGAGTTGGCATCCCACCTGAGTGATGCTCATGAATAAGGAATGGGCAGAAGCAACATTCATTCATTCCAAAATAGTTTCTTGTTCTAGCCTCTACCACTTACACTTGGTGCCCTACTTTACATTTTCCTGGGAGAGCCACTGATCCAGGGATGGAGGCTGGGAAGTGATGGGCTGCATTTCAGAAAAACTGAAGAGATGTTACCTTGCTCAACAGTGGCCTCCACACATAAGTTTCCTTTCAAAAGCAAACAAGGATTTGTGTATGATGCGTTACTGTAAGGTGACCAGATTATAATTATCACATGTAGCTCATCAAACCAGCTTCAATGCCATACATTACCCAGGGAGCCAGTCCAGGCTCATTTTCCACAGTGACCACTCATGCTTTGCATCCCACGGTTGGGCTTCCCATTTCACACCATCAGTCCCTGTTTCATGCGTTAACACTTTTAAGAAAGGTTTCCTACAACTGATGAAGCATTATGCTCACCTGAATCTTGAGCACATGAATCAGATATTTTCTCTAAAATTATTCTTTGTCATCTTCTTAAAGAAAAGTTATTCCAAAGGAAGACAGGCCCTCTGGGTCTTCCAGAACCTATCTGTCTCTCTTTCTGGAAGAGTGCTGAATTGCCACGGGCTTGAGGATTCTTCTGTCAACTTGTTGGAGCAAGTTCTGCGTTTGGCCAACATCAGCTTATCGACAGGTGGGGGTTCAGCTGGACCCTGCCGGAGACCACTGTAGATTCTGCTCAAGTCCTTCAAGAGGGAGTTCCAAGGTCAGGCCCAGGAAGGCAGGGAGGGGAGAATCAGTTCAGGGTCAGCTTCGACTCAGCTTCATTCTTGGCTCGTGATGTGGCCAGGATTCCAGGGAAAGCTTTCTCATGGAGCCCACCTCCCTGCTTTTCCCAAGGCCTCTGGTGTCTCTCTTTCCTCCTCCATTCCGTGGTGGACTTGCTGCTTCCCCTCTGCTGTCCTGAGGTGGAACAAGGGTTGGGGCCAACCTTTTCGCCAATTGAATTAAGGCCACTTTTGTCCAGGAGCCAGTGTTGCAATTCCGGGACTTTGAGGACCTGTCAGGGTTCAAGGCGTTCCGCCAGTTGCTTGAGAATTGAGCATGCCTTGACACAAAACCCAATAGTGCTGACCAGGAGTCACTCTTCTCTGGAGGTTTTCTCCTTAAAAAAACAAAACAAAACAAAACAAAACCACTGTGTTTTAATTGCATTGTGCCTGCTTTAGCAAATGCAAATCCATTGAAAAAATCATATAGATAGATCACCACCTCGAGCTAATCACACAAGATTTTGATGCTTAATGTTTTCTATCATCCATCTACCTACATTTTCTAAACACAAATGGATCATACCCAGTGTGTTTTTTGTAACTGTGGACAGGTATGTGACAAAGATTCTTCTACTCGTGCTCTAGCTGATTCTCCCACTGATTCTGTGGTTACAGGTGTTTACCCCTCATCTTAGACCAGAGGGTGGGTTCTTGGAAAGACTCCGTGGCAGAGGTAAAGAGAGTTAACAGAAGAGGCACAGCTCCCCGTAAGAGGCTGTCCTCTCTGTGATGAGCTATTTGTATGGGCTAATCTCCCTATTTCTGAGATCCTGTGGTCTCACAGAGTCCTCACATTTCCCACCTGCGTGCCCTTGTAGAAACCTCCTCACCTACGGCATTTTCAGGACAAGGAAGCCTGGCAGGAAGTAAATACTAGAGTAATCGGATATGCTTGCATTTCCCCCCCCCCCCTTTTTTTTAAGTGTTGAGAATGACCTATCTAGAAATCTACTGATTTGGCATATGCTGAAACCAGTTGATTAAACGTAGCTAGTGATCCTAATCCACACTGTAATGTGCTTCTCCATAAATTCTTTCCCCATCTCAAGTATGTTTTACTTGCGGATGAACCTCGGAATGGACGGCATTCAGGGTTAGCCTGGGTGGGCTCATGGATCAGAAGTCAGGTCAGCCTTTTGTATCAGAACAATCAACCTGAGCACTAAGAATTGAGTTGGCACGATAGGAACTAAGAGTAGCAGTTTGAAGTGAATTGTGAAATCAAAACACGCTTGTAAGGTTTCCAGGACCCACCAGCCCCAGGGCTCTAGTCTGTGATTCACTCTCTCTTCCTGGCTTTTAGAAATGTCTCTCTTTGTTGAATGCCTTTCACCTGCCAGGGCTGAGTCCTCGCCTCTAAATAGTTGAGGGATGACTCATCAGTTAAAAAAAAAAAAAAAAGGCTTAATCAATGGAAGTGCTGTTACCTGGCTTTACATTTTACAATATGGTGGCATCTCTTGTTTCCAATCCGGTTGACAGAGGGAAGGTAGTTTCCAGGGGCAAACTGGACAGCAGGAGTGTGGCACCTTGTCACCCCAAGTCAAGAACCTACAGAATCAGTGGGAGAATCTGCTCAGCAGTAAACCCATTCCCTCCAGCCATCACCACCACGTGGACCCTCCAGTCTGTGCTGTTGTTTGCTGTCTATCTGTGTAAAATTGCTTTTTAGCTGTGGTTCCAGGAAGGACAGGGAGCACCCCAGAGCCCTCTGTGCTGGTGGAAAACAAATGGAACAGCTAGTACCTCAGGGTGGAAGGGAGAAATCCCTTGGAGGAAACAGAGAAGCTAGACTTGCTTGGAGCAGTGGACCAAGAACTTGGCACCATAGAGGAGAACTTTATTGGTTCCAGAGTCAGGAGACAGAGCTGGATGGAACAAGAACAAGATGTCCAAGAAAGCCAGGGCACTGGGTCCTGCAGAGCTGCTCTGCCAAAGACCAGAAGTTGAGGGAGGGAGATGGACGCAGGTGGAAGGAGACAGGATGCAGACTTCTCACAGAGCCACAGTGAGATCTGGGTTCAGACCCTTGAATTGGATGTGATCTCTGGTAAAGACTTATTTTAATTTAGGTAAGGGTGAATAGTGAACATTTTGTTTGTCTTGAACTAGCATCCTTCTTAGAGTTTGAGCTCTTTATAGTCTTCAGTCTGTTGTAAAATAGCCCATTTTACCCTATTTAAAACCAGTCTAAAGGATTTCCATTAAAGACGTATCTCTGGAGAAAAAATGAAGAAGAACTAGAAGGTATTTTAAAGAAAAAAAAAACGTTTTTCCTACTGATTTTTCTCATTGTAGAAAATTTGGAAAATACAGGAAAACATAAAAAAATATAGAGCAAGCATCCATACACCAAACACACACATACACACACACACACACACACACACACACATCAACAAATACAAATGGAATTTTATATTGTCTAGTCTTTGTCCAATAAATTTAATGTAGTTTTTATCACGTTAAAACTATAGTTTATATCCTGCATATTTGGCTTAATATTGTAATACATGCATTTTCAGTTGCCATTAAGAATCTTTTTTGAAAAACACAATTCTTAATGACTATAGACCATTCCACTCTACTGATGCACCAAATTGTCTTATCTTTACATATTCTTGAACATTTAAGATCTTTCCAATAATTTAGTAACTTAAACAGTTTTGTAGCAAACATATTTATCCATAAGCTTTAAATAAGGTAAGGATTATTTCCTTGGAAAAAGTCTCAAGAAGAGTCATAAACTATAAAGTATTTTGAGATTATTCATTAATACTATCATGGGGATGCTATTTCTTCCCTAGCATTACTCTCCACTGTAAATAAAATACAAATTGACCATATACAACAATCTTTAAAATAGTTTAGGAAATGTCTACCCTATGTAGGCTTTTTATATCAGTTAGAAATTCTGTTCAGATATAATAAAGAAAATCCGTTTAATATTGGCTTAGGAGAGTTTTTGTTTCAGGCAATGAGAACATGGAGGGTAATGAGAACATGGAGGGTAATGAGAACATGCAGGGTAGGACATCCAAGGGTGTTATGGCAGCTCCAGAGTCATTAGGGAAGCTAGGCCACTTTTATCTTTCTGCTTTGTCATTGTTGGCTTGTGCCTTTCGGTCTCTTGATCACAAGATGGCTGCCGTGCCTCACCCATCATAGTACAATCCAGGCACGTTGAAGGCAAAGGGACTCACCTTAAAAGCTTTGTTTCTTACACAAGGTGAGCTCTTCCCAGGGACTTCTGCTTATATTACATGACCAGAACTGTGTCACATGGACATCCTCAGCAGCAAGGAAACCTGAGAAGATACACAGCACATTGCCATTCTGAATAGAATCTGTTGGAATGTCTACATCAGGTAGACACCAGTAGTATCTGCCACACATATAATTATGTTGTGTTAAAAACCCTAACATATTTTTCCCCAAAGCCAGTTATAAAGTTTTTGTAGATGTTTTGAAAAAGTGATCTAAAAATATGGGCAGTCATTGGTAGGAAGGATCCAGCTTTGAGTCAATTGAATATGGATATACCAGCTTTTTGAAAGTTCATGTTTCACCACTTTATTTTTACAAAACACCTAACACTACTATCTGTTTTCATTAACTGATGGAAATCCAAAGGGGATTTTTGCTCTTATGAAAAAAGGTGAAAATCAGCAATAACAAAGCATTCGGCATTGGTTTGCAGCGAGTGGTTGTGGAGGTAGCGTGCACCCAGAATGGTGAGAGGGGCCCCGTCCATCTCCCCCCGCCCCCCGCCCCAGGAACCACACTCAGCTGCCAGAGCTTCGAGCTTGTCTGAACATTCGGGCTTTATCTCGATTTATTTTGTGCATCCATTAGCAAGACATGTCCTAAGGTATCAGAAAAGCCTAAGAGAGGTGATCTTGGGAGTCTTGAAATGCTCAAAACTTTTTCCATATAAATTAATGCCAGTTGCTTCTTTGCTGTATGCTCTTTCGGCTTATGAAAGTTTTCATAGAATACTGTACTTTTGGATACTGGGGAAAACTTGTATCAAGAATGTGGGGAGGCAGGAGGTGACTTGAGAGAAAAGCAGAAGACAGGAAGTATTGTGGCAGCACATAGAGACGTGAATACCTAACTGGAAAGAACCGTACATCTCCAGACAAGTGTCCATGTAGGGTTCCCCTACAGCCCTGCCCTCTCTGCCTCTCATTTTCTCTGTCCTCTGGCTGAAGGACACTTTCAGCAGAGTGTTGTCTTAGTGAAGGGAAATATACCCATTCCATAATGCTTATACAGAACCGTTTGAGAATATGTCCTCCAGGAAGTTTCTAAGAAACTAAAATTTCTTTTAGAAAATTCTACCATTTCTTATTTTTTCCTCATTTTTTTCCAGATCGAAGTGTCTCAAAAAATTCTGAAATATTGTACCTCCATACTGAAGCATCTAATACAGTCTAAAACCATCTGTCTGCACAAGTACCAAGCATCTTACCCTTAAATATAACCTCATGGAGATTTTTTAAACTCTGTTCTCATAGAAATTGAAGAAGTTTGCATTATAGACATCATTGAACACAAGAGAGACTTTATCGTCTAAAGATTGGGGTTTTTGCATACTTAAATTGTGTCTCAACACCTCCCAATAAGGGTCGAGGTCCTTCCCCTCTTACTATGCCACCTAAAAATCAACTTTATAAGATTACTCCTTTTTCTTCCCTTCTTTCCTTCTCCCCCTCCCTCTTTCCCTTCTTTCTTACCAGGAAAATAGCTTCAACCTCTGTGACTTGGTTAACAACTAGCTGGGTAGCTTTAAACAAGCCACTCACAGTACCTTTCAAAGTCTGGATTTTGTCAAATAAAAAATTTAAAGTTTGAGGCCCATCTTCAGTGCTCCTGGTATTGTAACAACCAATGTGTATTTATCACAAAAATCTTGCAATTCCAGGGCCAGGAGAAGCCCTCGAGAGAATCTCTTCTATTTGAGCAAACCAGGATCCAGAGAGCAGAAGTGAATTTTCAGAGTCACGTGGAAATCCTGTGGCAGAGCTGAGATCAGAATGTGGGTTTCCATCAGCCAACATGGATTTGATTTTCCAGCATTATGTCTTGGACTTGATTTTAACAGCAACAAAATTCAGGTTGTCTTTAAAATTTCTCATCTCTACTGCGTTCATTATTCAAATAGAAAAAAAAGCATCCTTTTTCTCAAGCCGCTCAGCACGAATAGAAATTACGTTTCTCGTTGTGTTGTTAGATCTAATGTGATTGGATTTAAATATTCATTGCACATCACATTGTCTCCTGGATTGAAATGATTTATAATAAATTTTTGAGATCTTCTTGAGTGATTAGATGATGTTAGGTTTAACAGCTTTTGTTTTTTTTAATTTTTAATTATCACTCGAAACTTTTGAGGCTCTCCACTGGATATTGGTTTCTTTCAGTAAAGTTGCTGGAAAGAGAGTCGTTTGTGAGTCATGCCATTAATATGCCATCGTACATAAAGAATGTTCCTGTGTGTCGTTTCATCATACGTGTGGCTTTGTTCTTTTGTTCTTCCTTTCCCTCAGTCTCATGCTGGGAGTGTGGCTTTCTCAGGAAAACAGCAGTTCACTCACTATGCTGTCTTAGCCAAGACTCAAAGTCACCTGAGCGCCAAAGCCAGCAAAGTCTTGGGAAAGCCACTAATAACCATTAACTCTCTGGGGGAAATTTTTATAAAGACTAGTTGGCTTTTATTTCCATGTTCTCAGCTTCTTGTTAATGAGACTCATTCTGGTAGATGAGGGGAGGGAGGCAGACCAGGAAGAGTTCCAGGAAGCCTGGAACTCAGGGGGAGATGCACAAGACCTCAAGCCCCAGGGTCCCTACAGAAGCAAACCCTCAACAGACAAAAACAGCCTCAATGTACATCCTTGAGATTGCCCTGGGTAACACAGGCGAATATGAATTCAAAATTAATTCTAAAACATGCAAAGAAATAAGCCACAATGAGGAAAAGCAGAAAATAACAAACAACAGAATGAGTCCCCTCAAGTACTTCAATTATTGTAATTATCATATACAGACCATGACATAACTATTTTTATTTGGAGAAATGAAAAACTATAAATCATCACAAGCAGGGGACAATACAAATTTCTAGGAATACTTTTTTAATAATCAAATCTTACAAGTTATAATTAATAAAACAAGAAACTCAATAGATGGGTTACAAGTAGATTAAATACAGCTGGAGAAAGAAACAAAAAGAAGAGAAGGAATTAGCCAACATTGAGCACAGAGAAATGAGATAAAAAATGTGAAAGAAAGGTGAATAGATACAAAGTAGGGAGTGAGCAAGTGTGACCTGTTTCTAAGCAGAAATCCAGAACACAGAGAATGAAAGAGGAGAAGTATTTGAAGAGATAGTGGCTCAGAACTTTCCACAACTGATGAGAACAAGAATCCCCAGTTACAGGGAACACAATGAAGCCCAAGCTGGTTAAATGAAAAGATGCCCACACCATGCGGGATTACGGTGAAATTACAGAAAATCCAATGAAAGATGAAAGATCCCGAAAGCAGCCAAAGAGAAGAAATAGCCAAGCTACAAGTGGAAACTGGGTTTACGAGAGACGCATTATTAGCCACAACGAGGCCAGAGACCGCGTGGTGATCCTTTTAAAGCACTGACTTCAGACTGTCAACCCGGTAAACTAAGTTTCAGAAACCATGGCAAATTGAATTTTATAGACACACGATAGTCATACTGCTAAGAGACTTTAACAAAAAGGACTCCAAAATATGTTCTCCAGGAAGAGACAAAAGATTCCAGAGAAAAGTCGGATGTTGAAAAAATAGTAAAATAATTTTTAAACAAGTGGCTACATTTTTAAAAGTCTATATAAAATAATAACAAAAATTTAAACAAAGGACAAAATGTTGGGAAAGCAATCGTGGCTAAGTCTGGAGGTGGAATGATTGCTCAGGAGTGGTCAAGCTATGAACTTTAGATTGGAGGCTTGGTAAGCCTGAATTTCAGATGTGACAGAGAGGGAGGGAGGAAGGGAGGGGGAGGTTGGAAGAGGGGAAAATGGAATCAACAACAAATCAACTTATTCAAACAGAAAAAAAAAAAAACAAATAAAGAATTAGCAGGGCAGGGGCACCTGGGTGGCTCAGTCGTTCAGCGTCTCCCAGGGTCCTGGGATCGAGCCCCGCATCGGGCTCCCTGCTCAGCGGGAGGCCTGCTTCTCCCTCTCCCACTCCCCCTGCTTGTGTTCCCTCTCTCGCTGGGTCTCTCTCTGTCAAATAAATAAATAAAATCTCAAAAAAAAAAAAAAAAGGATTAACAGGGCAAATAGAAAGCACAAAGTAAGGTGAAGATGAAAAATAAGGCTTCATGTATAATAACTGCGGTCGATTAAATCAAACTAAACTTTCCACTGAAAATACAGAGTTCCAGTTCCACATAAGAAAAAAATCTACGACGCCCTATTTAGATGCGGCACTCCTAAAGCATGAGCGTATTGCAGGCTAAAAGAGGCAACAGCTACAAGGCAAATACTAAAGAAATCTGGAGGGCGCCTGGGTGGCTCAGTTGGTTGGGCGACTGCCTTCAGCTCAGGTCATGATCCTGGAGTCCCCGGATCGAGTCCCACATCGGGCTCCCTGCTCAGCAGGGAGTCTGCTTCTCCCTCTGACCCTCCCTCCTCTCATGTGCTCTCTCTCTCTCATTCTCTCCTCAAATAAATAAATAAAATCTTTAAAAAAAAAAAAAAAAAAGAAATCTGGAGCAGTTATAAAAATAGACAAAATAAATTATCACTAGGGATAATAATGGTCACTCTATATTGCTGTGACAATTCCGAGTTTGTGTCATCCTAAGTAGCTACAAAATACATATGGCAAAAACTGAGAGACTATAGCGAGACCCTGAGATATTCCTCACCAGAATGGAAGGTTGTGACCTACCTTTCTCAGTAACTGATGTATCAAATAGACAACAACATTATACAGAGGTACGAGATTGGCCCAACACTACTTCACAAACTCTGTTCAATAGATGGCCGGATATCCTGGCATTCAACAATGGGGAAATGCACATTTTTCTCATGTACGAATGGATTATCTGCAAAAATCGAATATGCAATAGACCATAAAGAAAATCTCAAAAATTAAAAATAAAAAAATACATCTTACAAATTATGTTCTTTGACAACAATGCAAATTAGTTAGAAATTAACTAAAATACATGTTTTTCTAAAATTTAAAGTCCCATGTGTTCCATAGATGAAGATATCTGGGAAACAGTGGGTAAAATCCAGTTTAATAGTAATAAGGAAGAGAAGGAGGAGGAGGAGAAGTTCTCGTGTGCCTTCATATACTAAAAATGTATATCATTATTATCTAGGTGACAGCATTTAATGCAATATTTCATAGGCTCATTTTACCATACAATTTTCTACTCATGGAGTGACTCACGGGACCAGTGTTCTGTGGAACACACTTTGGGAAACATTGTTCCACAGCTCCTCCGGGCTAAACTTCACAGAAACCATATTATTTTTATTAACCCTATTTCACTTGCTCTGGCAACCACATGGCCAGAGAGGACATCTGACGTCACAGTGCATAGTTCAATCCAACCACGCACTGATGCTCCCAGGGAGGAGCATCACCAGACCTTAGATGGCGCATTACAAGGAACGGGACAGAATCCCTTCGGCAGGAGGAAGCCATGCGCAGAGAGGAATATTTGTTTTAAAATCGTTCTCATCTTTCAAGACACTTGGTGCTTCTCGCTACTCAAATCCGTGTCAAAGCTGTGAAACCCACTGTACGATCCCTTAAACTACTTCTCAAACTTGTCAGGACAGCCATGACTCTCTTGGGTTTGACCCCCATCCAAAAAGCCCACTTTCTAGACAGTTAAGAGACCTGGCTTCCTTTCCAGCTCAATGAGTCCATGACAGGGTGATGAATCACTCTGTGGATGAAGAGTTAATCTATTATGTTGCCTGCAGCACTAAGCCACTTCTGCCCCTTTCCGGGGCTTTCTCACATACTCTCCCTCTTACATTGAGATAATTCATTAGTTCTGCTTTGTCAGGGGCCCACCTGTACCATGTTCATGAGCAACCAGATGGATCAGAGCCCCCTCTGGGGCTGGGGCAGCTCTGAGCAGTGGGTTTTTTTTTTTTTTCTACAGGAATCCTAACATTCCAGGATAAGAAATAAGCTCACACATCATGAGTTCACTTAACTGTGTTTTCATACACCTGAATGTATATGTTAACTCAGGGTGGTGATTTTTAAAAGGTGTCCAAAAATTCTTGATGTTCCTCCATCCAAGAGATGGAGCTTAATTCTCTTTCCCGTGAGTGTGGGCTAGACTTAGTGATTCATGAATAAAGAGAATATGGCAGAAGTCAAGGGATGTCAATTCTGAGATTAAGTTACAAATGAAGCTGCACTCCCCTCTTGGGTGTGCTCGATCGCTCGCTGTCTCTCTCCCTCTCTCTCCTTCGTCTCTTATTCTGGGGGAAGCTGTGTGACCAGCACTCCGTGGCGAGGTCCACATGGCAAGAGATGGAATCCTCCTGTGACAGCCCCGTGAATGAGTTTGAAGGTGAGACCTCCAGTCCCAGTCAATCTTCAGAGACCACAGTCTGCGTCAACAGCATTACTGAAGTCTTATGGAAGAGCCTGAGCCAGAAGCACCAAGCTAAGCTGCCCCTAGATTTCCGACCCTCAGAAACTGTGTGAGTTCATAAGTGCCTGTTGTCTTAACATGCTAGGTTTGGGGTAGTTTGTTATGCAGCAATAGATAACTACTATATCCAGTGATCAGAGCTGTTGAGGGCACAGGGAAGCTATCTTAGGTAATGTGTATCTACTCCACATGGCTGGGGCCATATTGGTCTGGTGGGGAAAGGAATTCCCTATAACTGGAAGGCTCACTAACTGGAGAGGAGGTAAGGATGGAAAGAAGCTCAGAAGATACAGGAATGGTCCTGCAGATCAACTCTCTACCAAAAGCAGACAGAAGGGACAGGGTCCCGACCACATGACATAGTTGTGGGGTCAGCAAAGTGCTAGACATGGGGGCAGTGTTGGCAAAGTGTCAATGAGGACTGTGTCATCTGCGACAGACCCTGATGTGATAAGCGTGAGGAGAAGCCTGAGGGCCAGTGGTTTGGTTGGCTGGTGACTGTGGCTATGGTGGTGACGGGGAAACTGGACCAACTCCAAACGGGCTCCACCAAAGCCTTGCCTGGGGGTCAACAGTGGTGCAAAGAATTTTGCAGAACATGAAAGGAGTTGGCTCATCAGTGCCTAGGGCTTTAAGTATTACGGATTAAAGTCTGACGTGAGTGATCTTGATTTCTCCTGCCCACAGAGGATGAAAAGTTCACATTTGGACATGTGGATTGGAATTTCGAAATTAAAACCTAAGATGTACCTATCCTTTTAAAGTTGGGATTTACTTAGACATTAAGAAACTAGATGTTTCTTTCTTTTCTTTTTTTCTTAAGATTTTATTTTTAGATAATCTCTATACCCAGCGTGGGGCTCGAACTCACAACCCTGAGATAAAGAGTCACACGCTCCACCGACTGAGCCAGCCAGTCAGAAGGGGACTTTCTTTATCATCTCTCTAATAATTTGAGACTTCATGAAAGAAAAATAAAACAGGTTAGAAAATGTTTTAAAAATCTTAAAGAACAAAATTTTAATAACTACTGCCACAAGGCAAACTCCCCCAAATTCCTATTTCATGAAAACTAATTCTGATGCGGTCTTGTTATAATATTTGTCTGAATAAAAATTCAACATGGAATCAGTTTTCCATTCCTGATGGGGTCATTGTTCAAGTGCCATCAAGGTGACCTTGTAACAATATTTTTCTGGGGAGAGGAATTGATTCATTGTTTTAAAACCCGCTCCAAGAATAGGTTTTCACTAATAATTGAGTTTCATTAACAACAAAAACATAGTGACATTACACTATGTGAGAGCAGACAGTAAAAATAAAGGAGCAAATTTATCTGTTTCTTCAGCAGATGTTGGCTGGACGTCCGCCATGTGTCAGCCGGTGTATGAAAGACCTAGATGGTGAGTCGTGAATAGCTTGAAACCAAACAGTTGTCAGGAGGAAGACAAGCACCAGGATGATGAAGATGCTCCTTACTGCTGCTGAAAGCTGATATTTATTCAGGACTCCTTGCCCAAAGCTGGGCTAAGTGTTGTACAATCATTAGCTCACAAAATATAGTGTTACAATAACACTATGAAGTTGTTACAACTCCGATTCTCATTTTGCGGATTAGAAAAAGAGGCTTATTAAATTAAATTAATTTGCCCGAAACATGTGTACAGGCTGGAGCCTATGTTGACAAACAAGATCTGATTCCAAAGCCTGTGTTTGTCATTTCCATATCATCAGGAGAGATAGAAAGGGAGCTGTGTGCACAAAGAGAGTAGTATTAGACGCTAGATAAATTTCAGAATTAAAATCTGCACACGGAAGCCATAAAGAGAGGAAGCACCCTCTGTGATGTGGAGAAGCAGCTGAGAAGTTCTCTGAGAATGCAGATGAGAAGGACAAAAAGTGGAGCACTGGAGAATGTGAAAGATATCGGGGTAGTTGAAATTTCTGCGGAAGAGATCAGAAGCCATGGAAAAGAAGGAATGATATATGATAGAATAAAAATTCCTTTATTTAAGAAAAACGCGATTCTGCACCTTGAAAAGATTCATTAAGTACAGACTAAAATTATCAAAAAAATAGGAGCAATAAATATGTTCTGTGTAATTCTTATCTTAAGTGAAAAACAAGAAAATGCACAGATCCTAAGTGTTTTGTTCTAAAAGTTTCGACACACAAATAGAATAGAAAATAATTCCCAAACCCTAGTAAGTGCCCTCGTGCTCCCTTAATCCTTCTTACTCCCAGAGGCAGCCACCATTCTGCTTTCTCTCACTGCAGATCAGTGTAGATTAGTGAACTTCACATAGATGGAACTGTACAGTGTGTAACTGTCTGGCTTCTCCTCTCTCCATATGTCTTCGCAATCCATCAGTGGTTTATTTCTTTCTATTGCTGAGACATACTCCATTGTATGAATAAACAACAATCTGTTTGTCATTTCTCTTGCTAATGAACATTTGGATTGCTCCCAGTTTTTGGCTATAATAAATAAAGTTGCTATGAACGTTCTCTTACGAGTTTCTTGTAGACATATGTTCTCACTTCTCTTGGGTAAATACCTGAGGATGCGCTGAGACAGGGCGAGCTTGTGTTCAACTTCACAGGAAACCACCCAGGGCTCTACAAAGCGGTTGTTTTGTCTTGCGTGCTCCCCAGTAGTGTCTCAGAGTCCTATTTGCTCCACATCCTGGCCAACTTTTGGTGCTCTTGGTATTTTTCATTTTAATTTGAGTATGAAGTGATATCTTGCTGGTGGTTTTAATTTTCACTTTCCCGAACACCAGTGACACTTAGCATCTTTCCCTGTGCTAATTGGTCATTGTCTTCCTTGGTGAAGTGTCTGTTCAAATCGCTGGCCCATTTTTAACATGATGGCCTCGCACAGTAAGCCAAGTGAGAGGTTATGAAGACCTGAACTGAGCTTGTCATAATGGTGATAACAAGAATGGTGTGAGAGCGAGGGAGGGCGAAGTGAAGGCTGACCATTGGGTGTCTGCTGTGGTGGATAATGGAGGTAATGGTGAGTTCACTCAGACATGGCGGCTTGTGGTCCTAATCATTTCAACACTGCTAACATGACTCAGCAGAAATCTTGGAGGAAGACTTCTTTACCCCTGGTCTTCACCCAACACCCACCCCCAGCCTCTACTGTCTACATCACTTCTACATCTGGTACCCTCTTGGGAGCACACCTAGAACCAAAACAACTGTACTAAATTATAAACTTATAAGTGCATAAATTTCATCCCCGTTAATCTGAAGTAACCTATGTGTCTCATTGTTTCAGAAGTTTCTAGGAGGTCTGCATGGGAGAATTTTTTTTTTAAGTGTTAGGTTTTCAAAGTCAACAAAAGTTGCCCCAAAGTTTTGTGTTATATTTATGCCCCCCAATGCCTATATTTAATTTGGTTTGGATTTCTGTAAGAAACATATTTCATCATGTAATCCCCAATAATCCTGCCCCAGAACACAGCTTCCTTGGGGTTGTTGAACTCATGACCCTTGTATACTCTAAATAAACACGGGTGTCTCTTTCTTGGAGTTGTATGTCATCTACGAATAATGGTGTTTTCACCTAGTTTTTATGGAGCCCCAACCTGTGGATAGAGTAAATCCACTTCTCAGTTATCCAGAAGTATTGCACCATGGAAGTGTTTATACCTCATTTAGAACAAGCTTAGTCACAGTGTGCTTGCACTTCATGAAGCCATGACGAAAATCTCTCTTTAAAAGCCTTTCCTGAGTCATTTCCAGAAAAATGCTGATGCCTTCTTGGCTTCCACTTCCCTTTATTCCCCTTCATTTGAGTGTGTGTTTGAACACACGACGCATTATAAATGCTTTTATGTGGAAGTTCCCAAAGCAGGAAGCATGAAATGAGCTCAGTCAGCTTTATTATATATAGGTTCGCTTTCACTTAGCCATTAATGTGCAAATGATGGAATTCATTTTCTAGTAATCACAATGGTTAGATCCAAGAAACACGTTTGCACAAAACGAAACAAATAAGAAGTGCATTTTGGATGGTGTGAAAGAGAACAGCCTAGTGTCGCTTAGATTATAGCATGTACACCATGGACGCATGGGTTGTGATTTTAGTATGCTGTTTATTTCTGTGATATCTTGCTTCATTTTGCCCTGAGAAGTATGGGGAGACATGTATTACCAAACTGTAATAAAATACTGTATTGTAGCAGTTGATTGGGGAAAAAAAACCCAACAGTTATGAGATTTTGACAATAGAGACAAGAAACCAACTCTTAACTATAAAGGGAATTCTCAGAAGCAGAAAATGTTGTAGAGGAAGTAGAAGCAGAACCCATAGAAATAATACCCCCAAATTTTCCTTGGCTGAAGACAGATACAAGCCTGCAAGTTGAAGGGCCCACCAACACCAAGGAAATTAAGTAGAAGGAGACCTATAGACAGTGAAGATGAATTTCAAGGCTAAAGGGACCTATTCTTAGCCCCTAGGGTGAGCATGTTAAAGGTAAACATACAGTCAGATTGGCTTCAAACTTATCTTCTGCAGGACAAAGTGTTAAAAATCAACATATCAGTATCTTTACAATTTTGAGGGAAAATTATTGTAAGCCGATTCTTTAACCTACCAAGCTATTGTTTATGTGTGAGTGTAACATATAGATTCTCAGATATAGTGGTATTTAAAAAGTATACCATTTTAGTTTCCCTACAGTTGCCATAACAAACCATCACAAACTTAGTGGCTTAAACAGTACAGATTTATTATTCCCTTATAGTTCTAGTGGTGAGACATCCTAGAATCAAGGGCTGCATTCCTTCTGGAGGTTCTAGGGGCGGTTCCTTTCCTTTGCCTATTTCAGTGTCTAGAACTCATCCATATTCCTGGTCTTGCGGTTCCTTCGTCTGTCTTCAAAGCTGGCACAGTTGCATCTTTGACCATTCACCCATCCTCCCAGCTCCTTCTGAGGCTCCTGTTCTGCCTCTCTCTTCCATTTAAAAGGACCCATGGGATTATACTGGGCTAACCCAGATGACCCATAATCTCCCCACCTCAAGATCCTTAATTTAATGCAACAACAAAGTCCCTTTGTCATGTAAGTGAATATGTTCACAGGTCCTGAGAATTAGGAGAATTTTGTGGGTGGGGGGTATTATTCTGACTACCACATATACCAAACAAGCCCTTTGAAAAAAGGTAAAGAGCATATAAATTTAAAATTCAGCTGGAAGAGGGGTGCCTGGGTGGCTCAGTCTGTTAAGCGTCTGCCTTCGGCTCAGGTCATGATCTCAGGGTCCTGGGATTGAGCCCTGTGTCAGGCTCCCTGCTCAGTGGGGAGTCTGCTTCTCCCTTTCCTTCTGCTCCTTCCCCTGTTCGTGCTCTCTCGCTTGCTCACTCTCTCAAATAAATAAATAATATCTTTAAAAAAAAACAATAAAATTCAGTTGGAAGAAGACATATGAGAATAGTCAAATTTTGAAAACAGAAAAGGAATGATTGGGACATACCCTAATAATCTCCAAAATTGTAGAGCTACAGTATAATTGACACCAGGACAAAGAGATTGAAAGTCCACGAATAGTTCCAAACATCCACATGAATTTAAAGCAATGAGAGAATGAGAAAGAAATCCAGTACAGCTTTTTAGGAAAACTAACAAATCGTTTGAGGGGGGATACAAGGTTAAAACCTGAACTTGTATCTTATGCCCACAGAGAGTAAAGATTTAAATATACATATTTTTTAAAAAATGAAACCATGAAGCTATTGGGAGAAAATTTTATTTTATTTATTTATTTTTAAATATTTTATTTTTAAATAATCTCTACACCCAACATGAGACTTGAACTCACAACCTGGAGATCAAGAGTCACACACACCATGGACTGAGCCAGCCAGACACCTCTATTGGGAGAAAATTTTAGTGAATAATTCCGTAATTTTAAAATGAACATGAATTTCTAACTGTAACTCCCAAGCCAGAAACCTTTAAAGGAAAATAATGGATGTATATGAAGACATAAACAGCTGAATAATAATAAAAATGATTTCTATATGACCAAAACAGTTAAAAGACCTATGATAAGTTATTTATGACAAAATTGGCAAAAGTCAATGTCCTTCTTATATAAAAAGCTTTTACAAATCAATAATTAAGAGACAAGAGAAAAGTGGGCAAAGGATATAAATACACACTTTGGAAAAAGAATTGAACAGAACGAGCAAACATGAAAAGAGTACCTGTCAGAGGGATCAATCACTTTTTTCCCAGAAAGAATCAAATAAGAGCAATCAAATCAGGGTGCCATAAGTCCTGATTATGCAGAGATGCTAATCACAAATCATGCAAACTTCAATCATCATGTTCCAATCTGCCCTCTAAAAGCAGGAACAGACATTGGGGAAGGTATGTGCTATGGTGAGCGCTGTGAATTGTGCAAGACTGTTGAATCACAGATCTGTACCTCCGAAACAAATAATGCGATATATGTTAAGAAAAAAAAAAGAAGAAGATAGCAGGAGGGGAAGAATGAAGGGGGGTAAATCGGAGGGGGAGACGAACCATGAGAGACGATGGACTCTGAAAAACAAACTGAGGGTTCTAGAGGGGAGGGGGTGGGGGGATGGGTTAGCCCGGTGATGGGTATTAAAGAGGGCACGTTCTGCGTGGAGCACTGGGCGTTACACGCAAACAATGAATCATGGAACACTGCATCAAAAACTAATGATGTAATGGATGGTGATTAACATAACAATAAAAAATTTAAAGGAAAAAAAACAAAAGCAGGAACAGGTAAAGATTATCCTACCTGACAATCCCAATGATTTTTTTTTTTTTTTTTAGATAGTATTCTGTTTTGGTGTGAGTGGTTTTAATTGGTTCGAACTTTCTGCAAGCTAACAACATTTAATAGAATTTCAGATGTGTATATTCTTTGTAGCAGCAAGTATAATTCTTCGTCAGTGGCTAGAATAATGCCTTGGCCAGCAGGGCCGAGTTATGCAGCTCCCATGGGCTCTCCTCTCTCTTGGTGATGGGCGGGGGGACACCTTGTTTCCATTTAGCACCTTCCTTCCCTCCCTCCTTCCCGCTCCGTTCCTCTCCTCTCCATCATATGTGCTGATCCACCAGTTCCCTTTAAGTCATACTCAACTATTGCAAATTCAGGGATGGGGAGGGCAGTCATGGCCCTGTGAGAATAGCCTGAGTGTGGGCAGGCATAATGCATCCATTCGGATGGCCCTCACCCCAGGTTGGGGTTGGCGGAGCGTGATGCTCCTGAGACCTTCCATTAATTCATGGGCAGTCTCCTCTCTTGTTAGGTCTCCAAACACAGCAAAGCCCCCTTTTTTCCTCAGAGTTTGAAAATTTTATGGCAGGTGAGTTTCACTCTTTTTTCTCTCTCTCAGGAATATTTAGGAAGTTTCTCTCCTTGTCCATCAGTGGGAAAGAAAAGGGGTTGGGGAGGTGTGGTTATCTTAGCTAAACTTGAGATTCAAAACAAGTACTCTTAGATAAATTCCAAATCGTCATAGCATTTGACATCCTGACAGCCTATGTGTGGTTTTTTACCTCTTTAATTAGAAGTTTACACCTTTGAGGATGCAGGTCTTTTGCTCCCCTAGGGAAATAGAGTCTGGCGTCTTAAAAACAGAATTAGCTGCTGCTTAGCCAGCACACATCAAGAGCAGAAAATACATTTAAAATAAATTAATCCCTTACATAGTTAAAATATTAATGCTGACTCTGGGGCATGTGCCTTCACTTATATACACATACAGTTTCTCCTCCAAAGATCAGACATTTTTTATTAACAACACTTTAATTTCAAACGGGCGCAACAAATCCATATATACAGATTCAAAGTTTAAAACCTCAGGAAACTCTAATCAACCATCTTCTATTGCCTGATCTTGTCCCCACACCAGCCCCTACCATTGACCAGCCCGATGGGCAGGTGTAAATTCTAAGATGGATGCAGGAAAGGCATCAATGTGAATCAACTTGCTTCCTAACAAAGCCAAGTAAGAGTATCGGAGATTCTGGAATTGTCTTCCACATGCTACAGGTTCCTGTCTATATTAGGCTCTTATGTCGCTAACCTGAGGGGGTGTCTGTCAGAGAGGCGACGTGCCAGATGGCCTCACCCTAGACTGTCTCTGCTGTCGGCCTGGGTTCCACCTGTCGTCTCCTCCTGGCTCTCAGATTTCATGTCTTCACTGTTCCCGAGAATCCAACTCCCTTTTTAAAGTGGAAACTGATAGAGTAAGATGTATTCATGATTACATTCAAATACATCGAGAGCCATTTCTGATCCCCACAATGCAGCAGGAAAGCCTAAGGGTATTTTCATATAACTACTCACCAAAATAGAAAGAAAGGCCTCACTAACTTTGCACACTTGTCTATAATTGCGCTTGCCCTGCATTCTCATTAGAATATAATCATCTTGGTTTTCATTTGGATAAGCTGCCATCTCTGCTTTTCCATTGTGAAGAGTGGGGAAGACTTGATTAGTTGCTTCAGTGTAAGATGTGTAATTTTCCCAAAAAAGGCTACTTACACAGATGCATTTCCAATCAGGGCTCTAGAGCCCAGAACAAAATTGTGATTAATAGTCCATCGAGGGTTTCAACATATGGTTCAGTGTTTAAAGGATTTTGGATAAATCCACTGAAGAGGATCCAACTCTGGTTATGAATATAATAGTATCTGGCTCTCTGGTGGAACTGTAGCTAGTTTAATATACAGACACCAGATGCCCTTACATAGGCTGTAAGCACCTTGCAGGTAGGGACCTGGTATTACTCAAAGGGGATCTCTAGCATGCGGCTTAATGCCCTGGGCACACTAAGGACAGTAAGCATTAAATGAAATGTTGCTCAGCCTGATGAGATATGTAGAAACCGTGGGCAGAAAATCAACAACTTTTGACAGATTCTCTGAAGACCATGTTCCTGCTGGTGCTGCCCATCACTACATAAACTAGCTAAATTCTTCACTGGGCCCATTCAGTCAACAAGTGTGTACTGAGCATTTTACTAGACCCTGACACTGGATGTGGCAAAATGCTCATCAGCAGAATCCATTTCTTCTTCTCTCTGAGTCATTTCCCTATCTCCTTCACTGCGACTAAGGCCATGTGGCTGGTTCTAGCTAGTGGGAAGTGAAGAAAAGTGTCCCTCTTCAGGCCTGTCCTTTGGAATCCCTCAGTCTCCTCCACCACGCCCTTCCTTCTCCCAGTTGACTGGATCAGAAACAACATGGCGGCCATGGAAGCCATGTGCTGAGGATGGGAGAACCTTCTTCAGCTTGAGTCCCTGAATGACCCCACCAAACTGAACACCTGCCCACAACTGTTAGGTGAACAGAAAAGAGCTTCTATCCTGCTGAGCCCAATCCCCACTAAAACATCAGAGATGCAAGGTCCAAGGAGACGTGGCCCTGCCTGTAGAGGGCATCTAACCCCAGAATGGACTTCACTGGGCAGAAGACCACCATGTGGCTCTTTATGCCTCCACAGAGGAGAGCCACACACACAGAGAGTCACTCCAGGATGCCTGCTCCAAGATCAGCAGGCCCTTGGTGAGAAGGCCCTGGTTGGAGACACGTAGCCAGAGACAGCGTGCCCTCAGGGATGAACCGAGTACTGCAACCAGCCAGATGTGGGGCCTGCACATCAAAGGATTGGTTTGTGGGAGGCCAGACCAATGACTCTGACCCTTCATGTCTCACCAAAGTGGATCAGCAAGGGCTTGCCAAGGGGACGCTCACCAAAAGAGCCCTTCTGGCCGACGCCCCCTTCCTCAACATAAGGCATGCTGTTTGCTAGCAGGCAAACTGTCTCCAGTATATTCATTTGAAGGGCCTTGGTAGCCTCCACTTTGAAAGTACTTGTATATGTATTTCTCATTTAGTCCTCTAAATGACCTTGCTGAGCAGTAAGGCAAGTTGGCTCAAGGTCTTACAGCCAGTTGAGATGTTGGAACTCAAATGTTCGGACACCTGATTCATTCAGTGTCCTCCCCAAGCTCTGGTTTTATGTCAGGGCTTAGGACACACCTTCCTCCACAGCCCCTAGTATTTCTTTCTGTAAACTCACCTTCCTCCACAGCCCCTAGTATTTCTTTCTGTAAACTCACGAACCAGCAGCAGATTTAAGCTCGACTGGAGAGCCGGGACCACATGACTGATGCTCTGCCCCACCCCAACCTCTGCACCATCCTGGAGGCAGCATTACGGCTATGCAGAGCTTCGGGAAAATGTCATGGGTAAAACTTAAATGTCACAGCATCAATCTGGGTCTCATGTTCAGTTCCCCAGGCAGCATACAAATGAGGAGGACCTCAGGATCATAAAGGGAAGTTTTTAAAAAAAAAAAAAAAAAAAAGCTGAACTATTTGTTAAGAATGTCAGGGTGATACTGATATATTTCACTGACGTTTCACTGGTATATTTGAATTTCAGTTTCTGTAGAAGTTAGATCCTCAACCATTACCTCCCCCTCCTTTTTGCACCTTACAAATATCCCCGTAACATTACTTATTTCAATTCAGTAAATATTCACTGAGCAACTACTAAGGGAAAGGCTCGCTGCTGTCCACCTGCTATCCATCTCCATGATGGCACTATGTCAAATCAGGAAGATAATCATTTACAAACATGGCATTTGATTGTTCCTGAGTTCTTCAGTCTTCTGGAGGCCCTCTCCATTAACATCCAAATGAAACTACTTGAGTCCCCACCATTGATGGAGGGAAGCCAGCACTATGGCTGGGATCTGAGAACAGGGGATAAAGAGTAGCAAGTGTCCTACTACCACTCACTACAAATGAATGCTATTGGCCCAGGTTTCAACCCAAATGATTCTCTCTCCTCCTGCAGTTTCATTCATGTACGTCTTCAGCAAGTGTCTATGGAATTCCTACTAGTGCCCAGGCCTCGTACTGCACGATGAACAAGACGGAGAGCCCTACTCTTGTGACCATGCTCCTTATAATCTAGGAAAAGACCCAGACAATTTTTTCTCTTTAAATTTTTTATTGTTATGTTAATCACCATACATTACATCATTAGTTTTTGATGCAGTGTTCCATGATTCATTGTTTGTGCATAACACCCAGTGCTCCACGCAGAACGTGCCCTCTTTAATACCCATCACCAGGCTAACCCATCCCCCCACCCCCCTCCCCTCTAGAACCCTCAGTTTGTTTTTCAGAGTCCATCGTCTCTCATGGTTCGTCTCCCCTCCAAATTCCCCCCTTCATTCTTCCCCTCCTGCTATCTTCTTCTTTTTTTTTTCTTAACATATGTTGCATTATTTGTTTCAGAGGTACAGGTCTGTGATTCAACAGTCTTGCACAATTCACAGCCCTCACCGTAGCACATACCCTCCCCAATGTCTATCACCCAGCCACCCCGTCCCTCCCACCCCCCACCACTCCAGCAACCCTCAGTTTGTTTCCTGAGATTAAGAATTCCTCATATCAGTGAGGTCATATGATACATGTGGAAAAGACCCAGACAATTTACTAACCAGCCATTCTATAGTAGAACAGCCACTCTCCCTTGCCTGAACATGGACACACCTGCTCCTCCATCCTTCCCCCAAGCTCTACCAACTCAAGGCTGCTGTGTACCAATCTTTTATTGACAGTTTGGGGAAATGAAGTGTGACTATAGGTTAGACCTAAGAATACCTTCCAATTTAATGTCAGACTTCACTATTCCTAAAAATTCTCTGCCTTTTCCCCACCAAATGGCTTGATTTCCTGAGATCCCAGCATCTGGATTTCCACCCCTTGAGCATTTTCTTCAGTCTTCCCCTTGATATGGGTTGAATTGTGCCCATTTCCCAAAAAAGATATGATGTTGAGGTCCTAACTCCCAGTACCTCAGATTGTGACCCTATTTAGAAAAAGAGTCTTTTCAAAAGTAATAAGTTCAAATGAGGTCATTGGGGGTGGCAGATCCATTATGATTGCTGTCCTTATGAAAAGGAGAAAATTGGACACAAAGACAGATAGGCACAGATGTGAAAACACACAAGGGATTGGAGTGATGCGTCTATAAGCCAAGGAGCACCAAACATTGCTGGCCAGACATCAGGAGCTGTAAGAAGCAAGGAATGATTCTCTTCTACAGGTTTCAGAGGAACCTGGCCCTGCCAACACCTTGATCTTAGGCTTCCAGTTTCCAAAACTGTGAGACAATACATTTCTGTTGTTTAAAGCCACCCAGTTTGTGGTCCCCTGTAAGAGCAGCTCGAGGAAGCTAAAGCACTCTCATCCTTGAGATTCAAGCTTCTAACCTGACCCCTTAAGCCCCCAAGCACGAGGCTGCCTGAAGAAAACTCAAACACTTTGCTATTTCAAAGCAAAGTAGCTCACTTTAATCCACTATAACCTGATCCCCTTCAAAGCTTTCCAGAAGCTAAAAAGTCATTTATACCCCACCCCCACCCCATGAACTTCGCCACCTCCCTACAAGAAGGAAGGAAATGCTAGCAAATTGTTTCAAAAAGATGAAGTGTCAAAGCCCTGGGTGACACAGGGGTTGGGGACCTGGGTCCCTGCCCCCCCTCAGGGCTTCTGTGGCATCTGGATGGCACCCTGGATAAGCAACTGACTGCTGAGTAGCCACCTTCCCTGTGCAGGTTAGGGCACAATCGGGCTTCTAGATTTGATGTCCAGTTTCCTGAGAACCTGAGTGCACAACACTGCCCAATTTTGGAGTCTCTCAGGACACCAAGAGATAGGCCACCACCCATTATATTCCTGCCGACTCCCTTTCCTTCAGGATCTGAGTCAGAGTAGTGGAATGGGGGTGTGCGCAATGCGAAGTACATGGAATTCCTTTTCTTTCCCTGTCCTACAGTTTCCAATCTGACCCCAAAGCAGGAGGATGATGTGTGTACATGAATCTTCTCTATGGCTGTGAAGGCAGTAGAAACACATTTGTCCCCATGGAAATTCCATTTTAATTTACAGAAATACTCCAGAATCCGTGATTTCTGACTTAAACACCTAGGGGAGCATTCGAGTGTGGAATAACACCAAGGATGTTAAAAAAGTCACAAAGACGAATGAGCCATCCACCAAATTGATCTCTGTGGCCCAACACAGGTCAATGACAGTTCAGTTAAAGGTCATTAACAAATACAAATGATGATCAGTTATTTAAATATAATTTAAGACAAACGTAGTGCAAAGCCTTTCCAAACCAGACACAATTGATTTACTGAAAACAATGTTGTACTTCCAAGAGGCCAGCCAGGCCCAAATCAATAAAATTACCTCTAACAATAAACCTTTTATCCAAGACAGATTCATCATTATCAATACCTTTTAACAAAACAAGAATTTGATGTGCCACTTAGAGGATCCTTAGTGGTGATTTTCCTGAAAAAGCTTATAAGCAAACAGTGATTTATCCCTCTGTTCACACGTGCCATCCCCTCTGGGTGAGGATTTGGTTCGAAGGAATCCATTCTGTTAGCTCTATGCTTCCATTCTGAATAGAAACAGTAGGATTTGGTGTTCAATCCCATCTGATGATCACTTATTCGCATCTGAACAGTGGATCTCAATTTTTTATTCTACCCAGAGCAAGACAAATGCCCAATGGTGCTCACACATACAAAACCTTCCCCAGGGTGGCCCGGGACAACCCTCGGTTCCACTCCCTCATCTCACACTTAGAAGCATGTATCAGAATGCAAGAAAAGATGATTGTGACAATTTACAAGGATAACCTTAAATACATTCTAATTCTGGCCGATGAAAATAAGACTCATAAACTTTGGTGCCGAAACCACCATTAGAGCCACTCTAATGACATGTTAGTGGTGGAAAACCACAGACATACAAGATGCTCAGTGTTTGTGATCAAACCCTCTTCCATGAAATATTATTTTAATGACTTTTAAAAGAGATAAGCATTCGTGGAGAAGAAAGGAGCATGACCTTGAAACCTGTTAATTAGACAAATGAGCGTCTGGTTCCTCGTTAATGGCTCGAAACCCATTCAGCCTCTCAGCATGGCTTTGCAAATCTCTGAGATCATGCAGCGGATTTAACTCTTCGTGGGGCAAATCTGATTTTCCCCCCTGCCAAGTCCTTGGAAGGACCCTGGAAGGGGGTCACCCTAGAATGAAGAGAGGGGAGAGGGTTACAGGCGTAGGGACCAGAAAAGGCCTGGTGCCCAGATCTACTTCTCCTCTGGCCATTTCAGTGAGGTGGGCAGTTGGGGTAGATGACAGGGGCCCGAGCTGGAGGCAGACTGCTGGGTTGGAGTCCCTGTTGCACTGAGAGCTTGGTCCGCAGCTAGAATGCACAGGTGGGGGCCTTCCGGTGATTTCCAGTGTGTACCTTCTCACCAATCCCTGTACTGCCCTCACCAAACCTTGTGTGCAATATGTTTTTAACCTTTTATTATGGAAATTTTCAAACATATAAAAAAGCAGAGTAGTAGAGTGAAGCCTATCTGCCACCACCAGCCTTCAACAGTTACCAACTCATGGCTGATCTTGTTCATCTATATCCCCAGGCTCCCTTCTCAACTGGATTAGGTTAAGAATTTTAATTTACCCCAGATGCACCCATTACTCACCTGCTAAGCTTTGGCAAATTCCTTCATCTCTGTGATACTCAGTCTCCTTGTGTATAAGATAAGAGCATATCCTCCCAGGAGATGGTGGAAATGAAATGAGCTAATACATGTGGAAGCCTTAAGGGCAGAAGCTTGAAAGGTGGTAAATGCAATGTGAGCTTACCCTTCCTTGTGTTCTTCCCTGCAGTTCTAAACATAACCAGCATGTCAAACCCGAGGACACATTGCTTAGAAGGGTCAAGCACTCTTGTCTTCAAGTGAATTCTGTGGCACTGGGTCTTCTCTGCCCCAGTGAAAACCGAGGAAGTCTCTCATGTTTTCTGGCCACTCTTAGACAACATGCAGTCCCCCTTCTAGTCGTTAGAATGTCCAGTACATGTAGGGGTTCAAGTTTATGCTTCATTCAGATATGCAGCTTCCCCTTCCAGCCCAGGCCTACAGGCAGTGGGCTGCCCTGGGGCTGGGGCTGTTCCTTCTTTATTTCCCCTCATCCTGTGCCCCCACCCAAACACCCCCTCTACACACACACACACACACACACACACACACACACAATGCAGAGCGTCTGCTACAGAGCTGTGGGAAAAGAGGTGGTAATTTAAGCAAGGATGTTCTGAGTTGAATAGCAGATGCTTACTCTGACTCTTTGTGGGGGAATTTCTAGGTTCTTTGACAATTCCTGCCCCAACGCCCGGATGTTTCTTACTTGTTTTCCCATAATATGGATAAATCCCAGCCAGCTTCTTACCCTTTTTGCTCCCCACTAGGAACTCACAGGTACCTCAGGCTTGTCTCTGATGCACTTCATCACAGGACCCGGCAACTTGCACTGTGGGCTAAAGCGTGTGGACTCAAATAAGGAAACATGCCTGAATGTTTGCCCCAACAACATGGGTGCTCACACGTCGGTCCCAGCATGCCCTTCTCTCCGTCCACTCACTCATCGGCAATGGGCCATCTCCTCCTGCCTTTCGTATTTGCTCTGGGGAGTCAGGTGCCAGCTCACTGTGTCCACAAACTGCAGGGAATATGCTTCAGGCTCTCTCAGGGGGCTTGGTGGAAACCCTTAAACCAGCCTTGAGGGATGAGAGGAGTGTTTACAGCCACGATAGCCTCCTCCAAAAACCCTCTCTCTCAATCGCCACGTCTCAACCTCAATGTGGGTGAGGGTCTTAAAAAGCTACACAACTGGGTTTTTAAATCTACGTTGAAATTTCTGCACGGAGGTTTTATTGTTATACCATTTTACATCCAGTGAGTATACTGGATGTAACAAAGCATGTGGCCAAAGTTAGAAGTTTGTCTGCACCCAGCCAACCTGCCAGAGTGGTTTTACATGAGGAGAGACACTGAGCACCTGACCATGGCCACAGGAACGAGAGCCTGGAGACCAAGGGTGGGGAACCCCACGGTCCCTGCTGGGACATAGGAGGCGGAAGCAGCACCCATTGGGTAGATGTCATTGGAATGTGCAAGACATTTTCAAACATGACTCTGTGTGGCAGCAAGAGAAATGATGTCATTGCCTGCTCAGAGGCTTCAGCTTTCTCTCCAACCAGCAATGAGAGACAGGGGACTCCAGTGGACTATATAGATTCCCAAACTTCTCAGGCTTTGCGACAGGGTGTGGAGATAGGCTGGGGCTTCGGGAGGGGGATAGTAGACTTCCTAGTATTAAAGGCCGTGGAGAACTAGGTAATTCCTCGCAAAAATGAGAGATCTGTGTTTGCTTCCAAATGGATGAAACAAATCAGTTTTCTTCGAAATGCCATGCACAGTCCTTCCCCAGGGCCTTAGCACTTGCTACTCCCTTTGCCTGAATGCTCTTCTTACAGCTATCGTTTGCCCCCCCCCATTTTCTTTTTGTTTGTTTGTTTAAAGTTTCACTTATTTATTTGAGAGAGAGAGAGAGAGTGCTGGAGGTGGGGAGGCGCAGAGGGAGAGAGAGAATCTCAAGCAGACTCCCTGCTGAGGGTGGAGCCCAATTCGGGGCTCGATCCCATGACCCTGGGATCACGACCTGAGTCGCATGCTCAACCAACTGAGCCACCTAGGCGCCCCTGCCCCACTTTCATTCTAGCCTCTTCTTAAACATTACTGAACCAGAGAAAACCTCTCTGACCACTTATTTTAAAGAGTCATCTCCACCCCAGTTGAGCCCTGTCTTCCCTGCTGTATCTTTCTCCAGAGCATACATGATCACTTGCATTTTCATTTTATTACCTATCTCCCACTGAAGAACACAAATTCCACGACAGCTTGGACTTTGTTTTGTTCATTGCTTTGTCTCAGTCGCCAAACGTTGCCTGGCACACAAGAGGCACTCCAATGCTTATTGGATGAACGAATGGACTTACATCTCCCTGTTCTTCAGCTCTTAGCTCTTGAACTGTTTTTCTACTTCACCAACTCATTTTTCTGCAGTGGCCAAACCACTGATCCCCACCTCCCTTAAAATAAAAAAATATTGCAATCCTGTTTTCCACCTGAAATCCATCTCTTCTGACCTTAGTGGAGGTTTCCTTTTGAATAATTCAATATCCTTCAGGATGTTTATTAGTGCATTCTGAAGTGTTCGATGTCTTGCAACAGGTCTGTTTCATGGGGAGAGACACCTCTGCTCTATTTTCTCAGATTATTTGCCCTTTCATGACCTCCTGCATCTCTGCATGTACATTGATGACTTTTCTGTGTCGGTCATTCTTTCAGAATGTAATTGTTCATTAATATTGAAAGTTGAGATGAGTTTTGTTTTCAGCTTCAAACGGAGAGGAAAGTAATGATATATGTTATTACAGAAACTATAAAGTTTTTGTGAAAAACCACTAAAAGCAAAAGTAAGATAAATGACAATCTAGAGGGAATATTTTCAATTTACATGAGTTTTACTATATAAAGAGCTCTTACAATCAATTAGAAAAAATCCTCCTGGGGAAAATAAAAAAGACATTTAATTCAAAAAGAATAAAAATATATAGAGTTTTAATCTCAACATTAATCAACAAAAAGAAGATTAAAATAAGCACTTGATAGTATTTTTCATCTCTAAACTTAAGGATAAAGAAGAATCATATCCCTTGTTAACAAAGACTGGAGAACTTTCATATATTTCTGCTAGGAAAATAATTTACTGTAACTTTCCCTGAATGGGCATTTCTTCTATATGAATTAAGAAGCTTAAGCAAAATGTATGCCATCTGATGCAGTAGGGTTTGCTCCGGTGCAGGATTAGGGCAGCATTCCAGGCCATGCTCTGTGCTGAGTCCGTGGTGAGGTCTGGGTTGGGGACAGCTGAGAAGGATCCAAACCTCGGTCAGAATTCCTTCTGGAAACACAGAGCACACTCGAGTTAAGATATCTGATGTAGATCTGAAACTAATGATGTACTATATGTTGGCTAATTAAATTTAAATTAAAAAGGGGGAGTATCTGATGTAGAGATAAAAGAGCTACCTACAAAGTGTGTCTGAGGGAAGGGGACCACAGGTGACAGTGCAGAGCCCTGAGCAAGGAGAGGAAGTGCTTCCTGAACCCAGAGACAAAGAAGGGCTGCAGAGAGGGGTCTGTCTTCCAGGACCTGAGACCATTAGTCAAGGGATAAGGCAGCCCCCAGGGACCCCACAGGGAAGGAACCAGGGAAATACATTCCCTGGTCTCATGCTCCTCCTTCTCTCTGTCTCTTGCTAACATCCTCATTTGTTGAACCCAACTGGTAACCACATCACCTCTGAGTGATGCCCTAGTTCTGTTTGTGCCCTTCTGGCCCTGGCAAAAAGTTTCACAGGGTGGGAAAGGAGATGCATTTGACTTGCAGGAGGTCCCCATGAGGAATGAAGGGGTGGAGAACCTTCAAAATGGGAGGGAAGAGGAGAGGGGGAGGAGACGAGGGTACAGCTAGAATCCTGACTCCCCCTAGGGTTGAGCTCTCTAGGGATAGAAAAGGGATAACAACCCCGGGGCGGGGGGGGAACAAGAAGAAAGGAGAAAGCAGGGGGCCTTTTGTCCCATTTCTTGTTTGGAGCTCAGGGAGACCAGCCAGGGGCAGAGACTGCACCCAGTGGTCCAAAGGCATCCAGAAGAAGGAAGTTGGGAGTTTTAGAAGGTCCCATAGGGACGTGGGGGCTGCCCCTGTTGCCAAGGCTGCTGGAAGTGCCTTAGATCGTGAGGACCCGCTGCTCCAGTGAGAACCAATATGGGACCAGGGGGTTCCTGGCTGTGCCCAGGGAGCCTCAGGCTTTCACAGCAGGGCCAGAAGTGTGGCGGCAAGTCCAGTCACATCCTGACTCCTGATGCTAACAGGTCACAGAAAAAGAGACACAGGCCATGCCTTCCACCACCGCAGAGCTTCTTTGGAAGGTCTACCCAGGCTTGCAGTCAACAGGTTCTTGTGGAGGCTGCTCCCAGAAGGTTCCTAATCATACAAGACTTCAATTAAAGGGAAGTAAATGCAAAGACATCACTGTTTGACAAACTATGGGTTGTAAATAATGGATGCTGATTTGTGCAAGGAAAATGAGAATCATTTTGAGGCATTAACCATGAAACAAAGGTTTTTCATCAGAATAACTAGCTGCCACCAAAACAAATAAATATTTAAAGCTTATTCATACTAAATGTTCATGTACCTATGGATCAGGGTTCACAGTTACACACTTTGCTCACGTGTGCAAACATACTTACTGCTCCTTTGCATCACTGTCTCCTATGGATGTGAATCCCTCTTCTGGGACTCAAGAGATGGCAGGGCAAGGAGGCTGGACCAAGCATGCCAGTTTCCTGCTGAAGGGTGTGCTGGGCTCTTTTTCTGCAATTCTCCCCTGCTCCCCCCACCCCAGCAAGATTCCACCTGAGTAGAGAGGAGAGTGGACTTCGCCTCCCAGCATGGGAGCAGGAGGGGCTTGAATCCACGGCTGGTCCCTGTGTCATCGTTGGGTGTTGTCCTCCAGGTGCTCTGGGCCTTGTGAAGCTGTCCCATATGGACCCCCTCCTAAAAAGTAATTCAGGAAAAAGACAAAGACATGGACTGCAGGACTTATCAGAGCATCTTCTGCACTGCTGTGCTCTAAGACTGTTTTACAGGGTACACAGTATGCCTCCTTCCTCATGAGGTTTGACCACAGATCTTTTTCCCACAGAGCATCTCACAGGGCCAGTGTTCTGCCAAACACACGGGAAAGTTCTGCTCTGATAGGATTACATTTAGAATGTCAAAGTTCAAAACCATTTCAGAAGATAAGAGCAAGCTAAACGCATTTCTCTACGGCAAAGGGCAGATAAGAAATGGAGTGGCCAGGAGCTTTCAGGCCAAGAGCACAAAACACAAAAGCATAGCAGGACAAGAAATGGATTAACCCACTTATTAAAATACCAAGATTCTCCCTGACATGTTACTTACAAAAATATATCCCCAAGGGGGAAAAACAGGGAGATAAAAAAATAAAAGGATGAGCAAATATACAACATGTGAATGTTAGTACATAAAGAAAAAGAAAGAAATTGCAGAGAAATTGAATTCCAAGCAAACCTTATTTAATGGGGCAAATAGGGCCATTTTTAATGGACACAAAACCCAACCCAATGTGAGAGGATAATGGTCTTAGAGATTTATATATACTCTGACTCAAAACTGATAAGGCAAAAATTATTATAACCACAAGGGACATTTAACAGAAAAGCAATGACAAGATTTTAAAACAGTATTGTCATTCTAAGAGAGATAAAACACACACAAAATGTATATGAACATAGGGGACTTGATCAATATAATTAATAAGGAGAAATGTGTAGATATGTTATTTTTCCTAAAATAAATAAGCTTTCTTCCTTATTTTGTGGCCTTGGAAATTTAGAAAATTGAACACATGTTTACCTTGACAGATCTCATACATTCCCCAAACTAGAAATTGCACAAAACACATTTTTTTTAACACGATACGATGAACTTACACATTAATAAATGGATTCAAAACAAAGCACCAAAATCACTCAGAAATTTAAAAATAAATAAGAATGAAAATCACCTGTCTAAAAACTGGTAGGATTAAGAAGTAAATGAAAATATATAATGGTCAAGTACTCAGATGAAAATAGAAGTGAGATCACACTATTTCAAAACACATAGGCCACCACAGATAGGGTCATCAGAGAGAAAGGTACATTTTCAAAAAAAGAATAACAAAAAGTACTAATAGTTACCTCAGGCTTCATTTTTTTAAATTTTGTTTTTAAATAAAATTAGTCCTAAAGAAACCTGGGGAGAGGAATAACAGAAATATGACAGAAATTAATTGGCAAAAAGAATGGAATCTATAAATACAGCTAAAAGTTGCTTCCTTTCCTAATGAGTAAAATAGACAAACCTTTGTTAAATCTAATTTTTAAAATTCCAAAATGCAAAGAAATAAAATCAGAAATTTGTAAGTTGTCCTAAGAAAAGATATGACACCATTTCTTAGCAATACAAGTCTACTTGGTCAAACTGTGTAGTAGTAAATTGAAAATGTCAATAAAGAGAAATATTTCATGCAATTTTTTTAAATAATTGAAGCTTTAAAATAACAGGGCCAATAACCAAAAAATACTGTAGAAGTTTTCAAATAATTACTCCTTAAAGCTCTGATTTCAGGTATCTTCTTAAGCAAATTGCACTGATAATGTAATAGAAAATGCGTTTTTGCAATGCTAACTTAAACCTGATTTCTACATGTGACTAGCACAGCACAGGTATGGCAATTGTAAATCAGTCTCATATTTAACTGGAATGTGAATAAAGACCCTAACTAAAATCCTACCACACTCCTATGTACTAAATCTGAACATATACATACACAGAAATATAGAATTTATATCCAGGAATGGAAAGATGTTATAATATTTAAACTATACATTATACTGATGTTTTTGAAAAGAAAAATATATAAGCATCTCTGAGGTGTTGCAAATGCTTTAATACATTTCTGTTCCTTTTTCAGATATAACTGTTTGAAAACTAAAACAGAAAAAATTCTTGCCTCACAGATTAAGGATAGTTATTCTAAGAAGGGTCCTCATTGGAGTCAGTGATTCACTTGGGTCACACAATGAAACTGGGAAAGGGGGCAGGAATGGGGATTATGACAATGGCTGCTAATTTATTCATTTATCCAACAAATACTCATTGAGGGCCTGCACTAGGCTCCCGGTATTGTAGGTGTTGGAGACAGTGTTAGGCTCCCCGTGGTCATGTGATTGCTATGGTTGTTGCTGTGAATGCTGCTGTTAAAAATTCTATCAGCCACACTCCTCACATGCCCAAGTGCACAACAATGAAGCACGCATCAGCAGGCAATTCACTCAAGCCTGTGGACAAAATCAACACCTGAAGGAGTTTTCTTGTATACCCAAAATTCTGACGGAGAAGACATGGTAGCAGAAGGATCTCATTCACTATAGTAACACAAAATATCCCACAAAATACCTCGAAATCATCTTGAAGACTAACGAACGCCACACTGAGAGCCCTAAGAGAACCTTGCAGAAGGGAAGGAAGAATGGGGATTCTGTACCCTGCTAAGGCAGACTATGGTAAAAATGGCATTTTCCTCCAAGTTAATTTTTAAGTGTAGACAATTTCAAAAAATAACCCAAATAGAGGTGGTTTTTGTTTGTTTATTTTAGAATTTGGGAAAGGGATTCTAACATTTTTTTCCAGAAAAATAAGCAGACAAAGGTAACAAATAAATATTAAAAAAAAAAAAAGCATGGTGGGAAAGACGAGGTCCATTGGATGTGAAGATATGGTAGCAGCAAACACTCAATCATTCATGAATTTGGTGGACGTTGATTGCGTCCTGTTGGGTGGCAGATGCTGTCATGACTGTGACAGGCTACAACAGTAAATGAAGAGAATCTGTCCCAGCAGTCCTGGAGCTTGTGGGCCAATGTTAGCCTACATCCAGCAGTGGTAAAGGCCATGAAGAACAGGATGCAAGTTAAGAGGGTAGACAGTGACTGAGGTCATGGGGCAGATCTCTTCTGGATTGGGTTTCTGAGGAGGTGACTTTGAACAAAGACCCCAGTGAAGAGTCGATGGAACCAAACTGATGTTGGGGAGAGCTGAGTTCAGGTGGAGTGGGCAACACATGCTAAGGATGAGGGAGTGCTTGATGGGTTTGAGGAAGAGCAAGGACATCAGTGTGTTGAGGAAACCTGTAGGCACTGAGGTCGGGAGGTGGCCAGCAAGCAATGCATGTCATCAGTGGGCCTTAGGGGTCCTGCTGGGCATGGTCCCAGTCTCCCCAGGACAGTTCTGGTGCATGCCTGCTGGCCCTATGTAATCAATGGTGCCTCGTTATATCCTCAAGGTCTGTTTCTTCTCCTTATTCAATTCAAGCTGAAGGGTAAAATAGAAGAAATCATGGGAAAAACATTTCACAATATTGAGCAAAGAAAAGACTTCCTAATCGGAATACAGAAAGTGATGACCTTAAAGCACTACATTAAGATAATGTGTCCATCAAATGACTCTAGTGATAAACCTAGAATATCTTGTGCCATAAAACAAGGAAGTGTTCAAAGACTGATCCCAAGCATAACACGTCCTAACTGGCATGAAAGACTTCCCACTGGTTAAATTTAGGATGAGTTGATTCTCCAAAAGAATAATGACAAAAAATGAATGTAAAACGAATACAGGAGTCCACAGTGTGCTAATAAATATAGATGAATGAAATGCAAAGGAAAGAAGGGAAGGCTCCCCTTTTATTTAAGCGAAAAATGCCAACTAACAAGTGTAAAAGGCATCATGGAGTTGGAAAATCACCATCTTGCGACTACCACAGTGTTATTATTTCAGACAAGAACTTGGGTGAATGTTTGTTGGGGAACCAGGTGTCAACGTGGTATCATCTCTCCACAGAATACATATTAATTACATAGGAGGAAAAGGTACCTTTATAGTGGAGAAATTGGTTAGAGGGGCGCCTGGGTGGCTCAGTCAGTTAAGCGTCTGCCTTCTGCTCAGGTCATGATCTCAGGGTCCTGGGATCGAGCCCCGCATCGGGCTCCCTGCTCGGCAGGGAATCTGCTTCTCCCTCTCCCTCTGCCCCTCCCCCTGCTTGTGCTCTCTTGTGCTCTTTCTCTCTCAAATAAGTAAATAAAATCTTTTTTTAAAAAAAGAAATTGGGTAGAAATTGCTTTGAGTGATCAAAGTGACATCATGGCCTCCAGAAATGATGCATTGAGCACACAGCATCAATTATGAAATCTCCTGAGAGAAATAAAAACTCTGACTTAATCCTGAAGAAGCAGCCAGAAATATCCATACTAGAGCACATTCTACAAAATGAGTGGTCTGTATTCTTCAAGAATGTCAACGCCATGAGAAATACAGATTAAGAACCTATTTTGACTAAAGGAGTCTACAGATCTAGGATGATTAATGCAGTGTGTGGTCCTGGATCAGGGAAAATGCTATCACAGACACAGTGGGACAACGGCTGAATTTCTAATATAGACTACCTGTCATATAATAGCAATACAAAAATGCTAAATTCATCCAATTTGATAGTAATATTGTGGTTTTGAAAGAAAATCTCCTTGTGCTGAAGGTACCTATAAGTATTTAGAGATGAAGGGTTATGGCATCTATAACTTACTCTCAAATGATTCACAAAAACATTGACAAATAGGTTAATAGATACATACATAAATAAGTAGATAAAGCAAATGTGGCAAATTGTTAATACTTGATGAATCTAGATGAAAAGATATAGGAGCATTCATTAGATACTTCTTACAACTTCTCTGCAGATTAAAAGCTAAAACAGGGGCACCTGGGTGGCTCAGGCAGTTAAGCGGCTGCCTTCGGCTCAGGGGTCATGATCCCAAGGTCCTGGGATCGAGCCCCACGTTGGGCTCCCTGCTCGGAGGGAGGCCTGCTTCTCCCTCTCCCACTCCCCCTGCTTGTGTTCCCTCTCTCACTGTGTCTTTCTCTGTCAAGTAAATAAATAAAATAAAATAAAAATAAAAGCTAAAACAAAAAGTTAAAAATTTATAGAAGACAAAATAAAATTTTAGAAGTCCGAAGAAAGAAGACTTGATAGAGAAATGGACAGAAGTTATAGGATAAATAAATAGCTGAGAAACATTTGAAAGGAGATCCCACATCATTAGTCACTAGGGACAGAATTAGCAGTAGAATAATAAGTTGTGATTTGAAGTGGAACACTATACAGCAATGAAAATGAAAAATAGTTGCTAGACTTAATAACACAAATGAAACTCACAATCCTAACAGTGTGTGAAAAAAAGAAAGCATACAAATGAGTATATAGTCGGATTCCATTTATGTAAAGATCAAGGCAGAAAACTCTTTAAGGAGTTAGAACTCAGGGAGCACATGATCTAGCAATCCCACCTCTGGGTATATATCCAAAGGAAATGAAATCAATATCTTCAAGAGATATCTGCACTTCCATTTTTATTGAAGCATTATTCACAATAGCCAAGACGTGGAAATAACCTAAGTGTCCCTCACTTGATAAATAAATAAAATGTGAGATACAGGTGTGTGTGTGTGTGTGTGTGTGTGTATAAAAATATTAATCAGCCTTTAAAAAGAAGGAAATTCTGTGATTTTTGATACCATAGATGAACCTGAAGGACATCACGCTAAGTGAAATAAGCCAGGCACAGAAAGACAAATACTACATAATTTCAGGTATGAGAATCTTACAATGTCTAACTCACTGGGGCACCTGGGCGGCTCAGTCGATTGAACATCTGACTCTTGGTTTTGGCTCAGGTCACGGTCTCAGGGTTATGAGCCCCACCTTGGGCTCTACACTGGGCGTGGAGCCTGCTTGGGATTCTCTCTCTCCCTCGCCCTCTGTCCCTCCCCTACCCCAAGAAAAACAAAAACCAAAAACATCTAACTCACAGAAGCAGAGATGAGAATGGTGGTTGCCAGAGGCTGGAGGGGTAGGAGATGGGAAGATGTTGGTCAAGGGTACAAAGTTTCAGTTACGCAGGATAAATATGTTCCGAAGGTCTGATGGACAGAATAGTAACTTGAGTTAGTAAGGCTGTATTACATATTTGAAATATGCTAAGAGAGTAGATTATAAGTGTTCTCACACACACACATTGTGAGGTAACAGATATATTAACTAGCTTGATTGTGGTAATCATTTCACAATGTATATGTATTTTAAAAAAGCATGTCGTACACCAAATAAATATGTACAATTTTTAATGTTAATTATACCTCAAAAAAGGAAGTCAGGGGCACAGGGGCTTCTAGGGTGCTAATTATAATGTTCTGATTCTTGCTCTGGGTGCTGGAAACACCCGTGGGTTTATGCAGCTAAAATCTATCAGGCTATACACTTATTATTTATTCATGCTTTCTTCTATATATTATACTTCACTGAAAAGTTTTTCCAAAAGAAAAGCAAATATAATAGTGTCCTTCTGCAAAAGCAAAAACAAAAAACAAACAAAACAAACACTTAGGAAAAGTTTTCATTTTAAACTCAAAAGAAGAGAAGAAGGAGCTTGCCAGCTTACTTCACTCTCACTCATTTCCTGAAGTACCGACTGGATAATCCCTGTTATTAGCTCTGGAATTGAGAAAAGGTGAGTCACACTGATTAATGCAGCATAGTTTTGAGAGGAGCCTTGAGTAATTCCCACATGAATAGGAGCCTGTAATTAATCACTGACTATTAAAGCAGTACAAGTGTTTGAATTAGTAGCCAACAAAATAAAACAAAACCTATTAAAACATGTTTTTGAGCAGAAAATTTATACTTCAGAGTGGGTTCCAGACGAAACAAGCGTGGCATCTGCTGCACAAACAGGGGTACCACTGAGCATGTGTGAGAGGACGCCAAGCCCATCACAACTGGGCAGACAGCACCAGGCTGCCACACATAGGAATCTCGGCATTTCAGCCTTGAGATTTGTAATTGCAATCCAGTGGATTACTTTAAAAAAAAAAAACAAACTCTATTAGCAACCTATAGTTTGATTTTCACCCTTTGCATGGGAAGCTAATGACAACAAAAAGGATTAATCTGTCACAAAAGCATGGTGCTATTGACTTGAGAAAAGACAGTGTGGAATTTAAGAACACGCCTCCCAAAATAAGGCCACCAGCCTGGTCTTGCCATTGTGTTCTGCAATTGAAAGAAAGATATGAAGGCTGAGCAGAGCTGTCTAGGAAGGTCACCCCAAATCCAGCTGAGCAGCAGCACTTGGATGGGTCCCCAAGTTGGAGGTCCCCTCCCTGTCCAGAATCTCAGTTGGTCAGTATACCCAGAGCTACAAAGCCTCATCCTAACCAACATCAGCAAAACCACGAGTATGCTCAAGATTGCCAACCTACAAATCCTCAAGGAGGAAGACAGAATTAACTCCATAAAGTTGGATACATTTATGGTCATCCTACCAACAAGTCTACAGGAGAAAGCAAAATGCAAACAGAAAGTTACTTTGTGAACATGGATCCAAAATAAAAGGAACTCACTGGATATTTTTGATGACTAAAATAAGAAAATTTTAACAGCCAGGAGAACAGACATATGTATAAGAGATATGGGCACAAGCTCTCCCTTAGGAGTGCAGAATTCAGAAGTGATGGGTTTGGACCTTGGTTTTGCCTCTTCCTGTTTGCATGACCTGGAGTAAAATCACTTGGTTTACGTGAACCTCAGGTCCTGATCCATGAGATGTGGATATTAGTACCTATCTCTAGGATGACGGGGAGGATTAAGGAGGCAATCTATGTGATAGTGCCATATGCATGTAAAATATAATCATTTCCATCCGCTCTGCCCCTGGCTACTCCTCGGGACCCGAAGATCTCACTTGGAGACTGAGTCCCACAAAGGTCCTGATCCATCTTTGGAGTTGCTGGTTGTACACCGGCTCCAAAGGGAAGTATGATGTGAATCAGTGTTATTCCAATGAACGAGATCCCCTCCAGGGTGTGAGGCTCTTCCCCAGGGCACTTATAGACCATGAAGTTCTTTCTGGTCTTCCTTCAATGCCTTCTGTTCTATTCCAGTTGATGTAGCAAGCTTCCCACATGGTTCCCGGATATACTCTTATTTCTTTGTTAAGTTGGTTTTGCTGATTCCTGTTCCCCTTGCCTGGATCTTGATGGCCTTTCTACACCTTACCAGTTCCCTCCTCCTAGGGTCCCACTGGACTTCCTTGCCTTTACCCCAAGTCAGTGTCTGGGCTTCTACCCAGTGTTGGAACTCCCTGGAAACAGATACAATATTTCCTGCAGTATCACTTGAAGTGCCCTGGAGGTCAACATAAGCTCTGCTCCAGTCCAAGTTCGCCACGTATCAGGTAACTGTAGCCTTAATTCTGAATATCATCAATCAGCATGCGACGATAGGTGTTTATTTAGCTCCTGAGCCTGTGAGTTGGCCGGGGGTCAGCCAGTCTAGGCTTGGCATGACTGGAGATGGCTCTGCTCTATACGGCTGTCATCCTCCTTCCAGGAGCAGCAGGGCCCCTTGGTCATATAGCTCCTTGGACGATGGCAGAAGTACAGATGCCGGAAGAGACGCCTGTGTGCATTCCATGCCTACTGCATCCAGTCTGCTAATATCCCATTGGCCAAAGCAAATCACGTGGTAGGGCCCCTCATGAAGGCATAGGGAAGTTTCCCTGCCCACGGCAGGTGGACACTGAGAACTTACATGGCAAAGAGAATGGGTACCAGGAACAACACGGCACTCCAGCTTATCCTTATCTTTCTCAGAGGCTGGTTCAGATGTTCTCGTGTCTGCCATGTCTAGCCCTAGATTTGATCAGTTAATTTAATTTAAAGCCAATTTGATTAATTTAATCATTTAATCCCCAATGTCCGTGCCACCCCTGACAAAGATTCTTTGCTTGACCAAACTTCCATCAGGCTCCTGAACCCATCTGTGCACTGCCTTGTAAAATCTAGTTTTAACAAGAACCCTGCTTAGGGAGATTGACCAGAACCACCTACCCTGGATATCTGATCAGGACCCTCGTCCTCAACCAGCCCCCAGGTGATATCCGGCCGCTCTGGCCTGTCTTCAGCAAGAATCAGTAGGTGGGTTTAGCCAGAACCCCCTTTACTCCTGATGTTTCCTCTTAGTCATTTTTCTCTCCACTGATCCCCACCCTGCTCCTTGGCTATAAACCCCCCACTTGCCCATGCTGTATCTGGAGACCAGCCCAGTCTCTCCCCCACTGCAAAATCCCATCATGATGATCTCTGTGCTGATCACAGTGGTCCAAATGGACCGTCTTTCCATGGGTGTTACTGGATCTATTTCATTCTTTATCACCCTCTTTTCTCCCCTGTTGGTCCACACTGCACTTGGCCACTTCTACTTATGCTCACATCTCTCCTCAGAAACTTCCATGGCCCCCCTACTAAGTGGGGTCCTCCTATTTCCTTCTCTCATGGTGCTCTGAAGTTTCCCTTCTTGGCACCTATTTCTGAGTGTGAGGGGAAGTAAGTCCTGGAACCATAAATACTGAGAGCCTGCAAAGACTGAAGATTCTCTGGTCCAAGTTTCTTGCTTTAGTGACATATCATCTGAGGCTCTGGGTGGAACCCATGCTTCCCTGGCTGGTTAGCAGTAGGTTGGATAACGTCCCTGCAGACGAAGGCCACACCTGTCCTGAACCGGCCAAATCATTCAACAAGTAACATGAGCCGGCCGATAATCACATGAAGAAATGCAAAAAGTAAAATGAAATGTAAAAGGAAGAAATGAAAAGTAAAGTGTATATGCATATGTATGTGAATATATGTACGTATATAAGTATACATGTGGACTTAGGTGTATATATGCAAATTTTGTTGGCTATAATTGCTCCAGGCCCTGAAATAAGAAAGCACTAGCAACACTAGTTGCTTCATAGAAAACGTCTAGCAACACTGACGAATAGTATGAATCAGTAGTACAACTAGGATAGTCCCACAACGTGGTACTCCGGTTAGTTGCTTTTGATTAATTTTTTTTTTTTTTTGATGGGAAGAGCGTGCTAGTTTCAGCTCACCGGCGCTACTTCTTCCCAATGATTAGTTTAGAGAAACTGAGCTGAGAGAAGCATGCAGAGAATCGATTGACAGGAAACAAGGGAAACAATCCATTGCTGCTACAAAACACCACCCTTAAAAGAGCGACAACTTACCCGGGTGCCTCTGGAAGCTGAGTCCAGGTGTTCCAACAGAGATCTGTACAAGGCAACCCACACCATGGGGAAGGGAAAGTTAGCCATGCTGAGCAGGGACACGGATCTCTGTAGCAAAAGGTGTATAAGAGACGTAAGATAGTAAAAACTGACTTTGGAAACCCGCCGAATAAAATCAGTATAAATTCAGAGACCACCTAAAGATGAAGCTACCTGCAATCTTCAAGCCACGCCCAGGAAACATCCTGAGTTTTTGGAGGTAACTGTGAGCAGTAAATGCCTGTTGGCTTTGGGTGCAGGACGGGCGGGGCAGATATTAAATGGTGTTTTGCAGGGAGTGTCATGGCTACTGTTGTTTTCACTGAGGTCTAGCAGGAGGTGATGCACCCTTTCCAAGGGAAGGACTGTCCTCTCCCCCAGGGAGACTAGAGCCGTGAGAGGTTGCAGTCAGGGGTCTCCAGTTAGAGGCAGAAAGGTGACATATCTATAGTTAAGTTCACTAAGACTGCCTGGAATTTGCAAGTCTTTCATTTATGCCAACAAATAAAAATTCAGACCTCAAAGCTTGAGGTTTGGACAGATGCATAAGATGTAGCCAAGGCTTAGCAGAAAGAGGTCGGACATCTTAGCCAACAGAAATCAGACATCCTTGCAGGACAGAGTAAGCCAGGGCAGGCTGGACCCCACAGGAGAGAATTTTGGAACCCAGAAGAGAGGAACGCAGGTCAACACAAGTGTGCTCTTAACCGGGCTGGCCCAGCAACCACCACACCCTCAGCATGGCCGAGCTGCACAACATGGGCTCAGGCCACCGATTCTTGTGCATCTCAGTCTCTGCACAGGTATGATGAATTCTAGGTGGTTGTCACATCAACAGGGTTCCATTATTCTTAAAGCAGTCTTATCTTCATAAAGATATCTAGAGTTTTTGTTTTTAATCCTTAGGTATTACTATCTGTAAGTAGCTGGATTGGGTGGATCTACTTCCTAGCTATCATCACCATCACCTAACCCCAAGTGTGCAAAACCAGGAGATAGCCTCTAGGTGCTGCTTATGTTTCCTGTTCTAAAGGAAGAAGGAAAGAAGGGAGGAGGGGAGGGAGGGAAGGAGGAAGAGAAAGAAATAATAGTGAACTGCTTAATGATGGACTGATTTTCATTTTAAAAGCTGTGGGGGGGGGTGTGCATGTGTGTGTGCATGTGTGTGTGCATGTGTGTGTGCATGTGTGTGCATGTGTGTGTGCATGTGTGTGTGCATGTGTGTGTGCATGTGTGTGCATGTGTGTGTGCATGTGTGTCAGTGTCATTCCTATAATTGTCAGTAATGGCATCCCTGGGATCTTTTCCCTACCACCGATCAAATTCGCCCTAAGAAACACCTTTGTGGCAGAGTAGTGTGGAGCTCATTTAGAGAGCTACAACAGAGCTCTGAGTTAATTTCCTCTTGTCTTTATTTATGGAATGCATTTGCTGTAGTAAATTTCCTTCAGCAAAAATACCTTCGAAGTGTTTTCGAAATGCTCTTAACTGTCCTTCGCATTTATATATCCTATAACAATCAGCATCAAAATGCTAATGTTACAGATTTAGAAAGCTAAGTTCTTGGGAATCACTGTGATAGAAATAATTTGTGTGTGTGTGGCCCATGCCTCAGAGCCCAACATGTTCCCTATACTTCACTGAACATAGTTTTGGGTCTGAGAACCACCTCCCGCCACATCCGGGTCTTCTGTCCTCCTACCCCATCCTCCACTCAGACCTCTCACCATTTTCTTCTGCATGTGTTCAGTTCTCATGAGCTTCCACGACGATCCTCCTGTAATTCTGCATGCTCTGGGCACACCCATGACCATGTCCAAAGCACAGTGGCCCTCAAACCTGCATGTTTACCCTCCTATTTCCTTTCATATGCCCACGACTGCAGCCGGCTCTCCGCCTGAGCATCCCGGTTCACCTGCCACACGAAGGAATACACGTCCAACTTCAAATCGGAAGTCACTGCCTATGCCAACCTCTGCAAAACCACTGTTTCCTGCCCTGATCAATGACACCTACGTGGCCGCTGTTCGCTGGAAACTGGGAGTTGTACCTGAATCTCCTCTCTCTCCCTCACCTCCCTACAACCCTACTACTGCTGTCCCCTGACTCTTTGATGCATCATCTAAGACCCTGAGACACCCTCCCTGGTCTGGACGAATTGTAAGGCATCATTCCATTTGAGGTCCCAACCTTATCCCTTCCTCTTCAATATACGCTTCCCGTTGCTCCCAGGTACCTTCCGAAAAATCCATGTGCTTTTGTTTTAATCCCTTGCTTAAAGCCCTCCACACCACCAACATGCTGAAGTTCTACTCCCAGCTGCCCTCTTGTCTGGGATGGTCCTTCCAGACTCATTGCTTGCTGCTCCCAGACCCTCCAGACCCTCCCAGTCAGCCTGAAATGCATGGAACTCCTCCAACACAAATGTTCTTTTAGGTCTCTGTGCCTTTGCCTGTGCTGGTCCTCCTGCCCCCAACTCCCTTCCCTTCCTTCCTCACTGCAAGACCCACCTCATCCTCGCTGAGGCTCACTTCAGGGCAGCCTTTTCTGGTCTGGTCAGGTTCCCCTCCATGGGCCCCTCATTTTGGCATCTATTTCAACTTGTTGTGATATTTTTGTTTATGTGTTTGCTCCCCTCACAGAGTGTGAACCCCTCAATGTCCTCATTGGCACAATCCCTGGCACATTACAGAATGAGTGCATGCACCAGTGTCTCATGATTTCATATTACTAACCATGGTTTCATGGGGAAAACAATGGAGGGGCATAAGAATTAGCCCTAATAGTTAAGGGAATGCCAAAATCGGTGTCATACAAAATTAAGCCAACCAAGCACACCTGTACTGGGCTGAATAGTGTCTCCCCAAATTCATATCTACTCAAAATCCCAGAAGGTGACCTTGTTTGGAAATAAGTTTGTTGAAGATGTCATCAGTCAAAAAGAGGTCATACTAGAGTAGGGTGGGCCCTTAATCCAGGATGACTGAGATCTTTATAAGAAAAGAAGAAACGCAGACACACAGAAAAACAACAGAGGCAGGGATGGGACAGGTGCGTCTCCAAGCCAAGGAATGCCAAGGATTGCCAACAATGCCAGCAGCTGAGAGAGAGCCTGGGCACAGGTTCTCCCATGGAGTTTCAGGAAGCGTTTGGCCCACTGTGACCTTGACGTCAGACTTCTGGCCCCTGGAACTGGGAGAGAGTCAATTTCCATTGTGTAAGCCACCTCGTTTGTGGCACTTTGCTCTGGCAGCCCCGGGGACCTGATTCTCCACCCTAGCCCGAGTTCCAGCAATGCCTACGAGGCGGGAGGGGATGGGACACCAACGCGTTGCTGCCTCTCCTCGCGCTGGGGCTTCACAAAACAGATGATCCACAGGATCCGCATGAAACGTGCCGTGTTAACTCTTGCTTCCTTCTTCCTTTTCACAAAAGCCCCAACACCACAATGGTGCTTGAGAACGCACCTAACAGAGAAGCTGTCACATTGGAGGTGGAACAAGTGGCCCATAAACACAATGGCAAAGACTGGGGGCCAAGGCCCCCAAATTACTTCTCTTCTTTTCCTCTTTGATCGCTCAACGTGGTCTTTTAAACAACACTGAGATTCTAAGTGATCTATGGGGGCCATTTGAGCTCTAAATCTAGTCCTGCTCGGAAAACGGAGGAGAGGAGGGAGAGGGGCAGCAAGCAGGTCGGGAGCAGGACTGGGGAGGGGCTGTCAGGACCCCTAGAGCCTGCGAGCGTGGGCTTTCTGGGGTCTCAGCAGTGAGGAAACATCCTGGACTATTGCCTGGCCCATCTCTCGGCTCTCTGTCGGTGTCCATCAGCTGATGTTTCCCTGTTCAGGAACAAATGCTACACTGGGTTTTTTAAAAACGATCGTTGTGGCTTCGCATGTACATGAATATGTGGTAGGGCAAGATCCACCCTTTATATTCCGTTTCTGAAGGTGACAACGGAGCCAGAAAGCTCCCAAGAGAGAAAATGGCCCTGTAGGATTTCTGTCTGACTCCGAAAACTCTTGTGGTGGCTCGGCTATCCATGTACTTTTATTCACTCAAGTGCATGTTTCAGTAAAGTTGAATATGCTGGGAAAACCCCACCTGCAATTTGGGTTGGCAATGCGTTGGAGAGAAACGACATCTCTGTAACGTTAAGTTATCCTCTATGAGAATGTGGAGTCCGTCTCCATTTGTCTAGATTATATCCCCCTTTCCTAAAGTCTGATCCTCAGAAATCTTCTAGAGTGTTCTTGGTTAAATCCTAAATACTCATCAACCTTTTGATGCTTCTGTGAATGGTTTCTTAACTCTTATTTTATGTTCTAGTTGGTTAGGGCTGATATTGGTAAATTACAGAGATTTTTCTGATTCTAATAGTTAATCTGTTAAGTCTGTTGTTTTCCTTTCCTAGGCAAATGAAGACATCAGTCCTCAGAGAGTGATAACTTTACGTTTCACCTACTAATCCCTTATTCCTCTTTCTTAAGTTTGGGCCAGAATTTCCAGTTTTATGGTAAACATTCGCATTGATAACAGACGTTCTTGTTCACAAAGTTAAGGAGAAGGTAGCCAAAAATTTGCCGCTAAGCATATTTGCCATTATAGAGTGTGAGTATATAAACTTTCTCCAGTGAGGACATTCTTTTCTTTTGCAGGTTTGGAAGGGCTCTAATTTTACCGAATGCTTTTTCCTCACATTTGGAGATAATTGTGTGATTTTCCTCCTTACGTCTATGAATGTGGTGAATTACACTGATTCCTTGTCTGATCTGAAACGTCCCTGTATCCAGAGCCAAGATCATCATCATCATCATGAGCTGGTTTTGAGTGCGCTGTTGGATTTGGATTGCAAGCACTGTAGCTGAGGCTTTGCTCTTATCTTCATAAATGCAACGGGCCCATGGCTTTCCCTTCTGGTATCACCCCCCCTTGTCTAATTTTAGAATCAAGGTTACAGAGGACCATCCAAGGAATGGTAGGTAGCCTATTCCTTCTGCTTTCTAGACCAACTTGTGTGATACAGAGTTACTGTTCCTTGAAAGTTTGGTTGAACTCATCTGTGAAATTATTTGGAATTGAGTTGGGGGAGAGGTAAGATTTTTACGACAATTTCAGCATCCTTAATCTTACTGATGCATTCATGTTCTCTTTCTTCTGGCTCCAATTTGACATTTTACTTTTTTTTTCTAGGACTGCATCTACTAGGCTTCCACATTTTTAATGCATATATGCTCACAATAAACTTTTTATTATTTTTAACTGTTAGGGTGTAATTACTTGTTTTGTATTCTTTATTTTGATTATTTGCATCTTCTGTCTCTCTATTTCCACCCCCGCCCCCGGATCAGTCTTGGAGATTTGTTTATTTTAATGATCTTACCAAAGAGCCAGCTTTGATACTGTGAATCTTCTCGGTTGTTCATTGCTGTTGTTGTTTTATGCTCCATTGGATTGATTTCTGTCCATACCTGTATTATTCCCTTCTGCTATGTCTCCTCCGGTGTGTTCTTTCAACTTCTCGAGTTGGAAACTTCGTCCATGTACTTTTAACTTGCTTGTTTCCTGATAACTGTATTTAAAGTAATGACTGTCTCTTTAGATATTGCTTGAGATATGTCTCAAAACTCTCAACATAAACTGTTTTCATCCTCATTCCATTTTTTTTGCCAACTTTTAACACTTTATATTTCTTTTTTTAATTTTTAACTTTTATGTTAATCACCATACATCATTAGTTTTTGATGTAGTGTTCCGTGATTCATTGTTTGCATATAACACCCAGTGCTCCATGCAGAACGTGCCCTTCTTAATACCCATCACCAGGCTAACCCATGATCCTCACTCCGTTTTAATTGCTTCCTAATTTACTTTATAATTTCCTTCTTAACTTTACAAAGATAAGGGATTTTAAAGCTGGCTTTTTGTCATTAATTCATAATTGTGTTGCATTACGGTTGGAGAACCCGTTATACAAATATTAGTTTCTTAGAATTTCCTATATAATCAAATGCATCCATGTTTTTGTAAAAGTTTTAGAGCAATTGAAATGGACATGTGTTCTTTGTTTATGTGGCCCAGAGTTCTACATATATGTAAAAATTCAAGCTCATTCATGGTATTGTGAAAGTCTTTGGTATCTCTGTTTGTCATTATTATTTCTAAAATTTGGCCTGCGGGATCCTTCACTTTGGGGAGAAAGTGTGTTTACCCTCTCCAGTCTGCTGCTTTGCCTGTTTCTCGGCCATTCCATCCATTCTTGCATCTCCAAGTTTGAGATGGTTTGATGCACATGTCTCTGAGAGATTGTTCTCTTTATTCCATTTTACAAATACACAAATATAAAACAGGCTTCTTTGCTCCCTAAGATATACTTTTTGCTTTAATTTTCTTTCATCTGATACTGACATTTCTCTTTTTTTTAAAGATTTATTTATTTATTTGAGAAAGAGAGTGTATGGGCGGGAGGGAAGCAGTCCCTGAGCTGTGTGGGGAGCCCGATGTGGGGCCAAGCCCACCTGTGTGTGGACCTGATTAATTTATGGAGGGCCAAGGACTGACTTTAGCAGGGAGAGTCCCAGGCAAACAGGCCGTGGGTGTCACCCCTACAGCCACCACGGCCTTAGTGGGCCCTCTGCTCAGGGGCAGGCTGCCCCAGAAAAGTCAGTTCCTGGGGCTGAGTCCATCAATGCTGGTGGCTTGGAAGCAGGGTGGAGATGGGAGAGGCTGAACACTCTCTGTGCACCTGTTCTCTTCAGCCCCCTCCCAGCAGGCCTTCCCCTGCCGATGGTACTCTACTGTATGTACATACATGAGCCAAAGATGGCCTCTGTGTCGTAGCCCCTAGGTTGTTTACTTCTAAACTGCAGACAGAGACACTTTACCTCAAAAGCTCACTGCTGCCAGACTCAAATTTTATATCCCAGTTACGTACAAAGTAGCCCAAAGAAGTAGGTTCAGAACCTGCCTCCTTTGCATATCCTATGAAAACTCACGCATCAGCTGTTACCAGTTCAGAAGATAGAGCCTGTAGCTAGAAGGCCCTAAGCCCCCACTGACTTTCATTCAGTGTTCTCTGACCTAGACACTGTAAGGCCGCCTCCCTAGAGCCCTCTCCCCTTCTGAGAAGCCACCCCTGAGGGACTTCCCTCCCTTGCAAACCTGTCAAAGCGAGGCAGGCTAGAGCTTGAGTGTACAACCCCCACCTTGTGGTCATGTCTCTCTCCCGGCTCAGCCCCCAGAGCCCTGAAACCCCCACCCTGGCCCCCCAACACTGGTATACCCCGGAACCCACGATCAAGCAGGAACTGCCAATTTCTGCAGTGAAGTGGCAGGTAGTGACTATAAGGGCAGAACTTAAGACACTATTCTCGAACCTGTTCTCTGGCTGTGTCTCTGACCACTTTCCACCCCAACTTGAGACTTAGCCTTAGTCCCCAGTGCGGGTTCAGTGCAGCTCCTTCTGCTTTCATTAGTGGCGGTGGAAACATGGTTTACTTTTGGCTTGCTTTCCTGCTATTGCCAATTAAATAATTTTTTCCTATTATTAAAATAATGCTCAAGTATTCTTTTTTATTTTGGAAACTAAGCGAAAAGTAGAAGTAAAAAAAATTGCAAACATTTTCATTATCAAAGATAAGAACAATTAATAGTTGAGTGCATTTCCTTCAAGTCTTTTTTTCTATTTGCTTTTCATCTTACAGTTCTTAAGACCCTGTGGTACATTCAGAATTGGGCGTAATGATATTCAAGTCTATTTTCCCCTGTTTAAAAGGAAATTGTGTGCTCATCACAGAAAAGCTGCTTCTTGGTGGTTTATGGACTATTCTCTAAAAAGAATCTCCCAAGATTCGGGCCCATCATTATGAGTTTGGAAGACGCAGAAAACCTCCACTCTAGTTTTTGGCACTGAAACTGGCCATTATGTTTTTCTGTGCATCTCTGCTGCTTGTGGAGAGAGAAGAAAAAGGCTTTTTGTGCAGCTATTCTCACCTCACAACCACACAGAGCCTGGCTGTATTAGCAAATGCCACAACAGAATGGCAAAGATTCTGTCTGAGTGCTTCTGCCGGTCAGGGAGAACGAGGGTCCAGCCAGAAACTGGTTAAATTATAAAACACATCCTTGTTTGCAGGGAAAGTCATACCCTCCATGAATATATAAGCTACTTGGAATTTTGTGAGACCCTGGGGTGCCCGTACCTTTCTTGTGATGTGCTTGGAGGTGGCACTCAGGTTTATGAAACCTGACTGTGCACAAATCTTCCCAACTCTGTGTTCCGTGAATTCATGTTGGTAGCTTGAAATTGGCTATAGTGGTAGTAAAAGTTTGGCAAATGCTACAAATCAGAGATTATTCCCCTCACTCCAAAAAGCTGATTGTTAATCATTTATAAGCACATCGCTGTCTTTGAGATCCTGAAACAACAGAACACAGGAAAAGCAACAAATCACATGTGCCGGACCAATTGTCTTATGTCCTACATGTATGAACTACAACTCTTGAGGTGCAATGCACCACCAGAACCCCACCCCACTTCCTGTTCTGTGGTTTTTCTGAGTGTGGGGTGAAAAGAGAGATGGGAACAGGTGCCAGGGGTGGAGCAGGCTGACTTCCTCAACCAGCGGCTCCATGCAGGAAAATGTTGCCAAATTACCTCATTGGTAGAGAAAATGTCATTTCTTTCTTCTTTGCTGTATCTCTCACATGTTTTCATCAATTCGTGTATTAAATTCTTTTTGGCATCTGCCATGGACCAATCCCTGTTCTCTGTACCTGGGATGTAGCGGTAGACCAGACAGCCAAGGTCCCTGCCTTCATACAGCTTATGTCCTGGAGAGAGGAACCATCAATAAACACACAAATAAATAAACAGGAAAATAAAAGTCAGTATCAGTGTTCTGCTAAAAATAGAACAAAGTGAGATAATGGAGAGAAAGAGAGAGAAGAGAAGGCAGCTTGTCTCAGGAGGGCAACCATTGAGGTAGAAAGATGGCAAGAGGTTCAGTGTAAGAATCAATCACACCTATCCCTACTCTAATCAGAAAAAGAGTGATAGGAAAAGTAAACCTTTTTTTTTACACAATAGAAGAATCTCTTCCTTAAAATAAGAAAGGAGCACTTAGATGAGCTACTGAAAAATCATGGAAACTTTGGGAATCTACTAGAAATATTAGTGGGAACACAAAGGGCAAGGAAGTGTTTTTAGAAAGGCCACAGGGGGAGCTTATTATCCAGACCTTCAGTGTGTGTGGCTGAAGTGATTTAACCACACCCCTGCCAGTGCACCTTGAGAGCACCTGCCTGTGTTCCCCTCATGTGCTTTCTTCTGTAACCTGCTTTCATCTCCTCGTTGGCATGGCACAGGCTGGCCAGCCCCTCTGGGAAGCCTTCTGGACCTCTCTCAGCCCATCTCTGCCTCCAGTTGTCACCTGGGTTTCTCCCTGTGGGTCTGTCTCAAACCTGCTTCTTATAAGGACATCAGTCATTGGATGGAATCCATCCTAATCCAGTATAACCTCATCTTAACTTGATTATATCTGCCTCTTTCCAAGTAAGGTCACATTCACAGGTTCTGGACAGACATGAATTCTGGAGGGACGGACACTATACAACCCAGGACGTAGAACACTGAGGGAGGATTTAAGAAGTAATAGCCATGGTTGTCTCCCAAACATTCATCCCACCACTGGGGAGGCGCCATCTGGTTTGGGTGGTAGGATTCCCACATTCAGTATGTGAAGACGACCACTATGGCCCCATCCTCTGTACCACAGTGAGTGGTTCAGGAACAGGCAAGACTCATTCCCCTGCTACTAATTAGTTTTAGGGGTGGATGAGTGACCCAAGTTGGTCCATTAAAAGGGAAGCCAGAACTTGTATTCCATGGTTGAAGAAAGAGAACCCTTTTTTCCCCCTGACTGTTTTTTGGTTGGTTTGGTTTCAATAATGTTTTAAATTTTTTTAAATATACATTCATTGTAGAAAATAGAGGAAAGTACCAGAATCGCAAAATTAGTCCTAGCCAACTAGAAGTAATCAACATCATAAAGTATACTCTTTCAATCTCTGCTAACATTTACACACTGTGTTTTTTCAGCTTTACCGAGATATAATTGACATATAACACTGTGTATGTTTAAGGCGTACATAGTGTAGGTCAATTTTTTTCAAATATTTGCATAGACACAAATGAGAATAGAGAATGTTCTGAAATTATACACATTTACTAATCTCTGGAGAAAGGAGTTGACGTAGGAGTCACAGTGAAAGGGGCTTTCATATTTGACTCTATGTTTGCATGTAATGATAATGTAGCAATGTACCACTGGGTTGATTTCTAAATAATTTCAGAAAAGCAAGAAAGATACAAGCATAACTGAACAAATAAATTATAAGGCAAATGTAATATTTGGAGCGTATTCATGGGGTCATTCCTCAAAGTCTATTTTAAGTGCCCCAACTGCTTGACTTCTTTTTTGACCCATTCAACCAAATCTATTCTTGTTCTCCTTCAAACCCCACAGTGTAGCTCTTTCCCCAGGGCTCTTGTCGTCTTCTGCTTTAAGTATCCTCAAGGATGTTTCTCCTTCCCTAGACTGCCAGTTTCTTGAGGGTAAGACCGTTTCTTCCCTGACCTTATTCACTGCGTAATATCCCTCACCCCCAAGCACAGTGTCTGTACACAGACGATATTAATTATTTATTGAATTGGATTTTGAAATAGTCCTTTATGGATTATTGATTCTCTCCTTTTAATAAATATTCTCTTCTTTCAAGAACTATAATCAATATCATTTTCCAGGGCAAATCTGTATGTTTCTGGCTGATGAGCTCAGCAGGTTAGAACACTGTGTTACAAAAACCATGATCATGGATGAGCAGTCATCTTCTGGTCCATGGCCATAAACTGCACCCTTGTTTCCAGTCAGCTGTTGCCAAAATGCCAGTTGTATATAATAATGAATATCAGATGGAAAAGCTGAAGAGACTGGTCTAAAACTGTCACCATTGCTCTGGGTAAAGACATATTTACTAGACATGCTCTATTAGGGTTATTTCTGCCCTCACCCACTTTTCTCATTTGACTGCAAACCTCATTCATCCTTGTGTCTGCCTCGGTACCCAATGGTACTTAGTGTATGTGTTCAATAAGCAATCACTGAATTGAATTTTACCAAGAATGAGTATTTTGCTAGTGGCACATTATTGCAATACATGACGGTCAAGTGGAAAACTAACCAAGGAACTAATGATTTCATGTGCTTTCTGGTTACAAGGACTGTTAGTAGGTTTTTGAAACTTTAATATCTTTAACGTGACAACGACCTGTAAATGACCCCATCACTGTGTCATAAAAAGGAAAAATGAGGCAAACAAAGTATAAGCTCAAGGACACCTACATAATAAAATGTTGAAGTGATATGTAAGCTAATTTAGAATCTAAGCCTATAAAAGTTATTGTTATGATCTAAAAACACTTAGATTTCCAAATCCAGCTAGTCTTAGCGTATGACAGCATATCTCTACTCTCAATGGCCCCAAACACCATAGTGGAGTCAATACAGCAAGTGCAAGTCTTAAAAACAACCACCTGCATATGAGGTCACTGGATTTGAATCATGCTGTAATTCACTTTGGGTTTGCTTGACTATTGCCTGAAATCACAAGACTACAAAATTGAGAGGATTTATATCAGCAGATAGAAAAGGCAGGCCCATGGGGAAACAGGACAATTTTAAGACCATCTTAATAAGTGGTATTGGAGTATGGATTGCTTTCTTCACAAAACTTAACAAAACCAAATATGGGAGGATGAGTTACCTTTGACTTTAAGTTGATTTCAATGTTGGAATGGGTTATGAACCCCCTCCAATTGCCACAGACATCTTAAACTAAAATCACATGTACCATCTTTCCTAAGAAATCTGGTATGGTAGGCAGAAAAATGGGTTCCCAAAAGATGCCCACATCTTAATCCTCCTAGAACCTGTGAATTTTACCCTCCATGGCAAGAGGGCCTTTGCAGATGTGATTCATTGAAGATCATGAGATGGAGAGATTACCCTGGATTGTTGGAGTGGGTCAGACAAAGTCACAAGGGTCCCGATGAGAGGGGGGCAGGAGGGTCAGAGCCAGAGAGGAGGTGACAGCAAGATGCAGAGGCTAGAGTGAGGTAGAGTCACATGCCAGGGAATGTGGCAGCCCCTAGAGGCTGGAAGCTGCTAAGAAATGGATTCTCGTCTAGAACCTTCAGAAGGAATTGCAGCCGTAGCCTCCTATTTTAGACTTCTGACCTTCAAAACTTCAAGAGAATAAATTTGAGTTCTTTAAGCTGCTCAGTTTGTGGTCATTTGTTACAGTAGCCATAGGGAACTAACACACCTGCCATCTCCTTCTATGAGTCAGAAGACCTGTAGGTAACCAAAGACTCACTCCAAATGGGTGACTGAGGACAGTTTAACAAAGGAGCCAATTTTAAGATGTGAGCCCAGTTGAAGAAAAACAAGGGGACAGGGGGAGGTGACGCATCCCTGCATGGGCAGCATGGGGCAGCCATCAGTCTGCAGGACCAGAGGGGCCCCTTGGAAGGGCCTATAGGCTGGCAGGGTGGGGAGCCAGCGAATAAATACCCTCACCGCTCCCTCCTCTTGCCCTCTGGTCTCTGTAAGGGCTGCCCAAGGACCAACCCCAGCTACAAGCCACAGGGCCAGGGAGCCCAACTGAGCCATCCTTAGAGATCATTCCCACTGGGCACAGAATGGAAGGGTTTCGAAAGAATGGAGAGGATAATCAGCCTTCTGCTACATCCTGGATCTTGGGGAACGGTGGAACCATCCTCTGGCAATCTGGAGCCGCTTGGCCTCTCCCTCGTCCTTCCTCATTTCCGTACAGATTCAGCTCTCTCAGGCAATCAAGGTTCTCCTGATTCCTCCTGCCTCTGAGGGTGTCTCCCCACCGCATCCCCCGCTCTCCCCAGCAGAGCTGACTGCCACCCAGTTGGACAGTTATCATTCTCCGAGTGTGTTTCTTTAGATCATTCCTGCATTATCCCTTTAACCTTTACAAAGGTTTTTATATTTTCAAAAATGATAATATAATAAAAATAGTATCTTATGGTAAATTCAGTAATTTGCTTATTTTGCATAAATTTCTGTTTTATATATTGTGTAAGTTGTATTTATGAAACTCATTGTAAATATGTGAACATATATGCACATATTCATAGAACATATCCATAAGTGGCAGATCTAGTTAGTTTATTTCACTGCTGTACAGAATCTTGTTGTGAATTGTGAAGAGTGGTATTTGCCATGATGACCTTAGAGGAGAGTGGTTTGACTTCTCGAAGCATAAAAAAAAAAAAAAAAAAGCCAAGCATTTCCATAATCTATTGTAACCAGAAGCAAAAAGAAGAAGAAAACCATTAAACAGCAGGAGAGTGAGTTGTCTGGTCACTACAAATCTTCACTCTATCTCTGTACACAACTCCATTGCACTCGTAAGATTTTACTTTTTCACTAAAGATGCACTGTAATTCTTCACTTGAGAAAACTCACGTTTATCCCCACTGTGTGGAAGCTTTATGGGGTGATGAATTTGAGATATGGAAGCACAATAAAGCAGAGAATTAACTAGTTATGTTGCCAGAAGGCAAGGAAGATAATTCTATGAAGAAACTAAGCTGAATTGATCAGCCCCTTGCCTCACTTCATGCAAGAGCTTGGTAGTTTAAAATTATATGTGTTTTTCCCAATTATAAAACGGTATAATGCATAGTAGAGATTTGAGAAAATATATAAAAGTATTAAAGTAAAAAATGTTCTCCAAAAACCAGTATTAAATAATCCCTTCCAAATTTTTTTGATAAATACATTTGCCTGAGATAGGGTACTTATTCTATCTGTTACAATTTTGATTCATTCAATTCTTTTCATATGGCATCGTAATGAGTATGTTCCCCTGTCAACAAAAACTGCCTAATTTAAGTGAATGGGGATGTGAGAAATGGCTTAATAAATAAAGTTGGGACAATTTATTAATCACTTGGAAAAGAAAAGGAGATTCAATCAATTCTTGAGTGAATTTGAATTCTTCCTCCAAAATAAATTCCAGATTATAAAAATTTTAAGCATGAAAATACAAAAACATAAAAACACTAGGGTACAGCTTTGGAGAATATATATCATTTTGAAATGGGGAAGCATCTTTGAAGCATAAGACCAAAACCTTCCAATAAAGAGTAAAATGTGACTATAGAAACATCAGCTTCTTTGTGAAAAGAAATCATGAACAAAGTTGAAAAAACATGACAAAGAGGGATAAAATGTTTGCAACCTATCTGGCAGATAATGGGCTCGTATGCAAAGATTATTCACAGTAAAAGTCAGTTAAATGACTTAAAGGGTCAGTCACAAAAGGATAACTACAAGCGCTCAATATTTTCACATTTGTACCTTGTAATACTTTATTTTTGTGATTAACATATATCTTTTAAAAGCTTATAAAATAGCTTTGTAATCACACTTTTAAATATTTCTTATAGTAATCTATTGTGTGGCTGAATCATAATCAGTAACCCATTACCTTATCTTGAACATTTGTATTTTTCCAAAGGTTTTGCTGTTATACATAACACTACCATAAATATTTTATTGCAAAATAGGTTTACTTGAGTTTCATTAGGATAGATTGCCATCAGCAGTATTAGTGGACCAAATGATGTGAACGTTTTCTGACTCTCCTGCTTTCTTTTTTTTTTTTTAAGATTTGTTTATTTATTTGGGGGGGTCATGTAGGGGGAGGGGCAGAGGGAAAGAATCACAAGCAGACTCCCTGGTGAGTGTGGAGCCCAACGTGAGGCTCGATCTCACCACCCTGAGATCACAACCTGAGCCGAAACCAAGAGTCGGACACTGAACCGACTGCACCACCCAGGCGTCCCGTGACTCTCCTGTTTTCTTATCTTCCTTATCTTCATACAACAAAATATAAACTTTATGACATAAAACAGAAAAGAACAAGACAGCAAGTAAACTGATATTTGGAAAAATTCCCCTCACTGGCGATTTGTTGGTTGATAGTCTTACTTTGCAGAGCAGTGTAGTTTTACAAACTTTATGGGCAATTTTATGAGACACAAGACTCAGTGAACTGGCCTCTGTCCTAACTAAGAAATGCCAGAACTCACATGGGGATAGGGCCACCCTGAGGTCCTATTTCCGGTTAACCACTTCTGAAGTACATACATAACTTTGGGCTATTTATTTAACCTCCCAGGCTTCAATTTATTGACTACAAAGAGATTTAAACGGCCCCCGTTTGGGTGATATAGAATAAATATTTTGGAGTGGGCTATTAACATGTATGAAGGGCCTGCTGTATAACTGTCTGATAGGTTCTGCTCCACTTGCTTTGGCTGGTAATTGGCTTAGGAAACTGTTGCCAAAGAAGAAGAGCAATGCAGCTGGGAGCTCTGCCGGACAGAAAAAGAATCAATACATTGATTAAAGCACATTACTCTGTGCTCTTTAAAGTGAGCTCCTTCCTCCCGTCTCCTCTCCAAAGCCCAGGGGAGTGAATCTCTGCTGGAGAAAGGACCTCTGAAAGGGATCAAAAGGGCAGTTTTGAGACCTGCAGGTTGCCAGACTCGTCCTTGAACAAGGATAGAAGTCACTTTCTCTAACTCTGGTTGTCAGCTGGGGTGATTTTACCTCTCAGATGGTAATTTTGGTGGCTGCCGATGCACAAGGTGTGGGGATGCTGAGGGGGTGGAGATCAGGGGTACCCCTAAACATCCTACAATGCACAGGGCAGCTCCCCACCAAGAATTATCTGGTCCCAATTGTCATTAGTGTCAAGGCTGAGAAACTCTGCTCTGAAATGGTGTATTCTAACATTTAATTCTATTTTTCTCTACTTAGCAATATCTGCTTAGTCTCCAAATTTATACACCCATACTAACAACTTTACAATTTTGATTACATGTCAAGATTGACCATAGGTTTTCTAGTTGGTTAGAGCACTTCAGGTCTTTACTGGCACTGATTTTTTTTTTTTTTTTTAATTTAGAGGGGAGACAAAAACCAAGTGGAAAAAAAACTTAACCGTTGCTTTGGTTAGTAAAAGCAATCAACTTGCAGTTACAATCAGTACATAAATCCATAGAGTTTGGACAAAGCTATCCCCAGATGAAAAGTCTAGGTTTTAAGAGTTTCTGTTACTTAGCAAAATAGAGAAAATTATCAATAAACCAAGGATTTATCTTAAGAATCTAGAAAAGGAGTAGGAGAAGCAAAATACTGAGAGAAAAAATAATGAAGACAAAACCAAAAATTCATGAATTATTTAAAAAAACAATAAAAGTATTAAATTAATCCAAAAATGAATTATTTGAAAAGACCATGGTTTATACCAGTTTCTCAAACTTAAGTGAGCCTAAAATAGCTTCCGGTGGTTGAAAAAATGAAATTTCCAGGTCCTTCTACCCACCGCTTCCCCCCCGAAATTCAAATCCAGGACTTCAGAGGAGAGGCCCTGAAGTCTGTATTCATTACACACTCTTCAGGAGACTCTCATAAATGGGCAACTTCAGGAAACCCTGAAAGTAGCCAGTCTTCAACAAAGCTAATCAAGGTAAAAGGACCAGTAGTTCAAATAGAGAAGCTAATTGAGCTTAAGAGGAGCCACACCCACATTTATAGAGAAAACTCAAAAAGTATAAAAGAATGGAATGTCATCCATGACAGAAATCCTTCAATCATGTCTCTGTCTTTTGTTGCTATTTCCACTCTGATGACAGATATTTCTAATCTCCTGAATTTGTCCTCCATGTCACTTACTTATCTCTACACGTCTCTGGCTCGTTTATCTAGCTAACTCTGCTCCTCTCGTTAATCTCTGCAGACTTTTCTTCTGAGGATCTCAAAGCACCTGCTCTGGATTTCTTCGCTCCCACTGACTTCTTTTCCTGTTGCTCCAGCAGTTGTACTGTTCATCAGAAAACCTTCTCCCCTGCTCTCGTGTCCTTCTCTGGTCAGACACACTGCCCGCTGTGAACACAGACTGGAGACTCTCCAAGTCTCTTTTCTGGTCAGTTGCCTATTCCACCCCCGGGAATTCAGGGCCATGGTGAGGTGGTGTTTGCCCTCCGTCCCTAGAGTGATTCCTTTGGGAGGGATCTTTCCAAGTGTCCGGTTGTTTTTTCCCAGCTTGCTTGTTGTGCAAAAGGGTTCTGACTATATCTGGGGCATGGGTAGAGGAGCAGGCTTCCAGAAATGATGGGGAGACCATGCAGCACCCTGCTGAATGGGTCTAAGCCTAGATGAGGGAGAAAGGAAAGCCGTGACTGACCATGCCTTTTACCTTCGTAGGTTGGAAGTCACATTCTCTATGAGGGGCTTCCTTGCTGTGCCAGTTTCTTTGCTGAAGGAGGCTGGGTTGCTCGTCACTTCTCAAGCTGAGGGAGCCTCTTGTTAGCAGCAGGAGGTAACAGTGTTCCCAGTGTCAGGGGGTCTCTGCCTATGCATGCGGACATTGCTGTGATGAGGGCTTCCAGTGCCATCTCTGTCAGCTCCAGGACGCCCACTAGGAGGGACAGAGGGTGGCTTCCCATTGCTGCCCAAGTCCCCCTCTGCCTCTCGTCTGTGCAGCCTGGCCATAAGGTATAGATGGAGCCCTGCTAAGTCTTTCCCAGGAGGCGTGGGACACACATGCCCTCCATCTGATTTCCATTGTATGACATTTTGCAGAGATCCCATGAAGTTTCTGGCATGCTTTTGAAATGCACCATTCCTGGTTTGTAGTGTGAATGTATTTTCTTCTCTTTTTGGATTACTTTCTTGATTTAAAATCAGAAATGGGATCGGGGGAGGATGCCGTTTTTCCATTCACCATTTTAACTGAAAAGATCATAGGGAGGTTTCTCCTTTCTTGCTAAATGTAGAACAAAACAAGGGGGATATGGCTCAAACGGGTTTCTGAGGTGAGGAGCAGCAGACGTCAAGGAAGCCAGCTCTGAAAGGCCCTGAGCCTTCACCCATGGAACCAGCGTCCAGAGCTGCGGGGAACCCAGGACCAATGCAGCCCTGACTCCGGGGACATCAGCTCCCCTGTCACCCACCTCACAGCCATCTTCCCCCTTGTCAGCAGCAGTTAGTGGGAAGACCATCTTTCCACAATTGGCTTCTAGAAACCAGACAGCTTCCTACTACTATTTCATTTTAGAAGGTTGAGATCCGATTTTCACAGGAAACTCATTCCAGAGTCTTTCCCTTTCAATTCAGATCCAATTATTGGAAACAAAGATGCACATGGCACCTGCTTTAAAAAACTGAAAATAGTTCAAACTAAGGAGCAGGAGAAAATGAAACCTCAGCCATTTGTCAAAAGCCCCATTAAGTCCATTATTTTCTGAAAGGAAATCTTTTGGCAGCCTTTTGTCAGTTCCAAATTTAGAGGCCCCTCATTCAGGATGTGATAGTGGGAATGATGAGGCTAATAGAGGCTCCATTCGGGCTATTTTTAGGCCAATCCATGTGTTCTCATCAAGAGGAATGCAAAATTCATTAGGAAAGGATGTCTCGTTGGCTGAGAGCTCCCCTTCTGTTGCCATCATCATCTGTGCCTCTCAGAACCACCCAATGACCCCAGCTGCTCCAGAACCCCTTGTAGTTCCACAGCTGGAGCCTGGTAGCAGCTGCTGTGGCCCCGAGGACAAGCTGGGGCCATCCCTGGCCTTCCCAGCTGGGGCTCCAAGGGACCCCTGACCAGAGCACCTCTCTTCCCTCCCCATCCCTAGGCTCCCTTGTGCTTTCCTGAAAGGAAAAATAAGGTGCAAGGCCTTAGCAACCCCCAGGCCTAGGCATTCATTATCCTTGCATTCATTATCTTCTTGGCTGCACAAGCCCTTCACTTCTGGTAATTTCTAACTTGTTGGCCTCTGATACAAACTGCCCCTCCAGCAATGATGCTCATATTTGCAAGCAAGGGGCCTTGGAATTGAGATGCCTGGTTTTGAACACCTGCTCTATGGCTTCCTCATTTCTAGAAAAGATCATTGACATCTCCAAGACTCAGAATGATAGACACCCTTACCCAACGGGACAATTGTGAGGACCAGAAAGGATTATATTCATGGAATGCTGTATAGAGTTGAATAGTTTCCTCCAAAACTCCATGTCTTGGGTCTGTGAATGTCACCTTACTTGGAAATAGGGTCTTTGTAGGTGTAATCAAGTGGAGATGAAGTCATGCTGGATTAGGGTGGGCCTTAAGCCAGTGATTGGTGTCCTCATAAGAAGAGGAAAATCTGGACACAAGCACACAAAGGGAAGAAGTTCATGTGATGATGGAGACAAAGATTAGAGTGATGCAGCTATGAGTCATTGTCACATAGAAGCAAGCCGAGGGGCGCCAAGGATTGTTGACAACCATCAGAAGCTGGAAGAAGCAAGGAAGGATTCTTCCCTAGATCCTTTGGAGGGAGCGTGGTCCAGCCCACACCTTGATCTCAGACTCCCAGCCTCCAGAGCTGTGAGAGAATAAATTTCTGTTGTATGTCACCCAATTTGTGATCACTTGTCATGGTATCCCTAGCAAACAAATACAGACGCCTTTAGCATAGTACCTGGTAAATATTAAGCACACAACCAATGTAGAGGTATATTTTGCTAACCTAACATGTGTCTGAAACATAGTTGGCACTCAATAAATGTTTGTGCAATGAGATGAGCAAACATTAAACATCTCTTTGAAGTGTATTCTAAGAACATATTTCTAAATAAAGTTTTTATGCATAAAAAAATTTATACTAATGGCAGAATTATATATAGTAATTAAAAACATTTGCAATGATTTTAATAATATTATTGAATATTATTATAACATAAAGTATATTATTTGATCTCATAAAACTTTTTAGTATCATAGAAAGTAACTTCTGAAACTTACCTGTTATGAAACTAAATGAGCTAATATAACTATAGTTAAGTTAATTTATATTAAAATACGTATTAAAAAGCTGGAGTAGTTGTCTACGGGTCATTGTGATTGTTTTTCTTTTTTGTGTGGTTCTTTTCCATCTACATCTGCTATAGTGGGTGTGTATTACATTTAAAACAAACAGAAACTTTACCTTTTTAAAAAAATTCAAATAGCAAAAGCTATATATATGTAAGTTATAGCATATAGCTCCCCACCAGTCCTTCTATTGTAGCCTAGATTTGCAAACTAGAGCAATGTGTGCTTCTGTCTGGTAACAGCATTTACAAAATGAATCACTTGGGACCAGGTTGATATCTGCAGCATGAGGAGTAATCATTCATTGGCTTGAGAAGGTACTGTGTCTGGCTATATTCCTGTGAAATGATTGACCAAGGCTAGAAAATAGAAGATGGAAAATGGAAGACATGTGAAATCAATCAGTCAGTAAGTCCCATTTTAATGTCCATGGCTGGCCTGTTATTATACCAGGGAACCGGAGGTTGAAAAGAAATTGAACCAGGGAACTCCAGAGTTCGAAGAGGAATCACTGGTCATCCAATTTAACATCCAGTGTAGAGAATAAATCTCCATAATAAAATAAAGCTAGTTGGGCACTGTGATAGAACGTGGCTTTGGCGGCCTCCAAGAAACTTGATGTATTCACATCTTCAGGCAGTCCCCTCCCCTTGAATTTGCTCAGGCCCAATGACCTGCTTCAAGGGGTGGAAGGTGGAGGAAGGGACCCCATGCCTTTCCTAGGCTTAACCCATAGTGGAGCCTAGTGACTTCTCTTGGTCTAGGTGGAGCCGGCTGAAAGAGAAGAAGTCGGACTACCCCATGACCGCCATGCTGTGAGAAGCCAGCCCAGCCATGCACAGAGGCCATGCATGGAGGCCACACAGAGGAGGTTGAGGCTTCCAGCCAACAGCCCCAGCTGGACTTACAGGTGACAATCAGCACAAGCCTGCCAGTCCAGAATGAGACCATCTCCAGAGTGGATCTTCTGAACCAGCCACATGATGCTTCATGAACTGTCCTTACCGAGCCCTGCTCAGATTGCAGAACCCTGAGCAAATCAGTGAAATGGCTGTGCTTACACCACAGAGATGGGAGATAGTTTATTGCACAGCAGTAGATAACCAAACCAATATCTAGTCTCAGCTCAAACACTTCTAGGAATAGCAGACTCTGTGCTTCATAACATAATTTTTTCCATTTTTAATAGCAAAAATTGCTAGAACATTCTTTTCTGTATTTAACAAAACCTGCCTTCCTGTCACTCACAACCTGTCTCTATGTAGAGTAAATCTACGGCAGCTCTTCTAGAATCTTCAGACAATCATGACCTTCATTCCCTACCCCTTCAGCACTTAGCCCACCCACAAGGCATGCTCACACCTCATCTTTTCTTAGAGGTAAACATCTCCATCTCCTTCGAGTCCTGATTCTTTCCTGAAAAATCTCAAACTTTTTTTTTAAAGATTTTATTTATTTATTTGAGAGAGAAAGCGAGCATGGGGGGAGGGGCAGAGGGAGAGGGAGAGAGAATCCTCAAGCAGACTCCCCGCTAAGCGCAGAGCCTGACCCAGGGCTCGATCCCAGCCCTCTGAGATCATGGCCTGAAGCCAAAATCAAGAGTCAGCCACTTAATGGACCGAGCCCCCAACGAGCCCCCCAAAAGCTCAAACTCTTATTGGTAAACCAGATGCCACCTGGAAGGAACACAAGGAATCCACATTATTGGATCATAAAACAACACAGTCTAAAAAACATGCCAGTGCTGAGTCAAACACGTTTCCTCTACCCATACAATCTGTCTTATGGGTGCGTGTATGTGTGCACATATATAAACTCCCATTTTTGCCCTTGCCCTAAAATATTTGTGACAGCATGGGAAATGCAATGACCGATAGCACCCTAAGTTGAATAACTGGATGGGAACAAGCTTTGGGTCTGCAAGTGTCTGGTAGAGGGAGGATGTGTAATGGGGTCTCCCCCAACTACAGCACAGGAGCAGTTACATGCTTTCTTTGCCTCGAAAGGAGCACCAGTATTTCATCGTACAGCTGCTCAGAAATATTTTTCCCAGGAAACTACTGGCTAGAAAAAATTTATGAATTAACATCCACATGCAAACGTAGAGAAGATGAGCGAGGCCATTAGCTCTCTAAGGCAGAGAATTGTCCTTGAGTCATGTGTGTGGCTCCTCGAAAGACTTCAAGACCGGGCTGTTCTTATGCAGACAAGCATCTCTCTAAAATGGCATAATCTGTCTCTAAGTTACTGCTGAAAGAGCCCATAGCACCGGGAATTCAGTTACTGACCCAACTTCAGGATCGATGCTGGTCACCACACCACAACAGACATACGGGGCTCTGCGTTTGCAGGGATATGGCCAAGGGATTGGATGGATGTGGCACAGGAAGGAGGGTTGCTGTGGTCCTTGTTCGAGTAAGACTGTGTGTTATAACAAGATGACACCTCAGCTGTGTTTAAGAGTCATTTGGGATGGCGTTTTGAGGCCAAAGTGAATGCATATCTTTGCTCCAGATAGTTTATTTTCCCCAAACACCGCAGAATTGTGATATTCTGCAGAAGGGTCTATGTGCGGAGGAATGCATGCATCCGAAGGCTGAGTTTGTCCCTGCGACCCTGTCACTCACTGGTTTTCTTATAATGGACTAAGTTACTAAATCTCTCTGTGAATTCATTTCATCATTTATGAAGCTGAAATAAATACTTTACTGAATTGGTGGATGCCCCAACAAGCTCCCCGTTAAACGTGCTGGAAATAATCAAGTGTCATCTAGACAGAAGGGTCACGGAGTGTCCGTATCAATGTGCTTTAAAACACTAGACTCTTCAAATTCCAATGACCTTCACCTTTACTGCCCTTTCTATTAAGATCAACGCGAACACTGAGAGCTTTTCCCCTAAGGTCAGGAACGCGGCAGGGATGTCCACTCTCACCACTGCTATTCAACATAGTATTAGAAGTCCTAGCCACAGCAATCAGAAAACAAAAAGAAATCAAAGGCATCCAAATCGGCAAAGAGGAAGTCAAACTCTCACTCTTTGCAGATGATATGATACTGTATGTGGAAAACCCAAAAGACTCCACCCCAAAACTGCTAGAACTCATACAGGAATTCAGTCAAGTAGCAGGCTATAAAATCAATGCACAGAAATCAGTGGCATTCCTATACACCAACAACAAGACAGAAGAGAGACAAATCAAGGAGTCGATCCCATTCACAACTGCACCCAAAACCATAAGATACCTAGGAATAAATTTAACCAAAGAGGCAAAGGATCTGTACTCAGAAAACTATAAAATACTCAGGAAAGAAATTGAAGAAGACACAAAGAAATGGAAAAACGTTCCATGCTCATGGATTGGGAGAACCAACATTGTGAAGATGTCAATGCTACCTAGAGCAATCTACACATTCAATGCAATCCCCATCAAAATACCATCCACTTTTTTCAAAGAAATGGAACAAATAATCCTAAAATTTGTATGGAACCAGAAGAGACCCCGAATAGCCAGAGGAATGTTGAAAAAGAAAAGCAAAGCTGGCGGCATCACAATTCCGGACTTTCAGCTCTATTACAAAGCTGTCGTCATCAAGACAGTATGGTACTGGCACAAAAACAGACACATAGATCAATGGAACAGAATCGAGAGCCCAGAAATGGACCCTCAACTCTATGGTCAACTCATCTTTGACAAAGCAGGAAAGAATGTCCAATGGAAAAAAGACAGTCTCTTCAACAAATGGTGTTGGGAAAATTGGACAGCCACATGCAGAAGAATGAAACTGGACCATTTCCTTACACCACACACAAAAATAGACTCCAAATGGTTGAAAGACCTAAACGTGAGACAGGAGTCCATCAAAATCCTAAAGGAGAACACAGGTAGCAACCTCTTCGACCTCAGCCACAGCAACTTCTTCCTAGAAACATCGCCAAAGGCACGGGAAGCCAGGGCAAAAATGAACTATTGGGATTTCATCAAGATAAAAAGCTTTTGCACAGCAAAAGAAACAGTCCACAAAACCAAAAGACAACCGACAGAATGGGAGAAAATATTTGCAAATGACATATCAGATAAAGGGCTAGTATCCAAAATCTATAAAGAACTTATCAAACTCAACACCCAAAGAACAAATAATCCAATCAAGAAATGGGCAGAAGACATGAACAGACATTTTTCCAAAGAAGACATCCAAATGGCCAACAGGCACATGAAAAAGTGCTCAACAACGCTCGGCATCAGGGAAATCCAAATCAAAACCTCAATGAGATACCACCTCATACCCATCAGAATGGCTAAAATTAACAAGTCAGGGAACGACAGATGTTGGCGGGGATGCGGAGAAAGTGGAACCCTCCTACACTGTTGGTGGGAATGCAAGCTGGTGCAACCCCTCTGGAAAACAGTATGGAGGTTCCTCAAACAGTTGAAATTAGAGCTACCATACGATGCAGCAATTGCACTGCTGGTTATTTACCCCAAAGATACAAATGTAGGGACCCGAAGGGGTACGTGCACCCCAATGTTTATAGCAGTAATGTCCACAATAGCCAAACTGTGGAAAGAGCCAAGATGTCCATCGACAGATGAATGGATAAAGAAGAGGTGGTATATATACACAATGGAATATTATGCAGCCCTCAAAAGGAATGAGATCTTGCCATTTGCAATGACGTGGATGGAACTGGAGGGTGTTATGCTTAGTGAAATAAGTCAATCAGAGAAAGACATATATCATATGACCTCACTGATATGAGGAATTCTTAATCTCAGGAACAAACTGAGGGTTGCTGGAGTGGTGGGGGGTGGGAGGGATGGGGTGGCTGGGTGATAGACATTGGGGAGGGTATGTGCTACGGTGAGCGCTGTGAATTGTGCAAGACTGTTGAATCACAGATCTGTACTTCTGAAACAAATAACGCAACATATTTTAAGAAAAAAGAAAAAGAAGAAGATAGCAGGAGGGGAAGAATGAAGGGGAGTAAGTCAGAGGGGGAGATGAACCAGGAGAGATGATGGACTCTGAAAAACAAACTGAGGGTTCTAGAAGGGAGGAGGGTTGGGGGATGGGTTAGCCTGGTGATGGGTATTAAAGAGGGTACATTCTGCATGGAGCACTGGGTGTTATGAACAAACAATGAATCATGGAACACTACACCAAAACAAATGATGTAATATATGGTGATTAACATAACAATAAAAAAATTAAAAAAAAAAAGATCAACGCGAACAGAGCTCTAATCCTCAGAGTCAGCATTTTCTGGAGAGGCTCGTCTGTAGAGACCATTCACGGTGGCGAAGGACTGGCTTTTCCATCACGCATCTACACCGGCGGCTTCTTCTACTCTTTATACTCAGATGAACACATTGTTTTAGCTCCACTCAGGCTGAGCCCGGGCCCCTGCACAGCTGACTGGCCACACCTCGTATCTACGTAGATGGATGGCCCACAGGCATCTCAGACTCAGCATGGCCTCGAACTCAGACTGCTGGTCCTCCTTCTGGAACCCACACTCCGCCCGTCAGTGTTGCCAAGAAAATACGGGATACTTAGTTACATTTGAATTTTCCATAAACCACGGGGAATATTTTTTTATTATTTTTCTTTTTTTTAAGACTCAATTTTATTTATTTGACAGAGAGATGTGGAGAGAGCAGGAACACAAGCATGAGGAGTGGGAAAGGGAGAAGCAAGCTTCCCGCTGAGCAAGGAGCCTGATGCAGGGCTCAATCCCAGGACCCTGGGATCATCACATGAGCCAAAGGCAGACACTTAAGGACTGAGCCACCCAGGTGCCCCCCTATTTTTTTTAAATATATGTAAGTCCCATGTGATATTTGGGACATTCAGATACTAAAGTAGTATTTGTTGTGCGTTTGATTGCATAGATACACAACAAATACATTTTTAGTATCAGAATGTCCCAAATATCACAGAGAACACTCTTATAAACATGATTTACTATTTCTATAAAATTCAAATCTCACTGGGGGTCCTGTATTTTTATTTGCTAAATCTGACAAGCCGACATCAGCTGTGTCAGCCACGTGAGGGCCACCTTCCACACTCTAAGTATCACATTAGCTCCCCCTTACCCTCAGAACAAGTCCTCAGTGTGAGCTAAGGTTCCCCGTGATCTGTTTCCTTCTTCTGCCATTTCTCACTGCCCCCCACCCATGTCCCCACCCAGGCACCCACCAACCCCGACTCTACCCCTCAGGCACTGAATTACTTACAGGCTGTCTGAAATGTGCGCATTCTCATCTCCAGATCTACATCTGGTACTGTTTACCTATTCTAGATCTTTCTTGAACTACCCTGGACAGGGAGACTTCTCGGGGCCCCCAGGGCAGGGACCCTAGCAGGGTTTCCCGTGTGTTTTTTTTCCTACTCGGCTCTCTGTGACTTTGCATGTGACTCTGAGTGTGCATGTCTTCCTTGGGGTTTAGGGAGGCTTGTGGCCCCCATGGGAGTATGGGTGTGCAGCTGGGTCTCAGGATGACAATGGCCTGTGACAGTTCCTTCCTGACCCATGGAATGTGACTGTGTGACATTGCCCAGGACCGGATGTCTGTGCTAAGAACACAGATTCTCAAGTCCTAACTATATCACATACTTGCTGTGTGACAGCAGACAGGTCTCTTGACATCTCTGTGCCTCAGTGTTCTCATCTATAAAACTGGAAAAGGTTAGTAGCCTCTATCTCTTTCTGTTGTAATGATGATTCCATGAACTTGAGTTTGTGAAGCATGTTTGTGAAGCACTTCACTGCCTGGCTTGCCATGGTTTTGTCTCTCAGTTTTCTCACTCTGATCTCACTGTATTTTATTTGGCTGTTAGCTTGTCATCTGTCCCCTAGTTGGAAAGATTTTGGTGGGCAGAGACTTTCTTGTCCACCTTTGCATCCTGGGGTCTGGGGAATAGAACACCTAGAAAGTGCCCGGTTAATATTTATCCCAGCCACGGAGGTGGCTGCAGAAACGTGATGGGCTGAAGCTTAACTTTGCCTTGTAGATTTTAGAATAGCTTTTCAGAGAAAGTGACATTTAAGCAGCATCTTTAGGGAAAGAAGGAACTTTCCTGGCAGACAGGGACGACTAGAAATCCAAGCAGAGGAAATTTCAGAGAGAGACGGGGTCATAAGCAAAGCCCAAGGGACACTGCTGCCCATTTGGGATCACTGTTGGATATTGGCGTAGGAAGGGCAGGGTGGTCATCTGGGACCTCTGAGGTCGCCGGCCGGGAATGGCCGTGGTTGTGCTGCAGGCACCAGCCTGTCGCTGGAGGATCTGAGGCAGATGTGTCAGGGAGATCATCTTGGCAGGTGAGGAGGTTGAATGGAGGGAAGCAGGCGTGCGAAAGGGGAGGCAGCTGCAGAGGAGGCGTCAGGAATCTGCCGCCCGGAGCAGGGCAGGGACAACCAGTGCATCAAGAGCCCCAGGGTGCCGAGGGTGCCACCTGAGGGGGCTGGGGATGATGCCTCTGCAGGAAAAGAAGGGCCAGCACCACAGACCCAGGAGCTGCAGGGACACTGAGAGCAATGGAGAGTGGTGGATCGACAGAGGGACCCTGGGAGGGCTAGAGCCCCTCCGTCTGGCTTGTGATCTCCATGGATCCCTGAGTCACCTGCATTCATCCATCAGTGCAGAGCCAGCAATGAGCCTCCCTCCCAGACTTTTCTCAGCTCCTGACTTACGGGTTGTGGTTCAGGGGACCACAGGAAACTCACAAGAGCAAAATGGGTGAAGTTTGAGGAACAAAAAGGAGATGAGATAAATCTCAAGGGAGACTTCACGTTTCTTTCTCCTTTTATATGCAAATTGTGCATGACAACCATCCCTTGGAAGGAAGAAGGAAGAAGGGAACGCCATCCTGTTGGGTGTGGACCTGTTCCATAGTCCAACATTTTGGATGCTTTCACAACTCGGTGTCTCCTATATCCCAGTATCAGCCTCAGAGCTGACTGGTATCGGCCCATTTGACAGATGTGAAGGCAAAGGCTCAGAAAGGTCATGTGACTTGCCTAAGGCCAAGCACTCATAACTGGCAGAGCCAGGATTCACAATCAGGTCAATGGCTGTACTACACCAGGGACCTTCCTTGATGACCCCCTGCTCAGTGTTTCAGAAGCTTTCCTTGAACAGTCTTTCCTTCAAATCATCAAAGCCCCAGTAGGCCTTCAAGAACCTAGGCTCCTTTGCCGTCTAGAGCCACCTCCACAGAGAAACTCCCATGGACATGGCCAAGAACATAGGCAAGGTCATAAGAAGGTCCATGTGTTAGCGCATTCTTCGCTGATGACCAAGATCTGGTCCACGGCTGATCTCATGGCTGGGTAGGGATAGGGGCCCTGTATTATGGGCAGCTTTTGGTCTCCCATGCTTCAATTCTGGACCCTGTATTGTACTGTCTTCTCTCCTTTGGTCCCCTTCCCTTCCTTCCTGAGATTCTAGGTTTCCTGAGGTGGACTTCAACTTACGTGAGGACTGTGAGCAGAAGCAAGGGGTTTTAAATGAAAGAGGAAAAGAAATGGGCCCCACACAGCAGCCTTTAGCCACTGGCATTGTATTATTTATGTGAAAGACAGGAATGTTTCTTCCTCTCATCCTAAGGAAACCCGTTTTTAGTAAGAACCTTGGGATTCATAAATATGGCCACAGAGCAGACTTCAATATAGAGCTAAATAAGAGTGCAAAGTCAGGCATTCCCTCTGTGTGTGGGGTTGTCATTTGACAGACAAAGAGCTCGAGATGTCAAGGAAAAGGAAGAAGAAGCTAGAGAGGAACAGATGCAAATGTAAATAGTTTCCCGAAGATAAATGCAGATGTGAGACCCGTAAGGCATAGTGGGCTTCATGGGGGGAATTATTACTCAGATCCGAAGATTAGATAAGATATAGGACACAGCACATACTTGTATTTTATTCCAATCCTCACTGAGACAGAGGCAGAGAGAGTTGGACTTCATGTCTCCTTCCCCGGTCTTCTGTTTCCTTTCCAACCAGCCTCAATTTCAGGTTATTTCTATGTTGACCTGGAAATAACTGCCCATTTTTCAGTCTTCCCATGAGACTGGCTGTAATGGCGCTCACCTGACCAGGTGTGGCCAGTCCTCTGGAGCTCTGCTATTACCTCAAGCTGCCTCCTGGGCCCCTGCAGGAACCCCTGGCCGGACACGGATCACATCCCACCTCTCTGGATCACCTGTCTTCCTGCCCTTGAGCCTGGTATTGCTAAATCAGCTTCTACTCCCTCCTGACACTAGACATACCTGTGTGCATGCACAGCCACCCACAACCTACACAACACATGTGCACAGAACACATATACACACAACATATACAATACACACACAACACACACATGCCCAACACATACACAGTGGACATACATACAATACCCACAATACACACCTAAAACACACACACACACACACACACACACACACTATCTTTCTTTGTGCACTCTAGGAGGATAACTTGATCAGACATCTCATTTCTCCCTTTGCCTAGTTATGACTTTGGAACCTTTATGACTCACCCTGCCTCGTAGATCAGCAGAAATTCTTCAAACCCACTGGCCTGACTCATCACGCAACTCTAACCTTGGCCCTGTCTGTAGCTGGTGGTGTAGAAAGCCTGCGTTCAGGCTCAGTGTTCTGAAGAGTGGAGTCATTCATCCAGAGTGATTTGAGCACTCTGGACAGAGACCCCTTACCTAGATATAGCTCACCTAATGCTTGTCATCAGGTCTGGAATTGTACTTGACGGAGCAACTTTATGTGTGCATAAGACAAACTGTGTAAAAGAAACTTTAACATGTATGTGTAGGGCTTACAAAACACGCTCTAGATTATTCGTTAGGATCGAGTTGTTGCATCACTTGGCCGACGGTCCACACCTGTCTGTTTGGGTGGGTATTGACAGCATGTCTGTGGGATCAACAGAGTAGAACTGGGGACGCTTCCTCACCAATGTGAGTGCAGTTTACTGAACAGGGAGGGCAGCAGACTTTCCTGGCTACAGAGAGCTTTAAAGGCCTCGAACCCAGATGAGTATAATTCAGTCTCTCAGGCAAACAACTGGATAATACCTAAAAACAGGCGACATCAAGAGCTCTTTCTCACTACACATGCCCGGTTGTTTGTAAGAGATATTCCCGGGGCCCCAGAGAGCACTAGGTGATTCTCAGACGTGTCATCGGGGCGGGGGGGAAAGTTGTGGGTCCCCATCCTGTCAGAATAGGAGAGCAGACAGAACATGGGATTCGGGGTCAGAAAGAACTGGGTTTGAATTCACTCAGCCTCTCAGGGCTGTGCAATCATGAATAAGTAACTTCACCTCTGGACAGACTCGGTTTTCTTCTCTGTAAAATGGAGATAACAGACCACCTCACTGAGTCATTCTGTTCATTGACTGGGTATGTGGGACCCGTCAGCAGTGCTCAGGGAATGGGAGGTTCCTATCCCCTGCAGAGGCGGCTGGTGTCTACTCCAGTCTGTGTTTCCTGAATCACTGCAGTTAAAAAGTCTCCCCACATGCATCATCTTAGGGCACAAATGCCATGCTGCTGGCGGGTGGGCTGAGCTGAGGGTCCTGGGGACGTCATGGCAGGACCCCTGGCAGGCTGGCTTCCAAGGTAGCCACAAGTTCTTTGGCCTCCTTTTCATCAAGAGGTGGGGTTCTAGTCCTTTGATGTGGGCACACTGTGACAATGGAGGGTGGTGGGAGGGACACTGTGTAACCTCTGAAACTGGGTCAGAAAGCTGAGGCAGCCTCCACCTGTTCTCTGGGGATGTTCGCTCTTAGAAATTCCGCCATCAAACCAGCCACGTGCTGAGACGCCCAGGCCACCGGGAGAGGCCACGTACAGGTGCTCTGCTCAAGAGACCAGCTGAGCCCAGACTCCAGTGGTCTAAGCCCAGGGCCCAGACTTGTGAGTGATGCCGCCGCTGAAGACCCCAACTGCTCTGCCCTTCACATCATCCCAGCGGAGGCCCCAGACCCCATGGAGCAGAGAGGAGCCCTCCCTGCCCAAATTCCAGACTCACAGAGCTGAAAAGGTGGTTGTGGTACGCCACTAAGTTTGGGGGTGGTCTTTCACACAGCAGCAGGGGACTGGAACCCTCATCTTTACTTTCTTAAATCGAATGCATTTGGTCAGCCCCCCAACCCACTGAGGTCAAGACACCCCATTTTTGGTTGTGCTTTGGGAGTTCCTTCCTCACTGTCATCTTGGGGTATGGATTGGGAACATGAAAGAATTTTCTGTCCTGATTACTTTACGAATCACATTTCCCCGGCAGGAAGCCCATCTTTTCAGGCTAGATGCACAGATGTTTACTGAACCAGGCTCTGTCCCAAGCTCAGGGACATAGCAGAGAACAAACCGAGCGCGCTCCTGCGCACTAGAGTTGTGTGTCAGGTGAGGGAGGCCAACAGCAAACACAGGCAGCCACTGACTGAGGTCTAAACGCTTTCAGCGGGAGGGTCCCGTTGCTGCAATCTATCACCTCACTGCACACGCTCTAACTGTGCAGCCGTGGGGATCCCTCCATATGGACATCACCTCCCAAAGCAGACCTGGAAGGAAAATGTGTGGGATCATCAAATTCTCATAAGCGGAGGCACACATGTACCTTGGCTTACATGTTCTGCTCAGTGAAGCCTTGCACTCACTCTCACGTTGGGACTGGTCTTTTCTTCCCTGACGCTTGCATTAGAAGTTTGTCCAACCCCTCACCTCTCTGTCGACGGGTTAATGATCTGAAAACAATCAGGACTGGAAATGCAGGCAGCCCTGGTATAATTCAAAGACTCTTCACTAATGTGCTTTTTTAAAAAAATTTCAGGCTCTCGTTGTCCATATATTTTTTAATGTACTGACCATCAAAGATGCAGACAATAAAATTTAAGTAAATCCTAGATGACTAGATGCAGAAGAAATGAAATTTCTTAAATTTGGTCTCTCTCTCCCTTTTCATCTCCACCCCAAATATCTGAGTTTCCTCCATTGTAGAGTTCAGGAGCCAGGTTCCTCTGGGGTTCATCCTGCCCATTCTCCTGAGTGCTCCACACCCAGCCTCATGACCCAAGCCCCACTTAGGAGATCTTCCATTTTAACAAGGAAAAAAATCCCATAGAGTGTAAGGTGTGGGGAGGCCTTTAGCAACAACTTGGGCCCCACTCCTCATTTTGGAACTGGGCAACCAGAGAATGCGAGTGAGACGACTTGCCCAGGGTCAATAGAATCTTGGAAGCTGGAGAGAAATCTCTGGGGAGGGCATCGAGGGGGACTCCATACACTCTGACAATCCAGAAGAATTACGTTTTCACAAAGGGGCTTCAACTCACACTCTGTAAGCAGTTCTAATCAAAAGGCAGACTCTAACTATAATTCGCGTAAAGTGTGTTTCGGAAATCCTTTTTGCTTGATATGTCTTCAATTATTAAGAATCTTTCTTTGGGGTGTATATTCTTCTGAAATCGAGAATGGCTATTTCGCAGAGGCAGAAATGTGGGTGATTGTTCTCTTTAACTTTCCTCGTTCTACCCTGCTTGAATTCTTTACCATAAGTATATGTGATTTTTACAAAAACAAAATAGGGTCTTCTTTAAAAAGGGGGGGGATATTTTAAGAATATATTTTACCTTAATTACACAGGTAATTATAGCTTTGCAGACCTGACCTTACAGAACTGGGTTAAAAGCTAAACACGCAAGATGATAAAAGAGTTTTTCCAAAAAAAAATTCTTAATATGGCTCATGATTAATGTGAATATCCCTTGGAGCAATTACAAATGTCCACGGGTACATTTTCACCTGAACACACGCTGGAGGACTCAGCCCTTGAATCATTCCAGCATGGAAAGAGCTATTTCAAAAAGCAATAGCACAGATCTGTTGTAGATTGATATATCATTGCACTGTAATTTCCTCTTTTTAAAAGATTTTATTTGAGAGTGAGAGAGAGAGAGCATGAATGGGGTGGGGGAGCAGAGGGAGAGGGAGAAGCAGAGTCCCCACTGAGCAGGGAGCCCAACGTGGGCCTCAATCCCAGGACCCCGAGATCATGACCTGAGCTGAACTCAGATGCTCAATTGACTGAGCCACCCCGGCACTCAAAATGTAATTTTCAAGGACTTCTAGATTTATCCTGAAAGATGCATAGCAATCGTTTGGAATTGGGGGGTGCCGAAGGGGGGCTACAGATAACTCACGAGAGTAAAGCAATAAAATTAATTAAAAGGAGTCACTACTGAAAAGTTGAGATTTGATAGAATTTTCCTGAGTCATTTATACTAAGCACTCAATTCAATGCCTGATGTATAGTCAGCACTCCACTGATAGTGGAATCAGTTAATAGTGTACATTCCTGGGGACTACAACTCCCAAAATGCACTGTCTCATTTCTTTCCAGCCTACAACTCCCAAAATGCTCTGCTTTTCTTCCATTCAGCCTCCCTTCCAACCCTCATCACCCTTCTGAGAAGAGTAGAGAGGAGAGTGGGTGCGCAGATGCTGCCCGCAAGGAGGAGAAGCAGCGTACCACACAATTCCCTTGACGGTGGAGGGCCCGGCTCACTAAATTCACAGATAAACAGAGTGATTTTTCTTTTTTTAAAGGTCATCTGAATTCTGCTGAGGCAAAACCTGGGAGTGCCATCAGTTGAATTCCCAGCATTGTCTGTATGTATTTGCTGCTTTGATTTTACCCAGCTCTGTTTTGTGTTGTAACTTTCATCAGCTCCTCCCAGATCATGGTATTAATGGGTCTGCCAATTGCAATGAGTTTTAGTATTTTGCTCTTTTCATGACCATGTTAGTAAGAACTTAGAGGAGGTCCTACATGATTTTAGACTGGAATTTTGGTGAAATGTCTGAGTGATTCTTTGAACTATTTTAGGTTTTAGAACAAGACCGGCATCAAGTGTTGCATCAGAAGATACTACACGGTTTATTAAAATACGTAGGGCATACTCTTTCTCATGTCTTAAAATGATACGAAGCATAGACTATTCAGGAACAAAATGAAATGACTGTGACTCCACAGAGACCAAGTCCAAAATTTTTAGGTAAACATTTTATCTTAGGAACTATTTTGAAAGCTGATAAGAATAATATATATTATAATTTTAATGAGATGGAAATTACCGCATCTATAAATTAAGTTGAGCCCTATGAAATCATTGGTTTTATAGGTTAAAAAAGCAGTTGCATATTGGCAATTTCATATAGCTCATCCAAGAAGTTGGGTTTTCACCGAACATTTCTTGAGGATCTTCTATGAGCAGAACTCTGCTGTGGGGTTCGTAAGATTGGCACGATCTAGCCCTTGCTCCTCAAGAAGATATGGGCATTGTCTTTGAGGAAGCTAAAGAGCAAGAAGCCTCTCTAAGAGGCAGCTCATCAGAGATTTCCTCCGGGCCGTTTGACAGAGGTGAGGCTGAGAGATCAACAAGTGACATGTGTAGGCAGTGAAAAGCTTTTGTGTTGTTTTTTAAAGTAGGCATGGACTATTGAAGCTCAAAGACCCTACAAAAGGTGCAGAGGGCAACAGCTAACATATATCACAGGAAACAGCCATAATGGCTATGGGGAGACATTGCTAGCAACTTGGTGTTAGCAACTGTTTACCCTTGGATGGCAAAGCCACTGGATATGGGCTGCTGGTCAAGCGGCTATGAATGTAGCTGCCAAGAGGATTCACCATCAACTGACAGCAGGTTGCCATTAAAATCCACACCATGAGCTGCCTGGTAAAAGGTGATGACATCAAGGAGTACTGTGGAAAGCAACCATCGTCAGCCATGGCCAAAGGAAACCAGCACTAGAAGAGAGAGAATCCGGGTGGGGAGACATCCCACCATCCCAATGAAACCCTCCCATGGCATGCAGAGGAAACAAGAAAATGTTGTTTCAACAAACATCAAAAACTTTAAAAATGTTTAAATATCAAAGTGAGGATGAGTAACCTACTGTGGTACAATTAAGCATAAAATAGATTAATTAAATACAATTACAGAAAATATATGGTAATTTAAGCTAACTAAAAGGGAAGAAAAGATTCTCTTTATTCAACCATAAAATTATCAATAAAGAAAGTTTCACGAGCACCATCTGTTGAGATATTTAATATTAAATGAGATAAATAAATTAAAAATACTATCTCCTGCAGTTAGAGGCAGATCCCAAACTGAGTCACAAAAGATTCTGAGCTAAATACAATCATTACATTTTTTTTTTTTACTAGAGAACATGAGATCGTGTAGGAATCGTAATTAGTTCATGAATAGCTGTCATAAGGCCCTCTTCATAATTTGGGGGTAAGAGAATTATTTTCCTGCTAATACTAATATTTCTCAAATATAATCAAGGAGACCAGTGTGCTTCCAAAATCTCTCAAAAAAATTATAAGAATTGACTGTGGAATTGATCACTGATGATCACAGAGGTAGCTATAAATATAGATCTATACACACACACACATCTACCATACCTACACAACAAACTAGCTCTATCTACCTATCTATGTACCAATCCATCATCTATCTATCCATGTGTGCAATACAAAGACAAAGTAATAAGTGAATTTACTACAAAATGTTTGCCATGTAGTAACATGCTTCCAGTAAGGTGCACAAAAGGTGCACTGGATACAGGAAGCCCTCTTTCTCATGGCCACAAATGATCTAACCTTCCAACTGAATCAATAGAAGAGCAAAGAAGGTCCATCAGACTCATTGTAACAGTCAACATGACACATCCTGGGACATAACATATGAAGTAAGCACAATCGTGTCGGCTATTCTTATAAAAACAAGGGCATGTCCAGTCCCTGTTGTGCAGTTTACGCCCACTGACCTCTGCCTGGTAACTTCATTTCTTAGGGGCCCTACTGTCTGGAGGAACATGGACATGGGGATTTCAGCTGTTAGAAAGGTGCATCCCTCCGCAGGCACCAATGCACCTCTCCAATATTTCCAGTTCTTTTCCTTCTGGACACTTCCAGAATTGTTCTTCTCTGCTCCTTGGAGATCAGATGTGCTTGCATGACTTGCTTTGGCTGAGCTGTGAGTGGAGGTGGCACATGGTGGGAGGCATTTAAGTAGCTGCCAGGAGACCCTCCAGCGTGTTCTTTTCCCACCTCATCAATCCTAGCCATACGGTCACGGTTGAGGTGCGGCACCAAGCCACCACAAGGAGGAGAGCTGCCCTGGAGAGTTCTGGGACCTGTAGTGGCCTTTGCACCAGCAAGAGCAGCAGCTTTGTTGCTTTACAGCCCTGCCTGTTGGAGCTGTCATGGCAACACAGTCCCGCCTGTACTTACTGATACAAACACCAACAATAAATGAACCAAATTCCCAAGAGATTGGTAAATCAATCTCTTATGAGTGTTCTTAGTACAAATCAGTTCCCCAAGGCCTCGTTGATCTTGGGGGTAATTGAAAACATAAAATGTCTAAATCTTTTAAGTTAAAGAAATGTCCCAAAATTGTAGAGAACCATTGGGGTACAAATCCAGCCGTGTCTTGTCACCATCCTTCAAAAGAGGATCAGGAAGTGGCCCCAGACCTCAGCCCAGGGAAGGCTCCTGACCACGAATGGAGGGCAGTCCACATTCCCTGTGTCTGCACACAGAGCAAACTGACATCACTCCAACCCCAGACAGAGGTGCTCGGGCACAGTCTGACCCCCAGTCAGGAGACTGGTTGACATCCAGAGTACCCTTGGCACCCATTAAATAACCCAGAAAGTGCACTAGACTCAGCTTTTCATATACAGCCCTGTACACTATTTGTCATGCAATCAAAAGTATGAAAACCTGGGCCAGACCATAGGAAAGAAAAAATGGGAACACATGTGTGAAAATGTCTGGCTATTACATCACTTGCCTTCCCTGAAAATAAAATAAAATAAATAAAATAAAATAAAATAAAATAAACCATTTGCCTTAAAAAACTGTCAACCCTCCGTCAGGGGGAAGGAGCCAAGGGGACATGAATATCTGCAATTGCTGTGTTTGTTTTTGTGAGCGCAAAGGTAGATAATGCTCAACACGCTCAACCCAACAACATAGATGAACTTGAAAACATTATGCTAAGTGAGGAAGGCAGACATAAAAGGCCAGTGAATGACTCCATTCACATGAAACACCCAGCATATGAAAATGCATAGAGGAGAAAGCAGGTAAGTGGCTCATGGGGACAGCTGGTGCTTGCAGGGTTGGAGTCTCAGCCTGACCCACACACCTGGCCCTCCCATTCTTCCAAATCAGCATCTGCTATTGTGGTCCCAGGGGTCACCTCTCCCCCCTGGGCCTCTGGCCCCTGCGCCCACAAACACCGGGGGTGGAGAGTCACATTACATGAACATGAACACCTGAGTCGCCGCATGAGAGACATGCACAGGCACAACCGCAGAGCAACTGTGTGGTCATTTTCCCATCTCCCCACTCTGGGGGATTCTGTGCCACGGCCCTGAATGAAAGGAAGAACGGTCGGCCTTATTCTTGGCCCGAATTTTCTTCCGTTGCGGAGCTGATCCTACCAGCCCAATGAATCTGCAGCATGTGTTGGCCCACAGATGATGCTCATCTATCTTCACCCATGACACACATTTCCTTCCTTTATTAGAACTAATATACTAAAGAGGGCACATTCTGCGTGGAGCACTGGGTGTTATGCACAAACAATGAATCATGGAACACTACATCAAAAACTAATGATGTAATGTATGGTGATTAACATAACAATAAAAAATTATTTAAAAAAAAGAAGAACTAATATACTAATTGCAAAAGGACTCTGCCTGGAAACTCTTCCAACAGCCCCAAGGCTCTGCTTGCATTCTTAATGAGAAGGAACTTTGACCACAAACTCAAGCGTTTTAGGGAAGCTGAGCAGGTCTGACAGAGCCAGCAGAAAGGGATACTGTTCTAAATAAGCCATCAGAAGGCCCCCTGCACAGAGATGGATCTGGTTCCCCTAAAAATTGAGGCAAGCTATTTACCCAGGGCAAATGAAGTTTGTAACCAGTACATTCTGCTAGACCAAGGCTGGCCGAGATCTGTTACCTACAAGCTCTGGAAATTAGCTTCAGGCTGAGAGGAGATGCCACCTGCCCTTGGCCAGCCAGTTCTTGTTCAATTCTTATCCCCTCCTGCTGAGTAGCATGGCTGCCCCAGGTGAGCAGGCAGAAGAATAGAGGAGGCCCTACCCGGATTGTGCCCAGCATGCTGGGGCTTGGGATGGGCAGACAGCAGCTTCTCTCCCTTCATTGTCCTGTATCTTATGTGGTCTTCATCCCCCAGGAAGTCACCCCAGGACCCCAAGACAGCAGAGAGGGGACAGCTCCAGGCTGTGAGAATTGGGTGAGACTGGCCTATGTTGGGTGTTTGGGGAAAGGGTCACACTGATACCACTGATTGGCAGAAGGTAAGAAGATATTCAGATGCCAAAAGAAAGCGATGATCAAATGTCCTTGAGTTGGGGTGGCTTTGTGTCTCCTCCCATATCCTGGACAGGAAGACCAGAACGAGGGCCAGTGGGGTTCCAAGCAGGCTTTGGCACGGCTGGGTCTGGCCCTGCCTCCCAGACTGGCAGGAAGAAGCACATGCTCCTCTCTTTCTCCCCACGAATTCACCCTTGTGGGGAGTCAGGTGGGTGATAGGCTCCCATGGGGTAGAGTCTTCGTGGCTGGGACCCTCCTGAAAAGGCCACTCTCAACCTACATGGGGAGAAAGAGGGAGGCCTGCGGAATGTACTGGAAGCTGACTGAGGGCTGTGCAAATAGTTGTTATCAAATAATTAAGTCACGAATTGGAAAAACCATAGCCTACCCCTTCGTAGTTCCAGCTTCCTTTTCATCCACTGAAACTCAGGCTGCAGAACTGAATTCATCTGAAATTGCTTCATTTAATGATTAATCTGGCCGTGGAGTTGTACTTCAGCTTTCAGAGAGAGAATAACCAGCCTGATTCTAAACAAATATTCGTCATACATAGTTTTCCAAGCTTGGTTACAGAGGGCAGACTCTACCCTCATGTTGGTTATCTATAATTAAATTTTCCCTACCTGTCAGGGCAGAGACAGTATGGAAAGCTATTCTGAAGAATGAGACTCTATTCTACCCTGACTTGTTTGAAAAGCAGCCTCAGGATTTGTGACTTCCTGTACCTTTGATCTCATTATCTGAGTCTATAATCTAAAGGCCCTGATTAGCATTTACTGTTAGTGGAGGGATGCCCTGGAAATGCTTCGCTGAGCATCTCCAAGAACCCATGTTAATTATTTACTTAGTCTTACCAGGCTCCCCTTCGACAGTTTACTTGTTAGAGGTCGTTGCCAACTGGGAGCCCCTGGGTCCAGGTTAAGTCACCTGTTCCAGAAGAGCAAACTGGGAAGAAGGAATCACAAATGCTTTGCCAACTGGTCCCGAAGGCCCCCAGAGTCCCCTCACACCTTCGCCAGCCCGTGATGAATGTTGACCCCCAAGTCTGGCGGCAGCTCAGCATCCTCTCCTGGTGGGACCCTGCGACATCCAGTCCCACCCAACCCATTTTATGTAGCAGCCAGCAGGACAGAGGACCAGCCCGATAGGAAACCAAAGGAAGCCTGTTAGACCATGAAAACACAGCATTATAAATGACAAGCACGCCAGTTGGTATTTCGCAAGAACCATCCCCCCCAAGATTCCTCCCAGCGGTTCTCTGAGAATCAGGGCGGCCCCTGGAGGCTGAGTGAGGATGCCCACGCACCTTCTCCCTGGGAAAGGTGAAGACCAAGGACTCCATTGGCGCCCAGGCTAACACTGGGGCCATTTCGCAGCTTCATTCTCCAGGCAGCATGGTGTCCTCTTCCTTTAAGATTGACTTTCCGGATGCCCTTTGCTGACCTTGAGGATGGCACACACTCCTAAACGTTAGGAAGTCTCCCTCTGTGTCTGTGGATGTGATTAATGTCTGCAGAACTCTCTGAACACACACAATCTCCTGTTAATGAGAAGCAGAAACAGGAGACAGGATGTGGTCTTCCCCAACCTGAGTTAGTCAAGTTCTGGGCCTGGTGCCCCACCCTGACTCACTCGCCTGCTTCCCACCGCTCTCCTGTCAGCTTCAGGACGTGGAAAACACATTGATAAGTTTCCTTTCATAAGTTTAGCAAAGGGTCTAGCACAGATCTTTGCAGTTTAGAAGTAAAGAATTCAATGTTTGTTGAATGAATTTTGTGTATAAAACTCGTTTTATAGGCTTGGCAGATAGCAAGCTCTCCAAGAATTGTTGTAACATGCTTTGTTGATTCTGTGTGTTCTTTTGAGCTTCAGGCAACAGGGTAGCTAACAGGAGAAGATAGAGATGCTGCTAGCAAATGCATGACAGCCCCTGCCGTAGTCAGCTGAATCCTTCTGGAATTTCTACAGATGGCCCAGATTCCTTCCTGTTCCATTGTCCTCCTTACAGAAAATCAAATTAATCTGCTATCACAAGAGCTACCTGATGGCTTTTAAGGGCCCCTTGCCTTTGTAGGTCCCTCCCATCCTAATAGATTGTTATGGGGCCTGTTATGGGCTCAGTTGTATCCCCTGCAAATTGATATGTTGAAGTCCTAAGTCCCAGGATCTCAGAATGTGACTGCGTTTGGAGATGGGGCCTTTAAAGAGGTAATCAAGTTAAAATGAGGCCACCGGATGGGCCCTAATCCAGGATGACTGGTCTTCTTGTAAGAGATTAGGACACACAGAGACACCAGGAATATGCTTGCACACACACAAGGAAAGACCATATGGAGAAACAGCAAGAAGAAGGCCCCATACAAGCCAAGGAGAGAGGCCTCAGGGGAAACCCACCTTGAGGGCACCTTGATCTTGGTGAGAAAATAAATGTCTGCTTTAAGAAGACATTTTTGTCTATGGTATTTTGTTATGCTATCCCTAGTACATGAATACAGGCCCTAAAAAATTTCATTTCTTTTTGATGTAAGAAAGTTCACTTTCTTCTTCTGATTTTAAAAGAAATGGATACATTTTTTGCGGGCCCCTCAAAGTATGTGGACTTTGAGCACCGTGCCCGAGCCCCGTGCTGATGGAAAAATCATCCCTGATGACCTTGAGACGGCTCACCGCCGAAGCTGGTCTCGCTCCCGCGTTCTTCATTGCTGCCGCGCTCCACATTCCTTATGTCCTGCTACATAAGGGCACGTGGGAACGTGTCCTTATGTAGCAGCTCGTGTTTTATTATGGCCTAAAGCTAGGCCACTGGAATAAAACAGTTTTGTCACTTTGTAACCCAGCCTCCTCGGAGGATCTTCGAGGGATGAGGCAATTTAGAAATGCTTTGATAAACGCCAACTTAATAATCAGCAACAGAGGTGTCAGACAACTATTCATAGTCAGAGCAGCGTGGCCTCCAGGTGTCTGTACCCCGGCAGCAGGCGATCCCTCAAACCCCTTTATTAAACGCATGTATGCATTCGGAATCGAAATAGGAGATGGGAAGTCGAAAGGACTAGTAAGAAGTCACAGATAGTGTTTTCTTTAGCATGAAACAATTATACAAATTTTATGTGTGACTTTGATGAGACAGAGGGATTATTAATTAGATCCAGAAGCCCTTGGGGCTGTCCTTTTTACCATGACATTGGCTCCCCATTTGGCAGGGCTGAGGCAGAACTGGGGCTCAAAGCCAGAGGATTCTGCAGTGGAGTGTGGGTCCGCCAGTGTGAAGTGACATGGGCTTCCCGGGCAGGAGGGAGGGCGTCTACGAGGACACAGAAGCATGGAACAGGCTAGGGCCATCAAGACAGGCAGGTGGGCTGGGGCTGGCTCAGGGTGCAAGAGGAGGGGAGAAGACTCAAAGGTAGAGGAGCTGGACCGGTCGTGGGGGCAGTATGTGCTTTCCTTCACAGAGCTTCACAGAGCTTCACAGAGCCCCATTCCTAAAAGATCCTGATGTTTCCCAGCTCATGAGATGTGAACTTGTGTGTCATGGGCTGAATAATGCCCCCTCCCAAAAAAGATGTCCCATCCCAATCCCCCAAACCTGTGAAGATGTTACCTTAAATGGCAAAAGGAGACTTTGGAGATGTGACTAACTCAGGGATTCTGAGATTAACCTGGATTATTAGGGTGGGATCCCTGTCGTTACAAGGACATGATTATAAGACAAAGGTAGGAATGCCGGAGTCAGAGAAGGCGGGAGAGGGGGAGAGGGAGATGTGACCATGGAGAAAGGGTTCATGAGCCAAGGAATGCCTGTCACCTCTAGAAGCCAAAAACTAAGGAAGCAGATTCTCTTCCAGAGCCTCCAGAGGAACCCAGCCCTGTCGAGCTATTTTAGACTTCTGCCCTCCAGAAACGTAAAATAATAAAAGTGTGCAGTTTTAAGCCACTCGGTTTGTAGTAATTTGTTATGGCAGCCGCAGAAAACTCAGAACACTATGTAAGAAATGGCGTTTCATCCTTTCCTGGGAACACACAGCCATCTCTCCAGGTGGTATGACAATTCTGCCCAGGGGTTCCCGTATCCAGCCAGCTCACGGTCAAAGCGCTACACTCATCCTTTCTTCATCCTGAACAGGCATTTTTCTAGTGTGTTGGGAGAGCCTGTCTCAGGGGCTGCTAGCCCAGTGCAATTTTAAACCAGAAGTCCACCACTGCGCTTTGATAGATCTTTAATGATATTCAAAACAAGAGTAGTTGCCATGGTAAAATACCGTAAATATCACTTAGGCAACTCTCAGAGATGCTTTTGCTTAAATAATTAATTGCAATGTTGTCGTTTCTGCTTCCCTCTGCGTAAACACAGGCAGTATGTGATTGTTCATAAGATGGTTGAATCTACATAAATGGACCCCAGTCATGCAGACTTCCAGTTCTTTTAAATATAATACCCAGAGCTTCCAAGGAAATGCTTTGGGTCTGAAGTGAGCTCTCTATCTTTGACTTAGTCAAAGAATTCATGTTGCCCCAGAGTCACTAGTGCGAAATTAAAAGATGATCATCTTCAGCTCTGTTCCTGGAAGAACCTTCTATGAAATAGATCAGGAGAATGCGATCTGGAGAGGGGCCCCCACAGAAATTAAGTAGGATGGTGTGAAATACTGACGAGATCTTTCCTTGCCCTCAGGGATTACTCAAGAATGCCCCCTTTGCCATGAAGATGGCCCCCACAGTGAATTGTTACAACCCTCCAGGGCCACCATCAGAGGCTCTGTTGCTTAACATGAAACTTCCTGCGTCCCATGGGACAGAGAGGCCAAACTACCCTTGGAAGAGGTCTTCCCTTGGAAGCAGGACTGGAAGAGTCAAGGTCGAGTGTCTTTTTGTGTGTGTGTGGACAGCTTTCCATGTCAATGAATATGTGGGTGTAGTTGGATATTCATCCCTGTTAATGGTTGCACAGCATTCTACTTTACCAGCGTGTCCTAATCTATTTACCACAATCCACTATTTCTTTCTTGTTTTTTCAAATTTTTACTTAAATTCTAGTTAGTTAACATATAGTGTAATACTGGTTTCAGGAATAGAATTCAGTGATTCTTCACTTGCATATAACGCCCGGTGCCCATCATAACAAGTGCCCTCCTTAATCCCCATCACCCATCTCGCCCACCCCCCACCCACCTCTCTCCATCAGCCCTCAGTTTGTTCTCTATCATTAAGAGTCTCTTATGGTTTATTTCCCTCTCTCTTTATTTTCCCTTCCCCTATTTTCATCTGTTTTTATTCCCTAAATTCCACATATGAGTGAAATCATATGGTATTTGTCTTTCTCTAACTGACATATTTCCCTTAGCATAATACACTCCAGCTCCATCCATGTATTACAAATGGCAAGATCGCAATTTTTTTATGGATGAGTAATATTCCATTGTGTGTGTATACGTACACACACACACACACACACACACACACACAAACACACCACATCTTCTTTACCCATTCATCAGTCGGTGGACCTTTAGGCTCTTTCCATAGTTTGGCCATTGTTGATAATGCTGCTATGAACATCTGGGTGCATGTCCCCCTTCAGGTCTGTATTTTTGTATCTTTTAGGTAAATACCAGGTGTCTTTTATGCAGAAAACTCTGAGTTTGAAGACCCAAACACATACATTCCTCCTCATCTCTCCATGGGACCTCCTTACTTACGCAGATACTTTTTTCCCTTCTTTACTTTTTTTTTAGAGAGGGAGGTTGTAGGGGAGGGGGAGAGGGAGAGGGAGAGAGAGAATCTCAAACAGGTTCCACGTCCAGGAAGGAGCCCGATGTGGGGCTCCATCTCATAACCCTGAGATCATGGCCTGAGCCGAAATCAAGAGTCAGATGCCTAACCAATTGAGCCACCCAAGCCCCCCTCCTTTTCTTTACTTTAATGTCTCATTTACTTTTATTCTTTTTTCTTTTCTTTTTTTTTTTTAGTGATTCAAGTGCTTCATGTTTTGAAGTTCAACGGTATTCCCTGGCCACTCTGGTTCTCAAAGACAAGCCTGGGTTTAGTGGTGGTAGTGGAGGGCAACCACAGATGAAATAATCGCACACATCAGTCCACGATGACAAACTAAGATGTTGTTTTTTTTGGGGGGGTTGGGTTTTTTTTTTAAGATTTTACTTATTTATTTGACACAGAGAGAGAACACAAGCGGGGGCAGCAGGAGAGGGAGAAGCAGATTCTCCACGGAGCAGGGAGCCTGAGGCGGGGCTGGATCCCGGGACCACAGGATCATGACCTGAGATGAAGGCAGACGCCCGACCGCTGAGCCGCCCAGGTGACCCCAAACTAAGATGTTGTTAAAGGATAGGAGCACAGTGCTGTGAGTGTCTCAGAGAAGAACTCGCCCAAATGGTGGCGGGGTTAGAAGGCTTGGTCATAGGAGGCTTTCCTAAGAAAGTGACATTTTTGCGAAAGTGGCTTGCATCATCTTGCCGGGAATTTAAAATTTGAAGCTCACAAAACTTAAGTCAAAAAAGAAAATATTTTGAATCACAACAGCAACAGCAAAAGAAACATGATTTTAAATCCTTCTTTCCAGCCCTTGTCTCCTGGTGGAGGCTGGGCCCAGGAGGGTGTCCCCACGCTGCCTTGTGCCCTGTCTGCCCACCCTGGAGAAGCCCATGGGGCAGAAGTCCATCCATGCCAGCCAGGGACCTTTGGGACCAGGAGTCGGACTGAGTCCAGAATGTCTCAAGTGGTGGCCTGGTGCATCTGGGGGTGTGTGTGACTGCTCCTGAGCTGGCCCCCAGGGGCTGCTCACCTTTATCATGTCACCCGATGAAGCTTTACCTGACTTAAAGGGCTTCTTAAAGCTTGACCTAATTGCCCTGGGCTGTGGAATTCTTTGTGGTTCCCGTTCAGTGTTCCCACCAAGATCCAACTAGTGTCAAAAACTTGACATCATTAATAGGAAAAAGAACTCACTTCAGTGAAGTGAATCACGAGTTGCAAATGTAACCTCAGGCATTTGAGGGTGAGGTAGTTCTAATTTCTCAAAGAACAAAGGCATAGCAATTTGATATCTTTTGTCAAGTGTCAGAAATTTTCCATGTGAAGGAGCCCATTGCTTCATCCCTAGGAGGTCCAAAGAAGTTTATCTTGGCCTTAAAAAAAGTGGAACTGTAGCAAACAAGGAGTTCTTCTTGATAGTAATTCTGTTTTCTGTCTCCGTGCTCTCTACAAAAGATAGATCTTGCCGATCTTCAGGCTGTTCAGAAATGTCGGCCAGCACTCCTTACTGTGCAGACTCACATGGGAATCTTCTAGAAAGTGCCCTGACCAACTCATGCCACAGCCTGGGGAGGGAGCTGCGTGGGTCCCACTAGTTGAATTCGTCAACAGCTCACCCCCAGGCCCTGTTCCCCACCCTCCCAGATAGGACCATTCTGATGGCTATAACTTCAAGGCCAGGGAAAGAACCCTCTGGTCCATAAATGAACTGGGTCGAATAAATCTGTCCAATATGGTCACTGGACAGATTTATTGGACGAAAACTTCCAGAATAAATCTGACCAATATGGTCATTTCAAAAGCAACACAAAGCAATGCAGGTAATGACTCTGGGCCCGGAGCCCTGGGTCTGAATCCCAGCTCTGTCACCCACTAGCGGTGTGATTTTGGTCAAGCTCCAGAATTTCTCTGCTTCCATTTCTCCAACTGCAAAATGATAGAGAAGACAGTGCCTGCCCCATAGTGTCAGTGTGAGGATTAAATATGTTGATGTATGGAAAGGGCTCAAAACAGTGCTTGGCCGGTGGTAAGAGCTTCATAGATGTTGTTACTATTAAAGCATCCTGAAGAACCATCTGAATGGTTGCAGGGCAGTCCTGGGTGGCAGGCTTGGAGCAGAGCGCCTAACAGGACTTCAAATGCCCATCACCTCCCAGGCTCGTGGGACAGATTTCCAGCGGCTGCAGAGACCTGCTCCTCTGTTCCCGGCTACACGGCACCCCGACCACTCCCGCTCCCTGGCCTGGCTCACTGGCGGTGCCCCACAGCCTCAGGCGGGGCCGGGAGAGCCCACAGAGCAGGCTTCATCCTGCCACTTGGATTAAGGACCAACGGTATGATCTTCAGGCGATGTCCTTGGCCCCACCGAGGCCCTCTAGTCTCCTGCCCACAGTCAGGATGACAGTGCCTGCCTCTCTGGGGCCACCAGCCCAGCCCAGGTCTGCAGGTCCCAGGCCTGGTTGATGCCTGGCCGCCATCTAGTGCCCAAGAAGAGGAAGTGAGCCTCTCCTGGCACAAAGGGCCCTAACTCCCGGAATGCATGAGGAGGGCAGGGAGATTGTTCAATCTTGAGGACCACCCACTTTAGGAAGCCCTTAAAGAATCCCAGACCTGGCCTTTGCCTAAAGTCCCCCACAATACGGGGACTCCCTACTGCATTTTCAGACAACTCTAAGTGTTAGAACCCTAGTCCTCAGCTGGAGTCATTCCTTACATTTTTAACATGCTGCTTTACCCCAAAGTTCCACAGAAGAATGACAGTAAGAAGCAGGGAAGAATGGGAGAGGCTGGGTGTGTAAATTGCTTGCAAGCTTTCACGTCTGTGTCATTTCTTTCCCCTGCTTGCAGAGCACCTGCCACAGTCCGTCCACGAAGATGCAAGAATAGAAGAAGGGTAACAAAAAAGGCACGGCCTCACCCTCATGGCTGGCTAGGAGAGAGCTGCAGTACCGCAGCCAGGAAGGAGGGGATTAGCCCCGTGGTCCTCATCCCTACTGCACATTGTGGCCACCTGGATGCCCTCGAAAGCCATGGCCAGGCTGTCTCACAGAGGGTCAAACACGACTCTCCCAGTGTGGTTGCCTCACGGAGGGCAGGACTGACCCCCATCCCACACTGGTTAGGATGTGGAGACTGGGCGCCAGGAGGACATGAAAAGGGATATGACTCACAGAGTGGGACTTGTAGGGAGATCAGCCAGCCCAGGGGCTTGAGCCAAGCAGCGCTGGGGGTGCTGACTTTGGATTTCATTGTGGTTAGGCGTGCGCCAGGTTGAGGGTCCTGCACACATGCCAGGCTTTGAACTTCCCACAGGCCAAAGAAGGGGCCATCAGCCTCCCCGTCAGCTTTCCCAGATGTGGCGCAGCTGAGGAACAGGATGGGTGGGGCCTGAAAGCTGTCAGGGGCTAAACATCACAAATGGGGTCTTTGTCTTGATTACACCCCCAGGCAGCCTCAGCTCAGAACCACTGGATGAGACTCGTGTTTCCTCAATGCCCCAAGGGGAAGGATTAGCAGAGGGAACTTGTTAAAACGCAGATTCCTAGGTCCCCACCCAGCCCCACGAAACGAGAATTTCCAGGGAAGAGGCTGGTAATCTGCGCCTCTATCCAGGGGGTGCTCAGCCTCTGGGAGTGCTGGGCGAGATGCCGCGGATGGGCTCAGCCTCACGGCAGCCACTGGCTCTGTGAGCCCCTCTACCGTTTGCACAGAGCTTTTACACGCCATATGACTTGACCTCCACGTGAGCTATGAGGGAGAGAGGGTATGTCCATGCTTGTTTAGACTGAGAAGGCACAATGCCATCAAAGGCCCGGGGACCTGGCTTCCGAGTCACACCCCCACAGACATCAACAGCCCTATCCGGACATCTGGATGGGGGTCCCAGGACAGAGTGCCTTTAGCGTTCTGAGCTCACACCTCATGGGTGGGCCGTGTTTTCTGCATTTCAGATCTCACTGTTTTCAAGCTGATAGACACGACTGTAAATCGGTAGAGTCTCCTATCAAAGGAAGCACAGGAGGTTGAATGCTCGCCCCGTGGGGCCTCCCAGCCACACTGCGGTTCTGTGGTCACCAGCCTGCTCATGTGAGGGATCAGTTGGTTTTGGAGAGTTTGTGTTAGTAATTTTGCCACTCCAGAAAGAACGCGCCCAGCGCTAAATTATTACACACACACGCTGTTGCAGAGCCAACACCTCTGACAGGACCATACTTGCTCAGCCAGGCAGCAAACTACATGTTTCTAAGGAGTTCGCTCATCTGGCCAGTGGATAGGTCTGTGAGTTCCTGCTGGAGCACCCCACGGTTTTGAGGGAGGAGGACAGTGATGGTAGTGGGAGGCCAGGTGTAAAATAATAGCCTCAGCACATTGTGTATTTGAAAGGAATGAAAGTCTGGTTGGGTTGGCACAGCCACTTCTGAAAACGGTTTGTCAGTCTCTTAAAAAGTTAAGCACACGCTTACCCCATGACCCAGCAGTTCCACTCCTACCCACGCAGCCGAGAGAGATGAGGACGTGTCTACACAAAGACATGAATGTGAGTGTTCACAACAGCATTACTCATGACGGCCAACAAGCAGAAACAACCCAGAAGTCCTCTTGTGGGTAAGAAAATGGCGTACATCCATGCAACGGGAAATTACGAAAAGGAACAAAGTACTAATACAGGCAACAATGTGGATGAGCTCCCCAACCCTTGTGCTGAGGGGAAGTAGCCAGACACAAAAGACTGCATATCTCATGATCTCACCGATATGAAATCTCTAGAGGAGGCAGAGCTGTGGCAGCAGAAAGCCAGCCGGTGGTTGCCTGGGCGAGGATGGGAGGAGGGACTGACCGCCGTTTTGACTGGGTGATGGAAGTGTTCTTAAATTCGACTGTGAGGATCATTGCACAGTTGTATAAATTGACAAAATGATTGAACTGTATGCTTTAAAAGGGTAAATTTTATCTCAATAAAACTGTTGTAGAAATCTAGTTGAGTAAAGCAAAGTACAAATTAGGAAGTGACTGGTGATGACGTGGAAGTCCTCACATTTTCAGGGTATTGCTTGATTGTGATCCATCTTTTTCTTCCCCAAAGTAGATCACACAGTGTCTGTGCCCAGGAGGACATCAACAATGTGCAGAATGGTGAAGAAATGTGTTGGAATGCATGCTCACCCTGGGCCAGGCACTGATCTGAGTGTCCCACATGTTAGCATCCCAAGGTAATCCTAGGGGACCGCCATTTTAGCATTATCATCCCCATTGTACAGCTGGGAACAGAGAAGTTGTGTAGCTTGTCCCAAGTCACAAGATGGGAAGCAGTAAGCTGGAGCGGCCACCCAGAGCCACCTTCCAAGTTGTCCCTCTACACAGTGTGACCATTTATTAAGGGCTTCAGCCTTTTCCCATTTTCCCATTTTGCCCTGGCCTCGGCCCTGTGGGGTAGATGTCACTGCACACGAGCCTCATTCTGCACAGGGCCATGTCCAGAGTCTGTCTGTGGCTCTGAGTCAGACCCTCCAGCCACGGCCTTGCTGCTTGCCGGACCACGGCATCACCTGCTGGGTGGAGGAAACCCCATAGGAACACCCTGCTAGCAGCTGCTCCTTGCAGGGGCCAAAATCAAGTTGTTTGCCTCCTCTGGTGCTCCTCCTCCACTGTCTGTGCACTAGTAGGCTTGGGCTGCCATAGCAAAGGACCACACACTGGGTAGCCCAAAGATCAGAAATTTATTCTCTCACACTTCTGGTGGCTGGAAGTCCAAGACCAAGGTGTCAGCAGGGTTGGTTTCTTCTGAGGCTTCTCTCCTTGGCTTGTAGAGGGCATCTTCCTGTGGTCATCCTGCAATCTGTGCGTTTCTTTGTCCTAATCTCCTCTCCTTATAAGGACATTGGTCATATTGGATTGGGGCCACCCCAGTGACCTCAATTTAACTTAATTACCTCCTCGAAGGGCAAATACAGACACATTCTGTGTGTACTGTGGGTTAGCACTTCAGCATACGAATTCGGGGAGGGCGGGGAGGACACAGTTCAGCCTATAACACCATGCCTCGGTTAATGGCACCGTCACCCTCTGCCTCCAGGGCAGAAGCCTTGGGCACTGCCTTCTCCCTCCCTCCTCCTTCTCTAATATGCCCACACTCACTCCAGCCCTCCATTATGAGCACCAGCTCCTTGGTATAGACTTCTTATCTCCTTCTAGATGGTGACAACAGCCATCCCAAACCACTGATGTTCTGCTTCTGAATAACCTCTCTGCAACACAGCTCTCTGACCTGACTGCAGATACCTCATGTGTTGGGCAAGGGCCTTGTCTTGTCTGTGCCCCCAAACCCACGGGATCTGTTGTGTCCCACTTCCTCCCCTCCCCCGCCCCATTTAAGTTCTGAGTAGCTCTTCCACCTCACTGACAATCAGGGCTACCAAAGCCACCTACAGATGTTTGGTGATTGGCCACTGAAGATAAGAAGGGACATAAGGGTAGTTGACAGCAAATAAGACAGCAAAGCCACCTACAGATGTTTGGTGATTGGCCACTGAAGATAAGAAGGGACATTAGGGTAGTTGACAGCAAATAAGAGATATCCAAATGGAAGGAGGCAAGTGAAATGATCAGGAAAGATGCTGCCAAGAAGGGCCAGAGGATGTCTGTGAGATGATGAGGTTGCAGGCTGTGAGCAACGCCACGCATCCAAAGCTCACTTGGACTCTGTGCTCATGAGGACAAAGAGCGAGCTGTGGTCCTTTGAGTGGCTGGTTCTCTGCAGAAGAGCACAGAAGTGACAGGAACCATGCAGAGTCTTGCAAAGATTCCAGAAATCCAGGATCTACAAGGGATCTGTGGGAGCCATGACAAAGACTGGGATCACAGAAGAGATGTTTAAGGACACTTTTGAAAATGTGGACAATCAGGAAGAAAAGGAAGAAGTAGCAGAATTGGAAACTGACAAAATTCTGTGTGAAATTGCGGGAGGGCTTTGGGCAAAGCACACAGTCAAGGGACCAACACCTTTCTAGGGCTAGGACCTCCAGGAGTGATGCCCGCCTCAGAAGAGGAGCAGGAGGATGAAGAGGCACTGCCTGGCTGTGCACTGCTGCTAGCAAGCACCTAGCTATGCCCATCCCTAGGCCCCCCACCCACAATCTACCCTCTGCGGTAGTCACCATTGCCTATGTCTCTTGCTCTGCACCTGTCACGAAGCACTGCATTTTGGAGAAGATTCTCTGCTAATATCTTCTCCCTCTTGGCAGAGGTTTGGGGCTGTCTTGGATCCCAAAGGCGTTTCTTGTGAGAGATGGTATAATTAAATGCATTATTTCCAGGAGTATAAACAGAAGTTATCTTGCTTGAGGGAGGGCAAAGAATTCCGCCTTATCACAAAGTACTTCTGAATGTTCTTGCCTGAATGTTGAGAACTCTACACATTTTTCACATCAGTTAAACACTATATAAATGGGTTTCAATACATTTCTGCTTTACAAAGAGGGAGCGGTACCCAGGGGTTGGGATATACCTGAATGCTGGTCATATCTTGAATATTTCATGTGCCCAGCATATAGTAAATACTAATACTAATAATAAAAGTTTAAAAAAGTTAACTATGAAACAATGATGATGATGTTAGTAGTGATACAAGACTTGATTCTGTTATTGATCTAGTCTCACCTCCAGTCCAGGCCCGCTCTGCTCCCTTTGGCCTCCTTGTGTTCCTGATGCAAGATGCCCTTTGCCTGTTTGAGGCTCCCCTTCTGGTTTCTATCTCTACCTAACCAGCTGATGGACATCTGGAGTCTCCTCCTAAGAAATTCTGTTCCTTTCTTCGCTTCCTTCCTTCTGATCTAGCCCTACCTTTTTTTTTTTTTTTTTTTTTTTGGTAGCAGTTTCCCCCTGAATTTCTTTTCTATGTTCCAAAATCCTTACCTTGAGATCTTTGGGTAAAAGTTCATGAATCCTAAGTCATTTACATGGGTCATAAATAGAAAGAGAAGGGACTGGAAACTGAGACTGAGAAAGATGGTGGAGTTAATGGCAGAGATGTTTACAAAATGTCTTGGAAAAGATGAAGAAAACAAACCAAGCCTTGGGCACGTACCTGGGCAGTCTGTAAATGGGGCCCATGGCCTGGCTTTGGCGTGAAGCTCTCTCATGGGCAGAGCAGGTGGATATTAGCCTACGTCTGCTGGTCAAGGGGTCTGAGAAATAGTGAGTGGGAACCAGAAAAACTCACTGGGAAGCTTCTCACCTAGACAAGGACCCTTACCTCTATCAGGAATTCGTACAATTAACAAAACCCTTGTGGTTTTCTGCCCTCTTCTTGGTGCCATTTGAGCTGAAACAGCAATGGCCACCCCATTCTACCACAGTCTCATTCCCATATTGTCTATCTTTCTTCTCCCTTCACTCAACTTTTCACTCTTCCTCTATGTCCCAAATAAATAACCTCCATGGTTAATACACCAGCCTATACCATGAAATACTTCACCAAATGTTCCTTCTCCGCCCTTGCCTTTACAGAATTCTGACTGCACCTTGGGGGCAGTGTTCCCCAATCATCCTTTAGCGGAGACTGATGGTTCTCCTATACCCCCATATTCTCTCCCTTCCATGCTACACCAAGGCTATTATTCTTCCCTCTTTATAGCAATTTTTCACCAGACATCTTGACCTGAATGTCCTAGCTCAATTCACCATGGCCAATCTTAACTCACATTCTCGTTCCCCAACCTACCCTTCCCACCATGTCTCCATCCGAGCAAATGACTCACCATCAATCTAGTTGCCAAACACAGAACCCCTGGCCCCATTCTTGATCCTTCCCTTCCCCCTACAAGTGGTCAATTATCAAATCCCTTGGCTCTGCTCTCCAGATATCTGTCACAACTTCTCCACTTCTCTCATCCACCCCCATACAAGCACTGCACTAAATCGGGGTCCCATTACCTTTCCTTTGCAAACTGCAACAGCTTGGTATCATTCTACCTGCCTTCCCTCTCCCCTGCCAATCCATTCCACACATAACTAAAGATTTCTAAAATGGGGCAAATCTGATCATGCCATTTCTCTGCTTAAAACATTTTAATGACTCCCCACTGCCTAGAGTAAAATTTAAATTTTTGCTGGATGGCTTAGAAGGTCATTCATAATGGAACAGGGATAAAATAAAATCTACTATGTAAGTATTTACATTCTTTCTCCCCAGTGAGCCCTCCTGCTGCCCTCCGCACACACGCACACCTTCTAATGAAGGACGTAACTATGATCTGAGCTTTAATTCAGTGCTCAGGGCAATGAGTGAGCAGCAGAACTGGAAGAAATCCAGAATGCCTAGATTGATTCACTTCAAAAACAAATGAGAGCAAGCTGCTAACAAATTCAAAGACCTGGCTCCAGGTCCCCAAAGGGAAGGTGGGCTCAGACCTCTGGCTTTAGGTCTACCTGGGAAGTACAGCCAGCTTTGTTACAGGGGCCTGGGGTCCAGGGGCAGTGCCTGAAAGAGGCAACTTCCAATGGGATCCCATTACCACAAACACCAAAAAACAAATCAAAGCCACTACCTGGAGAACCTGCATAATTTTTTGAGATGTGAAGAAAAGCATATATGTGGAGCTTAAAATTTTAATAAACATATTTCCTTGAAGAGTGTGTCTACAGACTCACCTTTCTTTTGGAAATAACAGTAATAATAAATGTCCCAGGCACTTACTCTACGAGGTGCCTTTTAAACATGTTCTCTCTTCACTCCCCTTACTTTTATTATATCCATTTTACTGGTAGGAAAACAGACTTACAGAGGTTAAGCAACAAATATACATAGCCAGTAAGTGGCTGAGCCAAAAAACAAGCTCCAACTTGCCTGGAGCAGGTAATGGCTGCACTAGAATATCAGACATTTCTTTTGAAACAAGACTGATGTCTCAGGTGAAATTCCCTAGAAGCAGAGCCTGAGTCAGAAATTCAGGTACAGGTGATACTTTGAGAAGGTTCTCTGTAGGAGACACCTCTTAGGGAGGGAGAAAGCAGGAGAGCAAGGGGAAGATGCAAAGCAAGAATGTGGCTTCAAGCAATGTCCACAATAGCCAAACTGTGGAAGGAGCCAAGATGTCCATCGACAGATGAATGGATAAAGAAGATGTGGTATATATACACAATGGAATATTATGCAGCCATCAAAAGGAATGAGAGCTTGCCATTTGCAATGACGTGGCTGGAACTGGAGGGTGTCATGCTGAGTAAAACAAGTCAATCAGAGAAAGACATGTATCATAGGACCTCACTGATTTGAGGAATTCTTAATCTAGGGAAACAAACTGAGAGTTGCTCGAGTGGTGGGGGGTGGGAGGGATGGGGTGGCTGGGTGATAGACATTGCGGAGGGTATGTGCTATGGTGAGCGCTGTGAATTGTGCAAGACTGTTGAATCACAGATCTGTACCTCTGAAACAAATAATGCAACATATGTTAAGAAAAAAGAAAAAGAAGAAGATAGCAGGAGGGCAAAAATGAAGGGGAGTAAGTCGGAGGGGGAGACGAACCATGAGAGACGTTGGACTCTGAAAAACAAACTGAGGGTTCTAGAGGGAAGAGGGGGTGGGGGGATGGGTTAGCCTGGTGATGGGTATTAAGGAGGGCACGTTCTGCGTGGAGCACTGGGTGTTGTGCACAAACGATGAATCATGGAACACGACATCAAGAACTGATGATGTAATGTATGGCGATTAACATAACAATAAAAAAATTTTTTTAAAGAATGTGGCTTCAGATAAAATCTAGCCTTGGATTAATCAACAGAATGGAAGGGAGGAGTGTCTCCATAAAATTGCCCCACCTGGAGGCAAGGAGAGTAGGCTATGTTAGTCAGCTGGAGGATGAGTGCCCAGTCCGTAAAAAGTATCTAGAAGATTCTATACTCCGAAAGCACATGAACAATTAAGCAAAAAAAGCTGTGAAATTTCTCAAATTCTCTAAATCTAAGTTGGGAATAAAAATGCCAATCTTCCCTGTCCATCAAAACAAGTTTGTAACCCCCGTAGATATTCCTAAAGCATTAGGCTAGAATCACAAAGAATTGGCCAGTGGTAAACAGAATCCTAAGGTGACCCCATCATCTCCAACCCTGCATTGATACCCTGAGTAACCCCCTCCCCTTGAGTGCTGCAGGCGATGCAGACAGCTACATTATGAACTCGTTATGGAGAGGGCCATGTGAAGGGAACCATGGGAGGCATCTGGAAACCACCAAGAGCAGTTCCCTGCTAATGGCCAGCAGGAAAACCGGAGAAAATCCTACTGTCCCAAGGTCAGTCTTGCCAAAAGCAGGAGGGAGCATGGAAGCAGATTCTTCCCCAGTCGAACCTCCAGATGGGAACACAGCCTGATCAACCCATAGAGTGTAGCTTTGTGAGATGCCAAGCTGAGGACTCAGCTAAGCCATGTCCAGACTCCTGGCCTATAGAAACTGTGAGATGATAAAAGTGTGCCACTTTAAGCTGCTAAGTTTGTGATGATTTGATAGGTAGCAACAAAAACTAATACAGGGCAGCACTGAGTATTGGACTAGATTTGTAAGTCATGTGATGATTGACACTTATATATGTGTAAGCATATTCCAGAAGTGCGAGGGCTATTATTATACCTGTAGGAAAAGGGCTCAGAAAACTACTGTCAGGTATACTGTAATGTGTTCATTGAACAACATGCAATTAAGTGCAACAAAGTTCATTTTGGAACTCTATACAAGACTTCACACATATAATTTCAAGCACATCAGCACACAACAAATCATAATTTAGCAAGCTACAGAGACATTTTGATTCTTTAATTTGTTAATAAAACCCCACATTTCACATCTCAAATAAGTGCTCTCTATTATTTATATTATAATTATAATTGCATATTGTAGCAGTAGGAAATTTCCCATTTTATTTTCTTTTTAAGAACTAAAATTTAAACCTCAGGGTTAGAATAACAAAAGTTGACTCGCTATATTTTAAATGGCTTCAACCCACTTCTCATTTTAAAAATTGTAAAGATAGTCAAATATGGAGAGGAAAAGCCAAAGGTCAATTTCAAGGTGAAATTTCTGGTGTGGTACAGACTATGTAGGTGGACTGGGAAATATATGCTCCATCTTCTGAACTTAAAAAAAATACGTAATTGATTTTCTACAATTTCCTGCAGTCTATTTTTTTTTTTAATCAGGAAAATAAACAAGAGTCAAAAAGCCACATAGCCATCAATCAACTTTACAGACACTTTTTCCTGAATGAGGCAGGTCAAGGGCATCTTTCTTGGATGGATGGGCATTCTCCCCACACTCCCCCTTGCAGACTGTAACCCTCTGCAGGTAGCAGACGGGCAAGAGCGGGGAATGTGCCGAGGCCCTACTTTCTGGGATGCTCTCTAACCATGAGTAGGGTAGCTTCAAGCCAGGAGCCTGGACCGGAGGGGAAGCCCATCCTGACAGCCAAAGAACCACACCCTACGCATCACCACTGATTTAGTTATGAAAAAATAAAGTGACTGATGGAGCAGGACATGCGTCAATGACAGTCACGCACTGGAAGTAATCAGAATTTGCCGGCTGTAGCTCTGCAGCTGCGCTCATTTGGTTGAGTTTGGGGTCTAACTCCACAGTTAGAGTTTGGGGTCTAACCCCTGGACTCCAAGACACCAGGCCATTTGGCCTCCCATAGTTGGGAGTGCATGAAAAGCTTTGCAAATCGGCCATGGGCTTAGATACATAGATAAATGGTCGATAGATAGGTGATAGATAGACAGATGGTAGATACAGATGATACAGGTAGATGGTACAGGTACAGGTGTAGGTATAAATTAAGCTGCATTTACGTTTAGATCTGATTGCAGGAAGCTGCCAGCCTTGGAGAGCGGCAAATCCTGCTCCAGCCATCCTGTCTGTTGGCAAAACACTCAGCCTAGGTGGAAGTCTCCACATTCCTGAATGAATGGGAGAAAAAAAAAAAAAACCCAACAGCTTCTGCCCTGTGTAGCTTCTGACTCATAATGGTATGCAAATGATGATGCAAGTAATTAGCATTAGTAATTAGAAAATGGGTTGGAGATGCTGACGACCTCTCCCAGAGATGCCGTTTGCATTCCGAGCAGAGGAAAGATTTGTTCGCAAATTACTTCCCAACAGGTCTATTAGAATTTCATTTCTGGGCCATTTATTTATTTATGCTGCTCACGATATTCAGGAATCAATTTATGGCTACCTGGAGATGACTTTCACTGATGGGGACAAAGACATTTCCCTGTCACTCTTAATACCGTTATTAGCATGAGTCCCAGTGGCTTCACCAGCTGCGCAAGAGCTGGTTTTGACTCCCCGTTGCGTGATCTGCAAATTCAACCTTTGCTATCTGAGATCTCACAGCTCTCCAGGTGGAGCCTGGGTGTGCCAGGAGAGCCTCTGGTACCCTTGAAATCCCTGCACTTACCCCCCACTACCTCTGCCTCAGGGCAACCTTGACCCCGTTGGAGGGCCACCATGCCCCTCTGTTCCTAAGCGACCTGGCAAACAGCTCTGGCTGTTAGGACAGATCTCCTTTCCTTGATTCCCGGCCTGCCTTCCATGACTCACACCCCAAAATTCTTGTTCTGGGGCCCTTGCAGAGCATGGAAAGTGCCCAGGAATCCCCGGAGTTGTGAGAAGGAAACACAACTCCCATTCAGAAATGAGTCAGGTTATTTGGCACAAGGCATGCCTCCGTATACTGTACAAACAAAACAAATTGACAGAATGATGAGGGAAGCCCCCAGGGAGAGCCGGTCACAGCTCAGTGCCGAGGCTGGTGGTGAGTGGCAGGGCCAGCTGCAGGTGATTGGCAGCGTGGAGAGCCTTCTTGAGCCCAAAGACCCCCAACCATGGGAAGGGGGAGATGGCAGATGGTGGACACCCACCCAAGCTTCGAAGGACAGCAGCAGGGCGATGTGAGAACCACCCCCTTGTCCCACCACAGACTCCAAGAAGATGTGATTGGGCAAGAAAAGACTAAGAAGAGCTGGCTCTGCCATATCTATGCTATGTTCATAGCATAGATACTTATGGCAGTCCCATAAAGTGATACTTTCATAATCATCGATGGGGGCAGCCGGAAAACCAAAGGACTCCCCCTTAGCAATACTCTTATTTTGAAAAAGATGGCCCTTCAAAGTATGGAAAAGTTAGTTTTGATACCTATGACCATTGTTTTACGTAATGATCTAACTCGTGTACTATTAATTAAAGCCTCTTAAAACTTATTATCATTAATTGTCTTTTCTCCTCCTAAGTGAATCAAAAGAGGCCATCTCTTCCTCCCCCAAGAGGAATCTGGAACCTTTGGCAAATATCTGTTTAATGGATAAGAGGTATTTAATAAAACTCCAGGCTTGCAAATAAAAATATAAAATCTATTTAGCTCAAACGATCTCTTTGAAGGCCTTTCGCTCCATCAGATTTGGCTATAGAAAGCTGCATACTCAGTCGGGCAGCTAAAGAAATGAAGGAGAATAGGGCTCCGAGGGGTGCTTTGGATGTTTCCTTTTCTCCTTCTTCTCTGGTTCAAGTTTTTCCCAGACTCCTGCTGCTTCTTGGTTGTTTTAGCGGTCTGATACAATCAACCAGACCGCACCAGGGGCTACCCCGTGTGATGAAGGACGGACCCATCACAGCCAGAACCCCGTCAGCACACAGATGAGGTTTCTCCAGCTACGGGCTCCTTCATTCTCCCCGTTGTTCAACTATCTGGTTTCTTATTTCACCTTTCTTCCAGAGATTCTCCAGAGATCATTTATATGATTCTATGACAGCCTTGCGATATCCACATTACTGAACATCACAGGGAGTGGTCTCTGAGGAGGATCTGCAATCAGAGCTGTGAATGTTGATCTTTCTTTCAAGACGTGTAAATCATGGATTTGTGTTGCTAAGGATGAATATCTGTGTCTTTTTCTTCATTGTCATTGGCAACACGGATTGTTTAATCCGTTACAGGGCACCCATGCCTTCAACATTTCGTATGGATGTTACAGAAATTCATATCCCCATCTTTGCAATATTCAAAACAAGCTTGACATAGAAACTTTTCCACTTTTAGCTTTAAGCTGAAAGTCAGGCTAAAAGCAGGGGAAGAGTGCCAAGTGGCACAGAATTTGCCATGCTGACCATCCTTGTGCCGGACACCGTGCCAGGGGCAGGACACACCACATTCCGTGTCAGCTCTCCTCGTGGCTCTGCCCAAACACACAATTTGTACACAATCATCTTCCCATTATCCGTGGGAAGGGGCGGGGTGTGCGGGGAGGAAGAGAGGCAGGAAGTTACACAGATGTCAAAATCACCCCAGGTCATCCAGAAGGTCTGGGCCATATTGACGTCCTTTAAAACACAGGGGGAGGGTCAGGCTCATCTTCCCAGTGGACAGTGTAATCAGGCAGGGCTGGCCTGGTACTGATTTCTTAGGACTGGGCACTGGCAGGAAAACGGGTGGCCAAGCCGGTGGGATCAAGTTCAACTGAAGCAATTATAAAGCAGGTGCAGGGCCTCTCAGACATGTGGGAGAAATGGGGGCACCACTTGGGCGTGCAGGAGTATGCCATGGATATTACTGAAAGTGCCTAAAGCCAGCTGAAGCAGTATTGTTAAACTAGGAGAAAGCAGTCACTCCTGGATAAACACAGCAGCTGTTGGATGCTTTAAAGTTAATGTAATAGGGGCGCCTGGGTGCCTCAGTCAGTTAAGCGGCTGCCTTCGGCTCAGGTCACGATCCCGGAGCCCGGGGATTGAGTCCCACATCGGGCTCCCTGCTTCTCCCTCCGCCCCTCACCCTACTCGGGCTCTCTCTCTCTCTCACTCTCTCTATCAAATAGATAAATAAAAATCTTTGGAAAAAAAATAAAGTTAAAATAATGAAACAAAATGATACCCACCCTTTCTAGCCCCTGTCCTAATTCTGGACAGTGAGCTAAAGTGCTTTGTGGATAGTCACCTACTTTATCCTCAGAGCAAGTCTCTCCGGCGGGCATTTATACTCCGTGCGACTCGGGAGGAAGCTGTGTGACCCCCGCAGTTCTGCTGAAGTCACACAGACACCAAGCACCAGAGCACAGGGGCCAGCCCAGCCTGCTGGACTCTCCTGTCAGTGCTCCCCGGGAAGGCAGGCTCCAGCAGGACAGTACCTCAAAGGGGCTCCCACTCCAGAGCCCATCACAAGCAGGCTGCCTCCACCAGCCCGGAAGAAGGAGAGAGTCGCCGACGCTTTTAATTTCTTCAACTTAAAAAAATACTCCTTTACTTCAATATTGCCCTTCTGCAGTTTTCCTTTATATTAGAATGTCCTTTCTTCAGTAAATTGATAGTGCTAAGGGAAAGTAGTCTTTTTGAATATCATTTTTAAAAAAATAGAAATCGGCCAACATATATGGTAACCCCAGATACATATCTACACCATGGGAGCCAGGTTGTCTGAGGGTCTGTGAGTGACCCAGCCAGCATCTGCATCTGTCACATGTGTTGGCAAAGAAAGGGTGGAGATGGGTGAGGTGTAGATGTGCACCATTGTCCTGGCCTCGGGGCCATCCTCAGGCCATCCTGAGAACATCCCACTATCTCCCGGTTAGAGGTAGAAGATCCGCTTCACATCCCGTTCCTGGGTGGACCTGGGCACCTGGTCCACCGTCTACTCAGAGGCAGTGGCCTTGCCTGCTAGACAGCAAATGTCTCCAGAAGATGTGTCAGTGGGGTCCATACTCAAAGAGGCTAAGTGGCTGTTATGTTCCTTCTACTCTGCTCTCAGGACAACCTGCAGGTCCTTCTTCCTTTTGTGCTAGGAGGATTCTGCCCCTTCTTCTACCTACCCAGGACCTCTTTCCAGCAGACTTCCCCTCCCCGCGGCTGACCTCGCTAGTCCCTGGGAGTGGAGAAACTGGTTCTCCAAGAATCCTGCGGCTTTATGCTTATCTTGATTTTTCTCCAGAGATTCCTTTGGGTCTTTTTCTCTCTGCTTTGGTATAGGCTGGGGTGACCTGGCAGATGGGGAAAAGCAGAGGGGAGGACCAATATTCCAGCTGTGCTATGGACTGAATGTGTGTGTCCCCTCAAAGGCACACACTGAAGCTTAAATCCCAATAAGGTAATGATACTTGGAGGCAGGGCCTTTGGGAGGTGATTAGGTCCTGATGGGGGAGCCCTCAAGAATGGGATCAGCACCTTTATGAGAAGAGGAGGAAACTCAGGATCGCCTTATCTCTTCTCTCCGCCACTGAGGACACAAGAGAAGGCCATCTGCAAATCAGGAACCAGGTCCTCAGCAGATGCCATGTCTGCCAGCGCCTTGATCTTGGACTTCCAGCCTCCAGAATGGTGAGAAATAAGTGTCTGCCGGTTAAGCCTACACCCCCGCCCCCAGCCCGTGGTAATCGTTACGGCAGCCCGAACGGATCACTAGAGGTGCCACCCGGCCACTACCTGAGCACACACCTGTCGTTGTTTGGGATGGGAAGAAGACTTGCTAGCAGACACTGAGCATTGGCTCAGCCCTGGGTGAAGCACTGACTTGCACTTCACTTAGCACCAACAACTCTGTGTGGAAACTTTTATTATCCTGATCTTGTAGATGAGACGGCTGAGAAATGACGAGTTTGGGTAAATTTTTCCAAAGGGCCATAGTTGGAGAATCAGGATCAAGTCTCAAATCCATCTAACTCCAAGGCCAGCTGGTCTCAGTCCACGCAAACAGCAACTGTGCAGTACAATGTGCACTAGTCTCTGCCACGTGCCTCCTTCCCCTGCCTGGAGGCACTTCCCTTATGCATAACAAGGTGCCTCTCCTCTTGGCTGGCTGAGCAAGTTCAGCTCTGACCCTACTACAGCAGAGCCCCTCCAGAGGGGAAGTTTCCATAGTGAGAAAATTCATCCACAGGGCCTGTGCCTCCTCTTCCTCCTTATTCAGAATCCCAGATGCTTCATGGGAAAGTGTATTCAGAGGATAAAGCTTCCCCGTGGCCTTCCTTACAGGGTCTCCCTCCATCTGCACATTGAACTTAATCTTATAAAAAAAAGCCTCCTTAGCATTTGAAACCCTTGTCCTTTGTAGTCAAAGGATCACAGACCTTGGGACTTTTCACTCTACAAGAGTAAGAGCGAGATAGCACTTACCTCCCTCTACCCGCCTACTTTCACTACCTCTCTGGGGAGAGCTTAACTTTTACTTGAGACTTGGGTGCAATTCTCTCCACATGTCACCAGTGATGACAAGACCAGTCAGGGGTCTTTGGGTGGACCCAGGGTAAATTGCAAAGACGGGTGCCTTCTGCCCAGGCAGTCTGAAAATATCACACGGATGCTGGGAATCCATGTATTGGAGCAAGGCAGAGGCTCTGTGCTTCTATATCTGGTTTATGGGGATCAAATCCAGAGCATAGACCCCCAACCTAAACATCGGAACACATGGACACAGGGTATTTGGGTCATGGGTCACAATGAAGTCTTCTTTCAGTATGTACATATAAAGAAGATTTCAGGCCAGTTGTAAAATGTCAAGGAACCCTGAATTTCAGATTTTCAGTAGTTTGAATATAGTCACTAAGGATGCATCCCTTTAACATTTTACTCATGCCAACTGTTATGCCAATAAGAAAATCAGTTGTGCGAAAGATTTATTTATAATACAAGGAGTTTCTAGCCGGGGGAACAACTCTAGAAATTTTCAACAAATTTGAAAAGAAATATCTGAAATATAACAGAAATAATGACAATTTTGGAGTAGGTATTCTTTTGAAAATTAAGGATTTGTAGATGAAACTATAGCTAATAAATTACCATCTACTCACTCAAAACAAGTTGAGAAAAATAAAATAAAATATACCTGAAACTTACAGTTGAAAATATTTATTTTTTGGAAATCTGTGTTCGCCATTATTGAGTTTTTGTTTTTCTGGGGGAAAAAAAAAAGATTTTACAAATTATTAGAAATTGACCAAAAGGTAAAAAAGAAGAAAGAGCTCAAATGATGAACTCAGTTTGATTCCTATAAAAACATCCAAAATTCTAAAATGTATCATTAGCATATCTATTATTCCCTATTGCTATATAACAAATCATCATAAAATGTAGTGGCTTAAAACAACCATAATTATATTTTGCCTCTCATGGATTCTGTCAGGAATTCAAGAGCAGCTTGGTTAGGTGGCTCTGGCTCTGAGTTTCTCGTCAGATCAAGTTAAAACGGTTGTCTGTAATCAACTGAAGGCTTGCCTGGGGCTGGAGGACCCAGTTCCAAGGTTGCTCCCTCATGTGGCTGGCAGGTTGGTAAAACAAGTTATTTCTTCACCATTGCACCCAAGTCTCAAGTAAAGTCTTCACCCACATCACCATGTGAACCTCAACATGAGGCTGCCTTTACATGGCTATAGCTTCCCCCAGAGTAAGTGATCCAAGAGATCAAAACAGACACTGAAATCCCTTTCATGACCTAGCCTCAGAAATTACACGTTGTAATTTCCACCATACTCTACTGGGTGCACAGGGCCAGCCCTGAGTAATGTAGGGGGGGAGATACAAAGTGCTCATACCGGGATGAGAATCATCGAAGGCCATCTTGGAGGCCTGTTATTACAGGATAACGACTGAAATGTATGGGTGAGGTCACCGTTATCTAAGATTATAAGATGATACATCATAATACATATCTCAAGTGAAATGAAAGAATAATAGCCAATCTAATAGTGAATATTTTCTTTTCTAAAATATTTTACCTACATATCTATTTATCTAAGAAAGAGAGAGCATGAGGTGGGGGAGCGGGGAGGAGCAGAGGGGAGAGACATGGAGGGGAAAAGAAACTCTAGGAGACTCCGCACTGAGCGCAGGGCCTCGACATGGGGCTCTATCTCACCGCCCTGAGATCCTGACCTGAGCAGAAACCAAGAGTCAGACGCTTAACCCACTGAGCCACCGGGGTGCCCCAAATAGTTCATATTTGCCATGGACATTTTAGTAAATGTTGCTGTTGTTGTTACTGATTTTACTAATAAAGAGGTAACGAGAATCTACACACATCAATTATAAAAGTATTTCTACAAAAAGAAATCGAAATGGATTTTGGTGAAATGGCATGGTCTGGGATGCCACGACCCACAGGAGGCAGGGCCACTCAGTTGGGAAGGAACTTTAACAAACTTCCTGAAAGATATGCTAATCACTAAATATGTATAATTGCTCTATAAATATATATATTTCTTTTATATATATTATATATTTCCTTTCCATGAATGTAATTTGAGATTTTGTGAGAAGCTGAGTAATTTTCAAAATGATATTAAGATTGTTTTATTAGTATTGGTCTACGTTGTGTATTTTAGAATATGTAAAAAAAAGTGGCTTTAAAAAAACAGAATATCTCTCTCTGTTTTTAGAAAGAAGACCAGAGATCAGCAGTCTAGGGCTGGTATAGCAACTCTGTGATCATCAAGAACCCTTCTCTCTTCCTGCTCTACCCTCCAAATGCCTGGTCTCCATTTTTATGTTTGCTTCATAGTACAAGAGTGATGACAGCTAGAGCTCCATCAGTCTGAATTCCAGGCTATAAAAGAGAAGGAGGCGGAGGAGAAGAAGAAGAAGAAGAAGAAGAAGAAGAAGAAGAAGAAGAAGAAGCAGCAGCAAAATAGGGGGCACACCTCCCAGTGCAGCTAGTTGACTTGAAGGAGCTTCTTAGAAGTCCCACTTGATGCTTCTGCTCATACTACACTGATGGGACTTCATTACATTGCCACATCTGCCTGCAAGGAGAGTTGGGAAATGTAATCTTTGTTCTAAGTAGCTAAAATCAGGGTTATTTCTCTGAATTTTCTTTAAAAAGGCAGTAGAATTGATATTGTATAAGAAAATAGCAATCTTTACTACAATTGTCAATTTTTTTTAAAGATTTTATTTATTTATTTGAGAGAGAGAGAGAATGAGAGATAGAAAGCACGAGAGGGAAGAGGGTCAGAGGGAGAAGCAGACTCCCTGCTGAGCAGGGAGCCCGATGTGGGACTCGATCCCGGGACTCCAGGATCATGACCTGAGCCGAAGGCAGTCGCTTAACCAACTGAGCCACTCAGGCGCCCCAACTGTCAATTTTTATAAGACATGATTTACGCATTTATAAAAAAAGATTGACAAATTAAAGATATCAACCAAGGAAAGTAAAAATATATCATACTGGAATCTACCTAATAGTTCCAAACATGTTGGGTTGTTTGTTATTATAATAGGGATTGAGGACAATTTTAAATGATTGAAGTATTGGAAGTTTATTAACAATTCTACAGTGATATAAGCGACCAATCTAAATTGTCATGTCTTTACCAAATGCTGAGTGTTCCAGACTTTTAAAAATATGCTTCAAAGAGAAATGAGAGATAATTTTTCTTTTTTTTTCCAAAAGGAAAGAGGGAAAAGAAATGCTGTATTTATGATTTGAGAGAAATGATAAAATTTTCAAAGTAACGTGGAGAGAATAAAGGAGTGAGGCCAAAATTAATTTCTGAGGATTTTGAAGCCATAGGAGCTTCCTCTTTAGAAGAGATGAAATATTGGGGAGGCAAGTAGGAAGTGTGTAAGAAGGAGGATTGCAGAAATATGGTCAGCAAATGGAGAGGACAGTATGAAATCATTATCTGTTACATAGGTATGTAATTGTATATGTAATTGTGTAATCAGTAAATATTACCAATGTTTGGAGACTTAGAATAAAAATACATTGTAATTGGGGCGCCTGGGTGGCTCAGTCGTTAAGCGTCTGCCTTCGGCTCAGGTCATGATCCCAGGGTCCTGGGATCGAGCCCCGCATCGGGCTCCTTCCTCCGGGGGAAGCCTGCGTCTCCCTCTCCCGCTCCCCCTGCTTTGGGGTCCTGCTCTCGCTCTCTCACTCTCTGTCAAATAAATAAATAAAATCTTTAAAAAAAAAATAAAGATACATTGTAATTAAATTTTTTTCATTATTTTTTTGTTTGAAGTGTAGTTGATGTACAATGTTACATTAGTTTTAGGTATACAACACAGTTTTTTGACAAGTTTATACACTGTGCTATGCTCACAGCAAGTGCAGGTCCCATCTGTCACCATACAGTGTTGTTACAATCGTATTGGCTGTGTTCCCCATGCTGAGGCTTTTATCTCCATGACTTATCCAGTCCATAACTGGAAGCCTGCATCTGCCACTGCCCTTCACCCGTTTTGCCCATCCATCCACCCCGACCCTCTGGCACTACATTTCAAATTTTAAAGTAACTAAAAAATGAAAAAAAAAATTCATTTACTGAAAAAAGAAAAAATCAGAATTATATTTAAATGAAAAGGGTCACTGTATGAGGTATATTAAAAAATCAAATGTGTGTGTGAATTTTACAGATTTATTGCAAATTCCAGCCCGAAAAATGCAGTATGCTTGCACTCCGAAACTCTCTGTTGTTATCCATGTGGGTAATTTCGGCTGTTTGTGATATGGTCCTGACAACAAAGTTACTGCGTGGTCAGCGCTGCCAGATTTTGAGTTGACCTAGCCAATCATGACAAGTGAGGGCAGAGGGCTCATTTTCAATTCTAAGTTGCCTACTTAGAATATACTTACACTGCTCAAGGGGGAATGGAAGCTAGAGGTTCGGAGACCTGACACAGCCTCCTACTGAGTGGAAATTGTAACCAAATTCATGGAGCCTGAAGGACTCGCTACTGGTGTATAAAATCTGGCTGCTACAACAGAGCGAAGGTGATGGCTTATTAACTCAATTTCCCCGTGAGAATTTTATACTTCAGTTACTGTGAGCTAGAGCTCCAAATGTGAGCTAGAGCTCCTGCGATTGCTCCTAATTGTGCCTCTCTCCTTCTTTCTGTGAGGTTACATTTTAAAAATTGAAAGGCCATTTTATGAAAATATTTCACACCATCCAAAAACAAATAATTAGTTATTTCCGGCCAAGATGGATTAACAAGGAATGGTTTTTAAGAAAGTAAAAAACTGAAAGTACAGACTCCGATACTTCAATCAAATAGTAACCCAGGCGGTGCTGTACTTTATGTAGGTATCATTAGAGTCCATAATCAGTCGACTTGACTGTCAGTCAATGGGATTATCTTAGAAGATTTGGGTGGCTGGATTCAATCAGTGTAAGGCCTGAAGAGCAGAGCTGAGCTTTCTTGATGAAGAAGAAATTCACCTTTGAATAGTAGCTTCATCTTGTGCCTGAGAATTCTGATCTCTGCTCCTGATGGGATCTTTTATAATTTTAGATTTGTCTGGCCCGTTCCCACACTCACGTAAGCCAATTCCTTACCAGAAAGCTCTTAATACGTATTTCCTACTGACTCCCTAACTCTAGTTGAACCCTAACTGATATGCCCTTCAATTAAAGGGCAGAGATTTTCCAAGTAGGTAAAACTGCAAACGCAACTATATGCTGCCTACAAGAAAACCACCTCAAGGATGAAGACACAGGGGCGCCCGGGAGGCTCAGTCAGTAAAGCAACTGACCCTTGATCTCAGCTCAGGTCTTGATCTCAAAGTAGCGAATTCAAACCTCACACTGGGCTCCACCATTAGGCATGGAGTCTACTTAAAAATATATAAATATATAAATGAATAAAAATAAAGGTAAAGACACAGGTTAAAAGTAGAAGAGAGAAAAGATAATACACTGATCAAAAGAAAGCTGGAGTGGTTTTATTAACATCACACAAAGTGAATTCCAGAGCAAACAATAATAAAAGGGGTAAAGAGGAACATTTCACAATGATAAGGGAGTCAATTCATCAGGGAGACACAGCAATTATAAATGTGTATGCATCTAACTGAGCTTTGAAATATAAAAGCTGATTTGACCAAAGCACAATTACAGTTGGATTTCAATCCTCCACTCAGTAAAAGAAAAAAATAGATTAAAAGTCAGTTCAAAGTAAAAATTAAAATATCTTTTATGATTTAACCTTAAAAGTAACACACTGTCACTTCTGCTATATTCTATTGGGTACACAGATCCAATGTGCGGGGTAGTATACAGGGTATAAATACTAGGAGATGAGAATCATTTGTGGCCACGTAGAGACTGGCTATTACAGAATAACAGGTAACACTGGGTGAGATTGTCATTATCTAAGACTATAAAGTATCACATAGTAATATACTTGCTAATGCAATAAAAACACTAGCCAGTCTAATAGATGATATGAGCATTTTAATCATAGCAATGTTGTGATTGTTTTCTTCTCATTAATAAAGAGATAACTGGAATCAATGCACATGGGTTATAAAGATATTTTTACAACAAATCAAAATTGATTTTGATAAAATAGGGGCATGGCCTGTGATGGCACTGCAATAGGAGCTGGGGCCATACAACTTGGAAGGTATCTTTATTAACAAACTCACTGAAGTGTATAGTAATCACTACATATGTATAATCACTCTAAGTATATACTTTGTCATGCACCTCATTTGAGATTTTTTGTTAAAAAAACCCAACAGGAGTTAGTGAGGCAACCCAGAAATTAGCATCAGCCAGGCGCTGATGCCATTGCTAGCTGGAGGAGCAAAGAGAGAAAGTGGACCTACCAAAGCCCAGAGATGGTGTCATGTGTTAGAAGCTGGGTATGTCTGGTCTGAGCTGGGTCCACAGAGGAGACATGGCCCACGTTAGTGGTAACACCAAAGGCAGAGAAAGAAGAGAAGAAATGCTTTGGCTTCTCCATTCCCTCACCCTCCACTCTCTCAACAATGCCTCACTTTGGCCAAATCCATTTGGAAGCCAGTTAATAAATGTGTTAGCTTCCTATTGCTGCTGAAACAAATCAGCTCAAACTTTCAACACACCGTCACATAAATTTATTTCCTTACAATTCTAAAGATGAGAAACCCAGAATCAGTTTCATTGGGCTAAAGTCAAAGTGTTAGAATGACTGGTTCCTTCTGGAGGCTCTAGAGGAGAATCTTTTTCCTAGCTTTTTTCCAGCCCTAGAATAACTCCCTGCATTTCTTGGCTCACAGCCCCTTCCTCCAACTTCAAAGTCAGCAGGGTAACATCTTCAAATTTCTTTCTCTCTGTTCCCACTCTCTACTTCTGTTGTCACAACTTATTCTCTCTGATTCTAGTGGTTACATGGACCCACCTAGATAATCCAGGGCAACCTTTCCATCTCAAGACCTCTAGTTTAATCACATCTGCAAAGTCCCCTTTGCCATGTAAAGAAATATATTCACAGGTTCTGGGGACTAAGACATGGACATCTTTGGAGGGCCATTATTCTGTCTACCACAATAAGGGAGACTGGGAAGTGTCTCCTGCTCAGGCCTCCTGGGTACGGACATAGAAGGGATTGGAAAAAGAATGGATCTCAAGGCAAAGAGATCCCAAGACAACACTCATTTAGAGAATAAGTTCTCTAAATTTTCACTGTTGAAATCTTACACAAACGACTTCATTTCTTTGTCTTTCTCTTCCTAAACACTATCTATTAAGGAATTATTGTCTTCATCACATCCTCTACCCAGAATAGAATAGACACAGGAGACAATGCTGCCTAACTGAAAACAATTCACTGGCAGACAATGATAACACAAGCGGCAAGTTTTTCCTCTGGTTTTGAGCTTGTAGAAACCAAGTGGGTTTTTTTTTTAAACCATATTTGGATTTTAACCTTTCACTTAGTCCTTCCTTTCCAAACTATATAGGTTTGCTTTTCCTATGTTGGGTTTGCTAAAGAGGAAAAGGAGCAATCCCCACACACTGTCAACTAGGACATTTAAGATCTTTAATCAAAAGACATGTTATCACAACAAGAACATTGGGTCTTCTTAACGGAGGTGGACCCCAAACTGTGACCTATGCAGAGCCTCAGCATCTCTCTATACATCACCTTCTTACCTCCATATCCAGGTTTCCATAAGCCAGCATTACACCTGCCCACTGTCAACCCACCATCTTCCACCATAGCACTGTCCTGACATGCAACTTTAGAGGCTGGCCCCTCGAAAAAAAGGGACCTTAGCGACTACCATGGTTCATTTGCTTAGGTCAGTTTTACTGTCTGTGTACAACTGAAAAGACATAACCCAAAATGGTCACTGGCATCTTACTCATCGATCATGCCAAGCATCTGATAGGGTCTAATTGGTAAAAAAGGAAGGTCAGGTAATGGCTAGTCTTCAGATAGTAGAGGAAATCTGTGATTGGTTACTCCCACTTGCATTATGCATTGATATCAAGAGTGGCCATGAGGAACCAAAATGTTAAGACTGCCAATGAATTGTAGATGTTTAAGAAAATGCTAGAATACAAACTCCATGAGGGCAGGAACTCTGATGGTCTGTTTGCCATAGAATCCTCAGCACCTAGGGCAGTGCCTGGCTCAATTGAATGCTGTCTCAATACTCACTGAATGAATATATTACTTAATTTAACTTTAAAAAAAATATTTGCTACAACATTACTCCCTTTGGACTGAAAATCTATAAACTTTACCCATTACTACGACTCATTCTTTCTTTCCCCAAATCGTGTATATAAAAAAGTTCAAACATACAAAAAAGTTGAGAGAATAGTAAAATAAATATTCATACACATGCTATCTAGTTCAGTAATTATTAACAGTTTATTGTGTTTAATTTATTTTTTTCAATATTTCATTTATTTATATTTGTAGACAGGCATGTGTACCAGTTAAAGCTCAGAGATACAGAACCACTACACATCTATATATCTTCATATCTATATTTGCTTTTATATAGCTGTAAGGCCATTACCTTCATGTCTGATGCTGGAGCTCGAAGTCCACAGGGCAAGAGTCAGAAGGGAAGACTGATGTAAAATGGAAGAGATCAAAGCAGGAACCGCACAAGTTTAGACAGATGGCTACTGCTTAGAGAACAGCCGAAGCCTAGAGTTGGCAGATTCGAACCATTCTTGCTGCCTCCAGCCTTGATGAGGCGGGTGCCCTGCAAAAGCCGGGTTCTTTCTCATGAAGCTGAACACACACATCTGACCCAAGAACTGGAGAACCTGAAGGGAAATCCAAGGGAAGGTGGACTGGTTGCAGCCCCAGATGCTCATTCATGCCAACAAGCGGAAAGGTGAATCAGCTGCTCAGGGATGTGCAAGACCTAGAGGATGGCTCCTGTGTCCCTGTGCCCTCAGAATCTCCCACAAATGTCCTTTGTGGCCCACGGAACCGGAAACATACAAGAAAGGTGATCCTGGAAACAGGTCAGCATAGCCAAGCAAACACATTACAAAACCACCATCTTGAATTAAGCTTCAAAAGTGCTACCATTCCACCTCTAAATTATTCAACTTTCATCTCAAGTTTCCCTTCCAAAATGACAGAAGAGCCACCTGAGAAATGATAATGGCAAATGTTCAGCTCTTGTGAGTGGTATGGATTAAGTGTTCGGAACAAGCCCTAGTCACTGTTGCAGTTCGATTTTACTCTCATTTGACACAGTATCTTCTGTTTTTGGAAAGATTTTGTTAAATTCACCTGGCCTGGTCTGGCATTGATTTTTACTTTGCTCCACCAAACAATAGAATAAGATCATCAGAATCATTTTGACAAATACTAAACTTTTTCTTTTCTTCGGGAAAAACAAGTTAGCATAAAATTTCTCACGGGAGCCTGCCTCCCAACTAACAGCTTGAGTTTTAAAATGAATCCTTTGACAAATGGCTTTTCTCCTGTTCCCAAGCTGCTATGACAAAATCTCCATCCTGAAAAAAGAAAACATTCCAAATGTTTCTTCTTGAAGATCTGTATTATAGCTCTTACGAAGTATCATTCTCTCCTGTTTTGTTTTTGAAGGGGTTCAGAAGAAGCCTCCCCAAAATTTGCTACTTTGGCATGTGGACTATTTTAGATTGAAGGCAATCAAGACCCAGCAGACTCAAGAAAAACTTTCATCTCTCCTTTAAACTACCTAAAAGAATTTGGATAGGGGTCCAAGCCCAGAAAGAGAGCTATTACCAAGCAATCACATTTTTATCTTAATGACCTATCCACATGGCAGGACAAACACCTGATTACCAAACATCTAAACTCAACTTCCTGTGAACTGCCCTCCTTCCCTTTGAAGCCCCAGGCCCTATCCTTTTCCTCAACTCAAGATGATATAAGCCTCAGTTGTCCAGCTTGTCCTCAGGTCTCATATTTTTAGAGCCCCCCCCCCACATACATAATTACATTAGTTTTTCTCCTGTTAATATGTCTTATGTTAATTTGATTATTATACCAGTCAAAAAACATAGAAGGGTTTTTGGAAAGGAAAAAGGAAAAAATTCCCCCCACCAACATTTTCTTTTCTTGGCACTCCTTGGGTAGGCATTGCTGGAGTGAAGACTAAACCTGTTAAAAAATTTGTGTATTATCTCTCATTAGAATTAGACTATCCCTTCAGCTTCTGAAACTCAAGTTGAATTAGGAACAACAGATGAAGAATTTGTAACCAAGCAAAACTCCATAGCAACAAGTAATTAAAGTTGATTATAACTGTAAGATATTTACTCAGGATTTTTTTTTTAATTCTTAAGAAAAATTCAATATGAAAGAACATCTCAGAATTTCAAGGCACGTAAGTTGGCAACAAGTAAAAACCATTCATGTTAGGTTCAGTCATTCAAAAAAGGGGTGCATGTTTTAGGCTTGATAAAAAGCTTTGCTTTGAGAATTCCAACAAAGTCAGCTCCCCAGTGAAGCCTGGGATGAATTCCTTATGTATGTTTCTAATCTGCGTGCAACCCCGAGTGGATTCTTCTCTAGTGACAGCTCTATCCCTGGTGGTTTGGTTTCCAGACTAGTCCACAAAAACTTGTTTTACCCACATATACCCAAATTACAGCTCTAATCATTCTATTTCAACTACATCTAGCTGCATTGTTTCATGGAAAATAACTCTTGAATTCCAAGTTGCCATGCCAAGAACACATCTTCCCTGAACTTAAGAGCCAGAACAAGCAACTGCAGTGGGTTTAAATTTTACTTAGTAAAATATAACTCTAGATTAGCACTTCCCAAAACATCCCTTGGAAAGTTCCCCAAAACAGAAAAGGAGGGGAAGTCCAATCAAATAAGCTCAGGAAATTGTAGGGGAGGAAAAATAATTGCCCCCCTACCCTTCTGAGTTCCTAGTTGAGACCCCTAAATAAAAGACAGATGAACAAGAGAAAAACAAACTGAAGTTGATTAACATGTGTACCTCACGTATACACGGGAGATACCCAAGGAAAAGTGAGTAACTCCCCAGGTGGCCTAAGGTACCATCTTTAGCTTAGCTGTCATCTTTAGCTAAAGATGAAAGGAAGAAAGATATGTGTCGGGGTAGGAGAGGCCAGTCACAGAGCGGTTGCTAGGAAAGCCATGGTAAACAAGGGCAAGGATGTTATGCAGATTTGAGTGGTGACTTCTCCACTGATAGAAGTTTCTCATGATTTAGAGCCATCCTTCTCTTCCTGGTACAGAGAAAGAGATACCCATACAAATGGAGATTTCCTTTATACATGTTAATTTCCCTTTAAAAAAGGTAATTTCAACTCCATATTCAGAGCTTTTCCTGTGTCGGCTGTGTCTCAAAATAATCAGCTCAAAATTATCCTTATGCCAAAGAAATATATTTTGGAGTAGCATATTCGTGTACCCTTCAAAATGCTGCACACCCTCTCTGTGTCTCTGAAGACTTCAGTTCATATTAGTATATGTTAAAGAATGATTACAGCAGACAATTTTGGTGATATGAACAAATTTTATTTAACACTCCATGGTGTGAGCAGTCTCCATGAGAACTGAAAAATGGGGCAGAAGGCAGGAAGCTTTCATAGGGTAAAGAATGAGGAGACTGGGCCTCCTCTTTTGCCCTTCAGCTGGAACCAGATGCCACCATCAGTTTATGACTAGCCCTGTCCCAATCGAGCCTTCAGATGAGCACCCAGCCCTTGAGGGCAGCCTGCGAGGGACAGGGAAGCAGAAGGCCCAGCTAAGCCACCCTCAGGTTCCTGACCCGTAGAAATTGTGAGATAAAAAGTTGTGTTGTTTTAAGCTGCAAAATGGAGGTAATTTGTTACACAGAAACAGATTAAGCTACATTTGGAAAACTTCCACTTCCCAAACTTCTTTTTTTTTCCTTTTTATTAACATATAATGTATTATTTGTTTCAGGGGTACAGGCCTGTGATTCATCAGTCCTACACAATTCACAGCACTCACCATAGCACATACCCTCCCCAATGTCCATCACCCAGCCACCCCATCCCTCCCACTCCCCTCCCAAACTTCTTATATACTTATATACTGTATTAGTTTTCTAAGGCTGCCATAACAAATTTCCAGAAACCGGGTGGCTTAAACAAGAGAAATGTATCTGCTCACAGCTCCAGAGGCTGGAAATCTGAAATTAATGTGTGTGCAAAGACATGCACTCTTTGAAACCTGAAAGGGGATCCTTCCTTACCTCTTCCCACCTTCTGGTGGTAGCTGCAGTCTTTGGTATTCCTCGGCTCACAGCTGCATAACTGCATTCTCTGTCTCCACCTATACATGGCCTTCTCTGTGTGTCTGTCTGCACATGGCCATCCTCTCATAGGGACATCAGTCATACTGGACTTGGGGCCCACCCTACTCCAGGATGACCTCATCTCCATCACATCTACAATAACACTATTTACAAATAAGTTGGAGGCACTAGGGTTCAGACCTCACATATCTTTTTTTTTTTTTTTCTTTTTGGTGGTTGGTGGAGGGGGCAAAAAAATTCCACCCATAATATATAAAAGGATGCTTTTAACGACGTGATGCCATTTTCTGAATTAAACAAGCTTAATCTGGCCACTATCTTTTTACAGAGAGTAAAAGTTTATGTTATTCCTGATCCATGTGAGACTGATTAAATACAAAACAGAAAGTGAGAATTGTCAGGGACATCAATCACTTATAAAACCCAATGATGCACAATGTAGAATAAATCCCCTGGCCAGATGACCTTTATAATATTTCCGGTTGACACAATTATTATTCAGCGGGGGAAAGTGGCAGGGCATGAAAAGGGTAGCATTTTGTTCCTACCACTGATGTGACTAATAGGGCAGCTGGGAAGCTTATGGATCTGGAAGATGACAGTAGTTTAAGAAGAAACACAATGTTTGGTACAGTTTCCAAATGAGCGTTTTTATAATGGTAACAAGATACCTTAGATAATGCTCCACAGTCTCCTTTTATAGTTCCTCCCTGGCAATGTACCTTTTACATACTGGACACCCAACATGTGTCCATGAACTACAGGATCAGCACAACAGGACTGGAGGTGCAGAGCAGCTTCGGCAGAAGGTGTGCTCAGAGAGTGTTGTCCTCCTTCTCATATGAGTGAGGGGAAGCCTGGGAACATGAAGTGTTTCAGGGTGTCGTGGAAATGACTTACACATGGTCATTTCCAGGTGTTAAAACCGGATTTTCTGATTCAGGGCCTTGTACCTCTCTGTCCTACATAATGCCTAGAACAACAACAAAAGGTGTGTTATTGGGAGGCTGAATCAGGAGTAAGGTAACATAAGCCACGAAGAGGAGAGGAACAAAGAAGAGAGTGTCTACGCTTCTCTGAAAAAAAGTCCAGGCTTGTGGGAGGGGGGCTGTCTGCAGCCCCTCTTCTCCTCCTCTTCCCTATAAGGCAAAGGCTAGAATGGGTATGTGTGCAAGATGTCCTGAGGAACCTGAAACCCTTTCTGAGCATTACAACAGCAACAGTCAGAAACACTCTAATCAAAAGGCAAGAACTAATTGGAGAATAGGAATCTTAATTAGCTTGCCCATCAATAACAAAATTCTAAAATGTTATTCATGAGGCAAGGACCTTGGCGCAAGAGCAAGGATTAAGAAAAATCTCAGTAAATTGGGTCATCGAGATATGATCTTCCAGACAAGCATTGCTCCATTGACTTTACCTATTTTCTCTGATTATTAAAGACCCTCACCAGAAAAGCCCATTGATCCACCAAAGCATAACATTCAAAAAGCACGTGCAAGATCTGTTCAAGCTTCTACAGGCTGCAGTCTGGTCATCGGGACACTGGACCCTGGTGCTGGTCTTTGTGAAAATAGCTGATGATCTTGGGCAAGCCCCTGGGCCATGGCTTAATGGGCTCTGGTATCATGTATAAAATGAGATGAGCCAAATGTGATAGTCTATCACACAACCCCCTGCCATAATGGCCCGCCCAAAATGGCTCGAATAATAAAGAATGGATCGGCTCTGGAAGTACAGGGATTTGGGGGCTTCATTGAACTCACTGGCTCTGGCTCCAAGCCTCAGATTCTTAGCTCTGCCTCGTGCCCTGCCTCAGCTTCATCTTTGTAGAAGAAAGACCCATAAGGCAAGAAGCCATGAAGCCATACCCAGCAGCCTCTAGCACACTCTCCCTTGCCGGTCCCTGGCTGGAATGGATTCACATGCCCATTTCCGGAGCAGTCACTGGGTGGAGTTGGCAGTCTGGCAGCCGGCTACGGTCACTCTGCCCCCCGGCTTCCAGGGGCACAGAAGTCGACCCAGAATTTTCTAGTGATACGCACACACACTGAGGACCCATATCTATTAGCTCCCCGCTAACTTCAAAAGGGAGTTACATGCACACATCCTTTTCCTCTGTGAGGGCTTTACTGCTACAGGCCTTTCCTCATGCACGTGTGGTTGCCTCTTCCTAAAGAGGCATTGGCATAAGTTGCTAAGAGGAAGGTTGCATACTTTTTAGTGTGTGTGGCTGTGCATGCTTGTGCATCCTTACCTGTGTGGCCCGAGTGTGTTGTTGTGCACCTGTGTTGTGTTTCTTTCTTTGAGTCAAGACGGAGGATTGTCTGATAGCTATTGGCCAAATAAATAAGGCATCTCATATTTAATTACACGAATCAGCTTCTTTCTGGGCTAAATTTTTAAAGTCATTGTCAGATTCCAGGTCAGAATTACATGGACATATTGTGTAAGTTTATGGCAGGACACGGTCTCTTATAAACTTACAAATGAGACAAAATAGTTAGTTTGGGAATGATTCCGTGATTTATTTTATTGCCTTTAATTATAACCTTTCGTGTCAAGATGGTAGTTCATATAATAATAAAATGTTTTATTCAACTGAAAAACCGAGGTAGGCTCCCAGAAGAATCGCTTCTGTTTAATACAATCATGACCTTTTTGACAGTGATTTTGGCAAGAGCTTGACTTCAGGTATCACCTTTGAGCACATAGGACGGCTTGGTGTGGCTCAGATACATTTGCTCCAATACTTAGCAATGAACATGCCAATGCCCTTCAAATGGGCCTTTCGAACATTAGCAGGGGAGTAGAATCTTGGAATCTTCGAGTTTATTTATCTCACTGCTCTCATTGCCCAGATATGTCACCAACGTGAAGTGAAACTTACAAGCATTACCAAGGTAAAAATAATTTGATGTTAGCCCAAAACAAGTGGAATCGCAGATCCTTTGACTCTAGATAAATAACAGTTTTCTGTGGTTTTTCTATGCTGTCTTCTTCAGAACAATGGTGCCCACGGACTTCTTGGGCCACCATTTTGTGCAGTAGCCAATACGTTCATGCTACTCCAACATGGGGACTAAAGAGCATCCCCATGCAACTGTTATTCCAGCTGCTTAAGGATGACTGGCTAGAGCTGAGGATTTGCTTTAATTTGTTTTTATTTTTTAAAGATTTTATTGATTTACCTGAGAGAGAGTGCACGCATGAGTTAGGGGGCAGGGGCAGAAGGAGAGGGAGAAGCAGACTCCCCGCTGAGCGGGGAGCCCGACGCCAGGCTCCATCCCAGGACCCCAGTATCACGACCTGAGCCGAAGGCAGATGCTTAACCGACAGAGCCACCCAGGCGCCCCAAGGGTTTGTTTTTAGAGCAGGGACCGATAAAAGAAGAGGCCCAAAGAAGCACATTTTAAATATGTGTCTGGCACCAAGGTGGAGGGACGTGAGCTGATGTTGACTAAAACATACCAGAGGGAAACCCGGACAGATAAGTGCAATGTTACCTGGTCCTCAGAGAATTATTTTTCATGCTCACAAAGACAGCATTTGTAAGCATTGTCAGACAGATGAGTCAAAGAGTTATTACACGTCTTATACCAACTAGTGTAAAATAGTATTTACAGAAATTGCAGGCTTTGAGCAGTCGGCTTCCTGCAAGAGAGGTGCGTGTGAGTGGAGGGTGTGTGCTTTGACCAAGCAGTTCTACTTCCGGGAGATCTTCCTGAGGACATCATCAGATACTCAAAATGCATGTTATGTCCAAGTGTATTTAATTCCTTGCTATTTAGTTAGTTCAATTTAAAAACATTTAATAATTTGCAATAGAAGATTGATTGGCTTCCTCAAACTATAGAATGATGTGCTGTCCTTAAAAATAATTTCCACAATGTCTAGTAGCATGGGGAAAAATGTTTACAATATAATTCGTGTGTTAAGTTTCTAGGGTTGTCATAACAAATTACCATAAATGGGTGGCTCGAAACAGCAGAGATTTACTGGCTCACACTCATGGAGGCTGGAAGTCCGAAGCCAGGGTACCAGCCAAGGTGTCAGCAGGGCCATGCTCTGACCAGGTCTCCAGGGGAGACTGCTTCCTTGCCTCTTGCAGCCGCTGGTGGCTCCAGACATTCATGGTCTTGAAGCCACCCGAGTCCCATCTCCGCCTCTGCCCTCACGCAGTTTTCTCCCCTGTGTGTCTCTGTGCCCTCCCCTCTTCAAAATGACACCTGTCATTGGATTTAGGACCTTTCCTAAAATCAAGACGCTCTCATCTTGAGATCCTTAAATGAATTCTGTTGGCAAAGACGCTTTTTCCAAATTAAGTCACATTCATGGGTTCTGGGAAGCCATGTCTCTTGGGGGAGGGAGAAGTTATGATTCAATCTATTATAATTAGTCAGAAAGGCAGTCTATAAACTTTATGCAGTCCCACCTCAACAGTGTACATGTATACGGCCGGTAACACGATGTTAGGACAGGATTGGGAAACTAACACAAATGTGAAAAGACCCCGCCGCTGCCTCCGCCCCCCCACACAGAGTTAAGAGAACGAAGGAGTCCTGGAAGCCAGAAGTCCCCAGGCAAGTTTGGCGGGGGGGGGGGGGTGGGGGTTGGTTCCTTCTGAAGGCTGTGAGGGAGGATCAGGTCCAGGCCTCTCTCCTAGCTCCTGGTTGTTCTGGCAATCCTTGGCTTTCCTTGGCTTGTAGGCAAAAACTCCTATGTCTGCTCCATTGTCATATGGACTTCATTCCTTTCCCCGTGTCTCTGTTTTCTCTTATAAGGACACCAGTCACTGGCTTAGGGTCCATTTGAATCCAGGATGACCTCATCTTAACTAATTACATCTGCAAAGACCCTATTTCTAAATAAAGTCACACTCTGAGGTTCTGGATAGACATGAGTTTTGGGGGAACATTAGTGAACCCAGGTCAGCTGGCATGGGGTCATCTCAAGTCAGTCCAGCATGGGGACCATGGATGGGCAAGGAGACCTGGAGAAGGAGGGTGAGGTGTGATGCAGGATGCCTTGGAGATGAGTGATGAGTCACAGGGACCATCTCGAGTGCAGCTCTGTCTGCTCCAGGCCAAAGGAACCCAGGAGAAAAAAGAGCACTGGGCATCATTTCTAAAGAGCCCGGAGTGGAAGAACCAGACATACCACAAGCCAGGCCCCAGGGCAAAGCCACCCAGCCCCCAGAACTCTCCGGTCCCCCTGCCCCCACTGCTTGCAGGGTGAGTGTAAGAACAGAAGACCATGCCTGTCCCCTTCCCCATTGCAGGGTCGGCCCCAGGCACCTCTGAGATGAGAGAGAAAGTGGTGATATCCATCTTAGAGTCTTGACTGTATCACAGGACACGGGCTAACATGTATATATTAGTATGTAGTATGCATTACATATTACATGCAATGCATTTTCTTGAAAATGTGAGTTTTGCTACCACAAAAACTCACTTTGAGAGTTGAGAATGGGATGTCCCTAACCTGATGTGTGCCTTGGAATGGGAAGCAGCAGGGCACTGACCCTCTGAGCCACCAGGTGCTAAATTAGCTGATGTCCCAGCAGATGCTGGTCCCCTGGGGGCCCATCTCAGGGAAACACATGACAAAGCAGAAAAGAAAGGAGAGGAAGAAAGGGTGGAAAGAGCGGGCGGCCTCGCACAGTGACTTCAACCACGCAGAGCTGTCTTGGCGAAGCAGGAACAGCCCCTGTGCTTCGGCTCACAGAAGGACACACATTTCCCAATTTCATTTTGACTTAGTTCCCGGGCCTCACCCTCCTCACCGCAGGCCAGGCCCGCAGACCCCAGCTTAGCAAATCCTGCCACCTAGCGCCCTCCAGCTCCGAGCGCCCGGAAGCTGCTGGGAGTCAAGAAACAGCTCATTTTTCTTCCCCTCCCCCACTGTACCCACAAAGCCATTACCTCCACCACATCCGAGTTCAGAGCAAAATAAGGCTCAGATGTCTTATCTGCTCACTAATTTTGTTTTTTCTTCTGAGAGAGGTTTTGTTTGGCTTTTAGGAATGCCAGTTTTCTATCGAGTGAAAGCCAAGGGAGTATCTATTTGGATATCCAAAAAAAAAAGAATGCCAAGGTCATGGGCACAGCAAAACTGGGAATGAACCCGGCTCCTCATCTAATTTCATAAACTGGGAACTCCAGGCCTTCAGTCTAAAAAGAATTAAATAGACAGGGCAGCAGTGTGAGTGTTTAACAGAGAGCTTTAGGGTAAATTAATTCCCCACCCCCCCCCACCTGTATGGAGTCCCCATGGCTGATGCAGAGAGCCATGCTCCCTGGCTTGGCATATAGAGTTGCTTAAGGCACATTTATCCAAGGGATGGGTGGGTCTGCAGGGTGGGCTTGCAATGGTTTTGTAAGAAGTCACACTGGCAATATCTGATGGCCAAAGTGATCCATCAGGCCAACAGTGTGGCTGTCATTCTCTTTGCTTTCTATCTCCTGAGAGAAATTCAAACCCACTGGTTGCCTTTCTAAAGATTTATTAATTAATTAATTTATTTATTTATTTATTTATTTATTTAATTTTTTAAATTTTTTTAGGGACGGGAGAACACAATTCAGAGAGCTGAGATGTAAGGCCTGGGTTTGCTCTTACTAACAATGGGATAAGTTTTCTCGAAGCCATGCCTTCCTCATTTGTCAAATTATGGTTATAGCGGCAGGCACCCAATAGGGTTATTTTAAGAATTACATGATGGAATCCATGTAGAGTGCCTGCTTGGTCTGTGGTGTCCAATAAATGATAGCTCTTTGGCTGTTTGATTTGGTTATTGCGGTAGGGTGAGTAATGGCCCCCTAAATGCGTCCACATCCTAACCCCCAGAGTCTGTGAATGTGTTATCTTATGAGGTAACAGAGATCTTATTTAAGGTAAAGATCTTGAGATGAAGATATCCCAAAATATATGGGTGGACCCAATGAGTCATGAGGTTCCTTGTAAGATGAATGCAGGGTGGTCACAGAAAAGGCCATGAATGATGGAAGTGGAGGCTGGACCTTTGTCCTTTGAAGAACAGAGGAGGGGCTCTAAGCCAGGGAATGAGGAGGGCAGCCTCTAGAAGCTGAAAAAGGCAAGGAAATGGATCCTCCCTGGAGACTCCAGAAGGAACACAACCCTGCTAAAAATACCTTGATTTTGCCCCAGGGAGACCCCTTTTGAACTTCTAACCTTCAAAACTGTAAGATGATACATTTGTATTATTTTAAGCCACTAAAGTCTGTGCCTCAGCCGCAATAGGAAACGAATATCGTTATAAATACCAAAATACTCCCAATGTGGCTGGTCTCAATGATACTGGTTCAGAATCTTTTCATGAAAGGGATTCCCTCCCTGTCGCCATCCCGAGGCTCCAATCAGGGTGAACATATTAGTGAGTAACATATTGATTGACAAAGCTGACCATTAACTATGGTAATACAGTCAAATTCAAATCGTATTTCAGAAATGAGTAGACACCATTTGGAGTAAAATAGGCCTGCGCTCCAAACAGAACAAAACAATAAAGGACAGTGGGGAGAAAGCTCAGCTCATGTGAACACTGACTCAAGATATAATAGAACATAAATGTTTGATACTCGGCCTAATTTGGCACATGGAAGGAGAATGGCTGAAGCAATCTACTACCAAGGCAAGAGAGCATGGGAACCAATACAGACATTGGGACCAACCCTACACTGCGTCAAACATGGAAGGGCATGAGAACACCAGGAGGGAGAGAAGCAGACTGAGCTAGGCAAGGGAGAAATCAGCTCTGGGGGCCTGCCAGGGCCGATGCAGAAGGCCTCGCCACGTGGAGGGTGGAGAGGAGACTGGAGTCAAAAGGGGGAAGGAAGACAGAAGAAATGTGGGGTTTGGACAACTGTGCAAACTCAAGCATGTGAATTTGAGAAAGCTGAGGGTCTCAGATCTGTGGCTTCTCTCCTTGACCTCTTGCTGTTTCGTGTAAATTCTATTGGCAAATCCATCAGAATGAGCAGCTTTGGATGGCTTCTCTCCTTCTGCCTATTGACGTCTCCAGGACGATAGGTGCTTACAGTTGGGAGTCCATTCCTTTGGCAGGGTGAGCCAATGCGTAGAATCGGGATTGCAGCATCCATGACCGCTCAGAGATAGAGCAGAAACATCCTGTTGTTCCGTAGAAATGGCTCTAGCCAGGCAACATAGTGGGTGGAGGTTGTCACAGATTAAATCTGGGATTTGGTGTCTCTAAGTTCCCAGGGTGGGGTGGAGGTTATAATCCCTCTGATGTGTCTAATTCTCTTGACCACTAATGCTCACCGGTCTGCATGTGACCCTGGCAGCCGCCCCCTGTAGTTCACTGCCTGGTCCCAGCTGGAGATTTCGTATGCTTCGTGGACCAGTGGTCACAGATGCCGCCATGGCAACTGTGGCTGGGCTCCTGACCAGGCAACATTATTTGCCCTTGGGCAGTAGTTAGGGCAACCGTAAGAAACCATACAACTTAGTGAGGGTGTTGGGCTACCACTCTGGAGAAGTCTAACCAATCACTTCCAAAAAGACTCCAGGGGGCTTCAGCTCCCACCATGTTCTAGGCTCCCTGTGTCCCAAGACCCACTCACCCCCACCCACCCAGCCCCTACACCTGCCCGCTGCAGCTGCAGCCCTAGCTGAATCCCCTTTGAGCTTCTCCTCCTCACCGCACTCACACTCATCCACAGTGGGCCCCACACACCCTCCTTAAAAGCTACCATTCACGTAAACAGAGCTCTTCACATAGGACAGTTGAGCAAGATGGGAAAATCCGCATTTCCCTTCCTTGGTATCACAAGAAGCACAAAGGTACCATAACCTAGAGAAGGAGAAGACAGGGGTTGAGGAAAGACAACAGAGAAAAAAGGAAAGAGACAGTCCAGAAAACTCAGGGTTGATCAAGCTGAGCCTCATTTTAAAAGGCTGGAGCATGGTTTCTGCCGTGCAGAGCATTTTGGAGAATGTTCCTTACTTGGTCACTGTCCTACATCTCCGGAGCCACTAATGCCCAGTGGTTGCTGAAGAAATCAGGCCGTGTGTTGTGAAATGTATATAAAATTAATCTTAGGATCAGAATTAAATCTCCTGCGGCAGTCGGAAGGAAAATAACACAAAACAGAAGACCCACAAAACAGTTTGGGAAGTTGCCCCAAACTTGAGGAAGACACCAGCAAATTTTCAGGCTAAGGCAGCCCCAAGGGTAGGACCTGAGCGTACAGCTTTCCTCGCACATGTCCCCTGGACGAGGGAAAAGGGACGAGCTGTGCAGCGAGTTGGCGACAAGCCAAGCCACACCGAGACATTCCAGGACAGAAAATGAGAAAGAATGTTAAATGTTGGAACCCGAGGCAATTTTTCATCCAAGCTGTGAAGGGACAAGGGAGGTAAATGCAGTCCCCCTGTAGAGGGGTGTGCATGTTCCCAGGGGCTCACAAGAATGCAACATTGTTATGCTTGTCCACACTGCTAATGATTCTCTAACCAACAAGTCAGCTCATGCAGATTGGCTCGGGTCACACCTGCCTCTGGAAAGAGGCCAAAATTGTTCTGTAGCCAGCCTCAGAGTGGCACAACGACATTTTTAGGGAAAGGTCTGTCACTGTTTGTCTTGTGCTGGGATTTCTATAGAAGTGGGAGCTGGGAGAGGACATGTGTGTGCTGATCAAAGGAAACCCATGAACTCTCTTCGGTTAACAGAAAATCACTCACCTGAATTCTGGCCTGAAGGAATTAGAAACAGCCTCAGTGGAGCATGTGCAGAGCTTGGGGGTCCTGCACTCAGTTTGTATTTTTATAGTCTCTGCCGTTGCCAACGGTGGATAAGCCCATTTCCCCTGCTAAGTGTGTCTCTCCCTGCTGGTCTGCTGACGCCCAGGGTACATCAGTGCTTGGAGAGGGCACAGACTGAGTGAGAGCACGGTGCCTGTGCTCAACGAGGAGAATGGCACACACAATCCCCACGCACACATTTACAGGACAAATCAGACAGTTCCTCTGCCAGATGGATGACCCAGCAGACTCCCATCCCAGCCCCCATGAGCCTTGCTAAGCAGGGATTGACCATTTCAGGCTGAGGTCTGTTTCTTACTATTCTCTCTTTCCAGAAGACGGTGGAAGAAATGTGTTGGCAAAAATGTTTGAGGAAGGCGGATGATAGAAATATTTAAATTACTTAAATGTGGTTAATATACTGTTGTGACCACTAAAGAGGTCACACCGGCCCTCCATGGATGTTCCTCTATTAGACCAGGGCACAGCGAGATGGTGGGCAGAGGGAGGTACCACATACAGGCTGTGCTGGGTTTCACAACATTGATACCAAAACCAGGTAAGACGGCACAACAGCACAAAAAGAGACTACAGATCACTCTCACGTATGAAAGGTGATACGAACATCCTCAGTGAAGCAACTGGAATCTGGCGGCATATTTAAAGAATAGTAAACCATGGCCAAGTGGGGTTGTTCCAGGAATGCAAAGATGGTTCAATTTAGGCAATACATTAAAATGATTCACCATGTTTTGTTATCAAAGAAGAAAGACAAATTCCAAGTCTCCAACTTTAAATTCAAAAAAGAAAAATTTCAAAAGATGTTTGAGAAAGCTCCATATACGTTTATGTTCTAAACTCTTCTCAGCGGAAGGATGAATGCAACCTGAATAGGACTGAAGACATAAATACCACTTACACCAGACCGGAAGGCAGCATGGCGCTTAAGGGTGCCACACTGAGATGCTTCTCAGAATGCCAACAAAGTGAGGAATAAGACAAGATGCTTATCACCACCCTGTTGTTATCTAACCCTGTTGGAATATATTCAAAGGAAGTAAGAAAAAGAAAGAAATGACACTGAAAAAATGACGAGGGGGACGCAAAATTAGTATCATTAGCAAAAGTTATATGGTATACATGAAACACTCTGGAATAGCAACTGAAAAAACTATTAAAAACAATATGGAAATTGTTGAAGATAGGCTAAAAACCTAACATATATTAGTGAAGTTTATAAGATAGAACAACAGAAGATCTCATTTATAATAACAAAAAGAAAACACCAGTAAATATTTTTTTTTAGAAAATATGCCAAGCACATCTCTTATCACAAAAAAAAAACCCTCTTAAACTCTGTTAAGTGTCACATAAGTAGACTTCGATAAGTGGAAACATATGGGTTATTCTCACAGAATAAACCTCAGGAGTCGAAAGGTGTCAAAAAACAAGCTACAAATTTGGTGTAATTGATTTCAAATACCAACGGAATTTTTTTTCATGCCTTGACATGCTGATCTTAAAAGTGGAAATAAAATAAGCATATGAGAATATCCAGGAAAAATAGAGAAGATGGGGGCAAGGCAGTTTCTAGCCTCAGCAGATTTTGAGAAGCTGTAGGAAGTGGGGCAGTTTGCTACGGGAAGAGGAGTAAGCAGTCACTCCTTTTTTTATATATATATTTTTATTTTTTTATTATGTTCAGTTAGCCACTGTATAGTACATCATTAGCTTTTGATGTAGTATTCAAAAAATCATTAGTTGTGTATAACACACAGTACTCATCACAAGTGCCCTCTTTAATACCCATCACCCTGTAAATGAAGGTACAAATAACCAATAATGTCTTTAGTGTATTATCCATTCAGGAAATAGTTCCCAGGGGCTTGTGACGTCTTCATGGAAAGCCAGGGGGATCTGACAAGGGTTTCAGTCTCGCTGGAAAGGGACTGCATTTGGATTTGTAGATTCTCACATCCTATAATCCTCCCAGGGCTGCTGCAGAAGGGCCAGGCTCCAAGAGCATCCCCTAACTGCGGCAATTGCCAGGCGGCCTGGGAACACAGACCTCTGTCCTTGGGTACTTTCTTGGCAATATCTGTTTTGACAGAAAGCTGGCTTTGCTATATTGATGCCCGGGACTGACAAGTCTAGAGAAAAAGAATCCACAGGGACATCTTGGTGGTGGGGAGGGGACTGCCTTTCATCCCTAAATCACCAGATGCTTTATTATTTTTTAATTAAAGTAAGTCACACAAGGAAAGACACTCTTGACACCAAGCTGCCTGGACTGATTGTCTTTTTAAAAATGAGGAATTTACAATCATTGCATATTGATCTAAAACATGCATTTGACATCATTATGCTAAGCATGGCCACTTTGTGAGTTCTAGCTCCTAAAATCCTTAGGTAATATTAATCTCCTCATGTCATTGCTTCTTATCTAAAAATTTGACAGTTACACCTTTTTTTTTTATTTAATCGGGCAATGGAAAAAGAGGAAGAGTAAAACATTTATTAAGGACTGGAACCGATCAAAAAAAAAATCACACAATTCATAAAGTATCTTTCTTCACTGGCCCTTCTGTTCTTTCCGATGTATTTTGCTGTGAAAAGAGAGAAGGGGGCAATTAGACTCCAGGGCATGCATTCCACATTCTTGCTGTGGAGACACAGGACCCAGCACTCCTGGTGTAGCCAAAGAGAATCCAAGGGGGTACTAGAGTCGGGAGCAACTATGCGAAGTGGCCAGCCCCTTGAACAAAGAAAAGAGGTAAGAGATACCTGCAGGGGAAGGGGAGGCAGCCCTAGAAAGGAAACTCAAGTTTCAAAAAAGGAAGGGCCAGAGGGGCCCTGAGCCAAAGCTGCAGCCAGGAAGGACAGAGCCACCTAAGCGAGTAAAGGGGTAGACAGACCTCAGCTACAGCCATCTGAGGGTATGGGGCTGAAGATGGGAGTATTCACTCATTCATTTATTCATCCATTCATCTGTCCAATAAACATGTATGCATTAAGTACTGGGGATTATAAACACAAATAAGGTGTAGCCTCAAACAAAGGAAGGGAGGAAGGGAGGAAGGGAGGAGGGAGGGAGGGAGGAAGGAAGAAGGAAGAAGGAAGGAAGGGAGGGAGGAAGGGAGGAGGGAGGGAGGAAGGGAGGAAGTAGGGAGGGAGGAAGAAATCATCAACCATAAAGAAGCCATAAGGGGCTAGAGTACAGTACAGCAGATATAATTCCAGGGATACCCACGTGCAGGAGACACCGAGGAGAGGGGTTCCTGGAAAAGACATGTGAGCTAGACCCCGAGGACAAGCTGGGGGTGGGGTGCTGCAGCACAGCAGCAGGGACCTGGGAAGGTAGGTCAGAGCCAGACTGGGGGCCTGGGGCAATAATCAGCCATGCGACTCTTCCACGTCAGGTGGAGGCAGAGCGAAGCAGGGCACGCAGACATGGACCACACCACTGTGCAGAGGGCCCGATTCCTCCACTAGAGAGTTTAGACCCCACTCCCGCCTCCACCAGTGTTAACATCACTCTGCTGACACGTGGAGGTGACCTTGAGGGGAGCAAGACGGGACCATCAGGAAGATGCTGACTACACCAGGCTAGCAAAGGGACAGAGCCAGGAAACTCTTCAGAAGAAGACAGCGGAATGCAGGGGCTGGGCGGATGAGGGCAGGGAGGAGGTCCAAGAGGATTCTGCTTCAGATCTGGCTGACCAGGAAGATGGGTTGGTTCCAGGAGGAAGACTGATCCTGAAGGGAAGAATTCCGGTTTGAGCATGTGGCAGTATATCCAGATGGAGGCATCTGGCATGCTGTTGGTTAGGGCAGACTATGGAAAAGGAGGGTGGAATGCTCCCCCCGACGGATGGGCATCAAAATGCCGGGGGTGCCTGGGTCACTGGGAAAGAGAAGACAGTGAGTAGAGGAAGAGCCAAGGCTGGAGTCCCGGGGACCACCCCCACTTGGGGAACAGGAGGAAGAAGAGAGATCCGTGCAGAACAGAGAGAAGACGTGGCTGAGAGGAGAGCCAGGAAAGAAGCACCAAATGCAGCCACAAATTTCAGTGGGCAAAGGGGCTGGAGGCACCAGGAGGCAGATGGAGAGCAGGGCAGAACCAGGGGAGAGAGGTCCTGGGACTCAGCAGTGCATGTTGCCAGCCAAGGTCAAACAAGGTGATGCTCTGCCTCCTTATTCAGCTCAGACTGTAAACAAGTGTCCTCCTTGCAGACTATTTAGGGACAGGCTTTGGGCATTTTAGTGCTTTTTGTTGGTGATTTCACTGTTTCAAATGGCACCCACGCATGGTGCCAAGGTGGTGTCTAGCACTGTTAAGCACAGAAGGCTCTGGTGTGCCTCATGGCGAATACGTGTGTGTTCGAGAAGTGTGGTTCAGGCCTGAGGTATAGTGCCGTGGACTGTGAGTTCAATATGAGTCAATAGTGGATTTTAAATAAGGTGTCTTTCAACAGAAACACACATAAAACAAGGTCGTGTACTGACCGGTTGACAAAAGGTGACCAGAGGCTCACGGGAGCCTAACCCTTACTTCCCACAGGAACAATGGCTCAGTATTTGCTAATTCGGTGTTGGCAGCAACTTTGCAGATCATAACTGCCAAGATATGAGAGTGGACTGTCCTTCCTCCTTAGGTATGCTCAGTGAAGGAGCATCAGAGAGGAGTATAAGTGGACAGAGTCCCACACGGCTGGTTTTCCACCTTCTGAGCAGCGGCTGGACCTTTCTATCTCAGACATGGGGGGGGTCCTGGCTCCCCCAGTTGCGGGGGGGGCAGCCATGGGAGATCATGACAACAGGTTGTCATTCGTGGGTCTGACACCCAAATATGGAAATCACTCAGCCAGCTCACTTAGGGGCCCACGTTGTGGGGTCACCCCTCCGAGCTAGCTGATGATAGGTAGGTGTGTGTTAACACTTCCAGGCAACTACTCTTTGACTTCCAGCTGGTGGCTGCCTACCTAGCTTCACCCAACAGGTGACACATGTAAATAATCCTTGGGCTTTTGGGGTGCATGGGTGACCCGGTCTGTTAAGCGTCTGGCTTCAGCTCAGGTCATGACCTCGGGGTCCTGCATCGAACACTGTGCTGGGCTCCGGTCTCAGTAGGGAGTCTGCTTGTCCCTCTCCCCCCGCCCCTCCCCCCTTCTCTCAAATAAATAAATAAAATCTTTTTAAAAAAATAATAATCCTTGGGCTTCTGCCCTCTCCTGCTGTTTCCTAAACTTGGAGATATTGACATGAGGCAGAGTGTCACAGGGCAGGGAAAGAAAGACAGACAGATGTCAGTAACTAAAATCCCAATCTTGGAGGCACCTGGGTGGCTCAGTCGGTTAAGTGCCTGCCTTCAGCTCTGGTTATGATCTCAGGGTCCCGGGATTAAGCACTGTGTTGGGCTCCCTGCTCAGCGGGGAGTCTGCTTCTCCTTCTGCCCCTCACCCCGCTCCTGCTCTCTCTCTCTCTCAAATAAACAAATTTTAAAAAATCTTTAAAATCCCAATCTCAACACCGCCTCTGAGAGCAAGAGCCTCTGATACCCCCGCTTCCTCATCTACAAAACAGAGAAATAATGACGAAACTTCACAGGAGTTGTTGTTGCAAGATTTATAAAAGGCAGTGCATGGGATGGGTCCAAACACAGACCCAGGCACCCTTGAGAGTTCTGATCTTCCCTGGTGCAGGGCCCAGACACATGCGTTGAGCAAACTGACAAACTCGTGAGGCTGACCCTTCTCAGCGTGCAGCTGTCCACCTCAGGCCTCACTAGCAACAGCCCGCTTTGCTGCTCTGGGCAGAGTTTCAGGGGTCCACACAAATGACACTGCAATGTAAAGGAAAACGCCTCCCTCACGCCGCTGTGGTTTGGGTGCACTCTGTGTGGTTTGTGGTCGTCTGGCCACTGCATAATTAAAGAGGGTGAATTAGTCCAGCTATAAAGATCATGCAAGAGCTAGATGCTCAGATAGATCCCTTACAGCCGGAGAGCTGGGACTTGATCTTCACGGCCCCTATGTTAGAGTAGCAGATAAGAAAAAATTCCGAAGCTCGTGTTGAAATATTACCTTTGCTATCTACTCCTATCTATGACATGATTTTTTAGCAACCTGAAAGAGTCCTAGAACAAGTGTTTATTAAATTACAAAAACACTTACTCAGCCCCTATTAAGCAGGCTTTGAGGGTTCCGTGCTCGCTGAACCAAAGCCTCCGTCTTCAGGGAGCTCCCCACCAGATAAATGTCATCCACAACTTGAACACAGTCGTCCTGATTTGGGTCATGCATGTGTTTCTTCCTTCCTTCCTTCCAACCTGATTGAACCCTTATTATGTTCTAGACATTGTTCTTAACTTTATGGTAGTAAACTAAAATAATTAATAAGGATGACAAGGCCGTGCATCCCCAAGGAGTTCACGGTCTAGCAGGGCCAAAAGCAAGTACGAAAATAATTATAAACCTTTGAAGGAAGTGAGCCAAGAGGTGAGGAGACTGGAGCACGATCTCCCAGCTCCTGGGGCAGAGCAGGCTCGGAGCCAGGTCCTCTGACTCCAGTCCGTGCGCTGGCCTTCCCAGGCTCATTCTGGGATTCTAGGAAATTTGGAGCCCAGTGGGGAACCCTGAAGGTTGCAGGAGTGCAGGGACCTAACTGGGACTTAAGTCAAAGTCGATGCCCAGGTGAGGGTGGTGGTGTCGAGCCTTTCATGGGCACTATCCTTTAAAGACACATTTGGTAGACAATCAATTTTGTTACAGAAATCAAATCAATAATTTATATTGCAATCCATGCATGTGAATATGCCCAATAAAATCATATTATAAATAAATGAAATACAGCCAGTTCATTGAGAATTCTATTTTGCCCCCTGAAGATGCTCTATAAAGCAAAAGGAAATGATTTAAATTTGTAAAAAAGGAATACGATGAGTCCGTTTCTTCATAATGAGTAGCTTCTAGATCTCCATATGAAGCCGGTGTTTATTTTTAGGAGGCACATAGATTAAAAAGAAAACCTACCACTTGCATCTTTCATCCAATACAGCCTCGCTGGTAAATTTTCCTTCTATTTTCGTAAAATGACAGTTGACTTCTTTCAAATTCCAGTGGTTAAAAATTAATTATACTATGCTTAACTGATTTTTTTAAAATAACAGTCTCAGGAACCTAAAGTGAAGGATTCCGTCACCCACTCAAAAATAGTTGCTGAATGTTTGTTGTGCTAGGCTCTGTGCAGGGCACTAGGAGATGGTAGCATGTGATGTGCCCTGCACCCTACGTGCACACGGCGCCCTGTGCTTAGGGAGTCTGGTGCAGCCCGTTGGGACAGAGAGGAGACGAGCAATTGCAGGGCTCTGTGATGAGGACAATGGGAAAAGGGTCAGAGTAGACCTCTCATGGGAAATGACAGTGCCCTGAGGCCTGACTGGTGAGGAGAGATTAGCCAGGTGGCTCTTCCATGCAGAGGTCTCAGCAGGACAAGCTGTGGGATCTCAGTACTGCTGGAGCCTAGGACCAAGGCAGAGTAGAATTGGGCAGGGGCCAGATCACCAAGGCCTTTGTAGGCCATGCTCAGGAGCTCGGACTTTATCCTGATGGTATACAGTGTTATGCAAACTAAAGTCTGTGAAGGCTCAAGCTTTGTTATTAATGTGTGTGTGTGTGTGTGTGTGTGTGTGTGTGTGTGTGTGTGTGTAAAAATGAATGTGCATTGAATCGATGTCTATAATTGCATCTGAAGATTCTTTTCAAGTGTGCCCTTTCTACTTTCAAGTGTCCCCTTACTACTTGGGAACCTTTAGAAAGACTTAGTTACATCTGCTTCAATCCCTAGTAACTGGGAATTTATATACTCAGTAATATTCAGTGCAGGTTTGGTAAACCAGGGCTCAGTCTTCAGCTCCCCACCACACTAGGGGCATATAGGCTGTTCTTCCTTTTGGCTTAGTGTCTGCCTTTTGCATACCTCTGCTTTATCCCCAAATGAAGCAAGCATTAGGGGGTTTATGTGGAAAGGATCAGAGACTCCTCTGTGTTTCAAGATAAGCTTGAGGACAGCGTGTAAGGTGGACAGCATGAGATCAGAACCTGGGGCAAGAATGTATGCACTGGTCAGTGGTGATGGTAATGAAATGATTGGCCAAAGCCAAAGAGAATGTGTGGCCAAGATCAATAACACTGGACCCCCGTGGATGTCGGGAGAAGAGAAAGGGGAAAGAAGAGTCAATGATGCTCTAAAATTTTGAGCTTGAGAAAATTAGGTGGTTAGTGACTCCCTCAATTAAGAAAGGCAGTTGAAGAAGGGGCCAGATGAATTCCAGGTGGTCACAGGTACCCATAGCAACTGCATCCAGTGAGCCTGGATCTCAGGACAGACCGTGGTAAGACATGTGTGCTCGGAAATAATTGCAGATCATTGATGAAGTTGGGCAGGTGGAAGAGATGACAGAGCAATCCATGGAAGGAGGAGAGGGTAGGTTAAGGACATAACACAAGTGGTCACCAGTATTTAAATTATTGATTGAGGAAAGGAAGGCAGATCTGATTTCGTGGATCTGAGGGCTGAAAGTTCAGGGTGCAAAAAGTAGACCACCAATGGGAGGCGGGCAGTGTGGGGCAGCAGCCCAAGACCACAACTGCATGGAGAAGCTCAGCACACAAGGAGGGAAGGAGGGCCGTTGCTGGGATGGGGAAGCGTCAGAGGAGGGGCTGTTCTGTCTGTCTGTTTGCTCTTCAACTGGACCCTTGATCATGTCACTGGTGACAAATACAAAAACCACAGGAGAAAGCTCAAGGTGTGCGGGATGGGAGAGATGACTGAGGGACAGAGTCTGGGAGGAGACCAGGAGGTGGGAAGGCGAGCAAAGATGAGAGCTGAGTGGCAGAGTTAGACATTTGAGGGCGCGAGGGCAGCAGTGTGAAGGCACTGACCCCAAGCAGCTTCTATTTTTAAGTACACATTTTTAATTGCGTCCCCTTACCTTGAGGCCATTACTCAAAGCCAGCGTTTATTCTTGAAGTCTGCGCCACTTGTTCGGGTACCCTCGATTCCCAGGAGGAAAGATCCCTCTCAGGCTCTCTACAGATGAAAGGACATATAGGCTCTGTCATTCACACCAAGGTCTGAGACAATATGGACCCTGCAACTATGAACAGTGGGAAGAGGTGTGACTAGCATAACCAGACCCACACTGATGCGAGATGCCCAAGAACAGAACAGCTCTGTCTTCCTTACCTGGCTCTCCCTCACCCTCCCCTGCATGATGTCACAGCTGAACCCATGCTTATTTCTCTCCATGTGCCATCTGTCCTAGCCACAACTATAAGCCCCGAGAGCAGGGACTGTCATATTTGTCTTTCAGTCCTCCATGAGACCTGCCCAGTGCTTGTAATACACATTTGGTGAAATAAACTAAATTGTTGTCTTCGAAGAAGTCTCTGAGATGGCTGCATAGCTGCATCCATGATGTTCCCAAGGCCCAAAGTGTTTTTAAAATTCAGCTCTGGCATTACCTTCTGAGCCATATAAAAAGGATCCGTCACGTTAATTTATATCCACAAAATATTTTTGGTCCAAAATGGCATTTTCCCAATGCCGTAGCCAGCCTCCAAGATGGCCTCCTGATATTCACACTCAGGTATTCCCCTCCCACACTGGACCAGAGCTGGTCTGTGTGACTAATAAAATACACAGTAGGGATAATACACAAATTCCAAAATTAGGTAACCAAAGACTGTGTCTTCTGTCTTGGGTGCTCTCTGTCTTGCTCATTCCCTCTCCCTCTCTCTCTCTTTCTCTCTCTCATCATTGTCTCTGGGGGAAGCCAACTGTCATGTTTTGAGGACATTCAGACAACCCTATGGAAAGGCCCACAGTGGGTGAAACTGAAGCCCTCAGTCCGAGAGCCCATGAAGAGCTGAGGCCTGCCAACAAACATGAATGATCTTGGAAGTGGATCTTTCAGACCCAGTCAAGCTTTCAAATGAGATCACAGCCCCAGACAACAACTTATCTGCAACCTTGTTAGAGACTCTGAGTCAAAACCACTCGGCTAAGCTGCCTGTGGGTTCCTGACCTTCAGAAACTGTAATATAACAAATGTTTGTTGTTTTAAACTGCTAAGTTTGGGGATAATTCGACACACAGCAATACACAACTAATGCACCCAAGTTGGTTGTTAATTTAATTAATTAATCACATTTATTAATCACATTTATTTTGGCTAATTCCAAAATAAAATCCAAGGACAAATATTTTCCACCACTACAGTGATTCAAAAGAATGGGCCGTAGATTCTGAAGGCAATGCCAAAAAAGAAGTGTTCAAAAAACATCCTCGGCAGTGGTCACACTGTTTGAATAACTGTATGTTCTCCCAAAGCGACAACTCGGAGGGTGTCTAAAATCTTTTTGTTTTAAATCAAGCTTCAGGGGGCACCTGGGTGGCTCAGTCTGTTAAGGATCCGACTCTTGGTTTCAGCTCAGGTCACGATCAGGGTGGTGAGATCCAACCCCACATCAGGCTCTGGGCTCAGCTCAGAGTCTGCTTGGGATTCTGTCTCCACCCCTCCCCCTGCTCTTGATCTCTCTCTCTCTCTCTCTCTCATAAATAAATAAAATCTTATAAAAAATAAGTTAAAAAAAAATAAAAAATAAATCAAGCCTCAGATTATAAGCCCCAGCACTTCAAATAAATTACAGTATGCCTAGTGGGGATCAAACATTGAGCTCAATGAAATATTAATATCTGTGTTATTCATTTTAATGAGGAACTCTGAAATAGGGTGAAATTCACAACTCTTCCGGAAAACGGCATTGGCAAAAACAAAAGCTGGAGAGTGTGACAGGTCTGTATCAAAGTCCTATCTCTGCCACTCACAGCCTGGATCCAAGTCCCATGTTGGCTGTGTAGCCTTGGACACACTACAGAAACGCACTAAGCCTCAGTTTGCTCATCTACAAAATGGAAGGAACATAGTGCTGCCTCACAGGATGGTTGTGAAGAGAAAGCTGTGTGAAGCAATTAGCACAGAGTTAAGGGTCTTGCGTATGATAGTAGCACCAAGAGTTATTGTTCATTTCTTCTATAGAAGCAGGTCATAGAACACCTGGTTCACAGATCTATGCTGAAAATTAAATGAGAGGGAAACTGATCTGTAAAAGGAAGGAACTACATTACCGTTAACTTCACCTGCTGGCCCCAAAGTACTGTTGAGGGTGGAGGGCAACGAGGGGTTCAAGAGAGTTTGAGCTTTTTCAGAAAATGCCCCAAAGTGAGGCAGGGGGAAAGGTCAATGCTGATATCCTGAGCCAGATTTGCTATTTTGATTCCTGCTAACATTTAAGCTAGTTGTGATGCCTCAAGTTTACTGTTTCAGTGATTTGCAAAGCAAGTTAATGCAGTACTGTCCTCTTCATTTTCATTTAAAATAGTTCGTATTTCAGGGGTTAATCTACTATGAAATCGATTCAGCAGAGTCTGGCTTGATCCGAAAGCATCTGCTGGTGTCGTATGGAAGAAAGGTCACTTACCAAGTGACCGTTCATACAATTCACTTCTGGATTTATCAGAAATGAGACCTGTAATACAGGAATAGTCATAAGGCAAGGCCCTTCTCTCCACTTCCAGAATGTTCCGTGATCTTATTATTGATGCCCCCAATATACCTCTTCAGCAAGGAAGCAATGGAAGATCACCAAATAGTTTTGCCGCCATCAGCACCAATAGGGAAAAACCTCAGGAAAGTAAAAATGGCTCCTAACCCAATCCCACTTCAAATGAGAGGCCACACAAAAAGGAAAGAAAGGAGGGCCCCCTCTCCCCCACACAAGCCACTTAAAGCGATGGTCAGCTCTCATCACATGCCTGGAAGATAACAGAATTCAACCTCAATCAACTAGATGAGCTTTAGTCTAGACAGTCCAGCCACACATTATTGCACACCTGGGCTCTGTAAATTGGGCTGTGCACCCAGGATGAAACAAGCATGTTCGAGTTAGGGGTCCCTCTCAAGGTATAATCCAACATCCGCCCTGTTTATTTGACACATGGGGCCATCAGATGGAATCATGTATGGAAAATCTCTATATAAATATAAAGGGATACCTAAATGATAAGTTTTATCTTTGTTGCCTAATGGTAAGAAAGGAACAAAAACAAATAATCCAGTCAAGAAATGAGCAGAGGACATGAACAGACTCTTCTCCAAAGAAGACATAGAAATGGCCAACAGACACATGAAAATATGCTCCACATCACTTGTCATCAGGGAAATACAAATCAAAACCACAATGAGATACCACCTCACACCAGTTAGAATGGCTAAAATTAATAAGACAGGGAACAACAAATGTTGGCAAGGATGTGGAGAAAGGGGAACCCTCTTACACTGTTGGTGGGAAGGCAAGCTGATGCAGCCACTCTGGAAAACAGTACAGAGGTTCCTCAAAAATTTAAAAATAGAGCTACCCTATGACCCAGAAATTGCACTACTGGGTATTTACCCCAAAGATACAGATGTAGTGAAAAGAAGGGGCACATGCACCTCAATGTTCACAGCAGCAATGTCCGCAATAGCCAAACTGTGGAAGGAGCCAAGATGCCCTTCAACAAATTAATGGATAAAGAAGATGTGGTTCAAATATACAATGGAATATTACTCAGCCATCAGAAAGGATGAATACCCACAATTTGCATCAATTTGGATGGAACTGGCGGGGATTATGCTAAGCAAAATAAGTCAATCAGAGAAAGACAATTACCATATGGTTTCACTCATATTGGAATATAAGATATAGCGCAGAGGATCATACGGGAAGGGAGGGAAAACTGAATGGGAAGTCATCAGAGAGGGAGACAAACCATGAGAGACTCTTGACTCTGGGAAACAAACTGAAGGTTGTGGAAGGGGAGGTGGGTGGGGGATGGGGTAACTGGGTGATGGGCGTTAAGGAGGGCACGTGATGTGATGAGAACTGGGTGTTATACGCAACTAATGAATGATTGAACACTACATCAAAAACTAATGGTGTACTATATGTAAGCTAATTGAAATTTTTTTTAAAAAAAAGAAAGAAAAGAACAAAAAGAAAAGAGAATGTTTATTTTCTGGAATGAGTATAATGTTCAAAGATTATGTATCAATGTTTCCAGTTTTAAATGACTCACTAACAGAGCTTCAATATGAAGTTGTTTCAAGAAAAAAATCATTAAAAAGAACAGATCTCAACTTACCAAGTAGGTAGTTGTTTCTCCTTTTAGAGGATCCCAATATGTCCCCCAAAAACATCTAAATCAATGTAGGCATCGGGATATATCAACACATGAAAGAGAGAAGAAGGAGACACTGTAAAATATGCAAATATTATCTGGAGGACTCTGATGCATTACATAATTCATTGTTAATAAAATGAGGCAACATATTTTATTAAATAACTTTACATGGAGTCAAACATGTGTGTCTAAGAAAGCACATGGGAAGAGTAACTTACATGAAGTTTAAATTGCCTAAAAAGTTTTCCACTGGACTCAGAATGTGCTCCCAAATATTAGGGACCAGAAAGATGGAACCTTTTATGTGGACTTGCAAATAGACTGCATTTAGATCAGATGTGGAGGTTTCCTGTCTATGAAGTTCCCATAACGTGTTCAGTTTGGAAAAGGCTTGCACAAGTAGTCTTCGGGAAGCCACTGAAAGCCATAACAACGTAAGTCCACACAAAAACTTGCACATGAATGCTCATTGCATCATTATTTATAATAGCCAAAAGGTGGAAGGAATCCAAATGTTGATCAACTGATGAATGGATAGATCAAACATAGTATATCCGTATAAACACTAAAAAGGAACAAAGTTCCGATATACCCTACAGCAGGTATGAACATGATACTTAGTGGGGGTAAGCCAGTCACAAAAGGATGCATAATTCCATTTATATTGAAATGGCCAGGATAGGCAAATCTGTAGACCCAGACAGTAGATGAGTGGTTGCTGGGGGCTGGAGGAATGAGGAACACAGAATGGGGGCTCTTGGGGATGAGGTGTCTTTTTGAGGTGATGAGAACGTTCTGGATTTAGATGGTGGTGACGGTTGTACCACCTTATGAATATACTAAAAACCACTGAACTGGACACATTGTAAGGGTGAGTTACATACTATGTGGATTATAACCCAATAAAGGTGTAATTTATAAAAGGTGGCAGGGGGAAGGGGGAACACGTGACCAAAGCCAGGCCAACGGGAGTCATGTCAAGAGGCATCTCCAGTAGAGCTAGAGAGAAATGCTCCCTTTTCCTAAGTTTAAAGGATCTGAATCTGGAGTACATTGTGACCCTGCTTCCTGCTACACGGAGAAAGTTCATCTGCAGTAAGAGAGGGAGAGGAGAAGGGGGTGGGGTGGGGCAGGACCGAGGGGGAGGGGTGGGGGAGGGGGACAGAGGGGGAGACATAAATGTGGCACAGGTGGTGCTGAACGCTCCTAAATTAACTGGTCCTTGAGGCCAACTCTTCCCACTCCTTTCTGGGAATGTGATCCAGGGACTTATCCCATTGGGGCTGAGGCGACTTGGAGTTGAATTTCTATCATTGGAAATGGAACGCAGTAAGTAAATCAAATGCCTGTCACCTCCCCTTCCCTGAGCTCAGAATTCCATATTAATTCTTCTTCCTTTCTCTCCCTTTGGACTGTTTCTAGGTCTCTTTGCTAAAGCCTTAGCCAGATCTCATCCCATCTACCCCAAACCAGGGTTTGTCAAAAGTCTAGTTCACTCATCAACCTATGGGTGTTAGCATCACACTCTGGATGGGGACAAAACCACAAAGTGTCTGGCGGCGTCCCTGTCCTGTCCAGAGCCCTTCATCCTCTCTCTATTTCACTTTCCAAAATTAACACATGTAATAGAAACTACCCGCAACACAGATATGTATTTGGTTAAGGAGAGAAAAATATTAGCAAATTTAGAAATTTCTTTCCTCAAATTTCCTTACAGCTTTTATCCTTTCAAAAATCATGTAAGGGGGGGACGCCTGGGTGGCTCAGGCGTTAAGCGTCTGCCTTCGGCTCAGGTCACGATCCCGGGATCCTGGGATCGAGCCCCGCATCGGGCTCCCTGCTCAGCGGGAAGCCTGCTTCTCCCTCTCCCACTCCCCCTGCCTGTGTTCCCTCTCTCACTGTGTCTCTCTCTGTCAAATAAATAAATAAAATCTTTAAATAAATAAATAAGTATCATGTAAGGGGAAAATCCAAACTTCATATATGCAGCAGTTGCTCGCATTATATCCTTAGGAGATATTTTCCATTTGATCGAAGTTCATCATATTTTATTTTATTATATATATAGATATATAACATATATATTATTTATTCTTCATATTTTGGATTTTTAATCTTACCCTCGATGGCTTACACCTTTCTTCACATTAAGTTCCTTTCCCTGGAAATTTTTCTAGAACCTACATATGTTTTTCAAATGATCTTCGTTTTCATTACTCCAGGATTTTTGTTTGTTTGTTTTATTTCGTCTATTTCCTACTTCCAACAATGATTTACTTGTTTGATGACTAAATTCATCCTAGTCTATTCTCTTTTATGTTTGTAATATCACTGCTTATTTCACTGAAAATGGTTAACAGCTGTTTTCTTTTTTTTTTTTTCTGTTTCATATAAGAAATTTATTTCAGAGTTTCCAGGAATTACTTGAAATCTCCATCTGCTTTCTTCTTCTTCCTTTGAATTACAGGATTCTTTAATTTAAGGAATTCTTTTTTTTTAATGTGCTCGTAATTCTTTACAATTTCCTGATCTTTGAGGAACATCCACCTGAGAGTTTATTTTAAAATATTGTTTGTTTCAAGGGCCAATTTAACTTAATGTCAGAGTCTTCTTACAAAACTCGGATTGGAAGAAAAGTGCATAGTCCTCACTATGCAATGAGAAAGTTGCGACAGATTTGTGGGCTATGTGATCAGAATCAACTTCCCAAATCAGAGATGGAAGAGGGGTTAAATGGGGGGAGGGCAGTTACTGAATTCAGTTCAATGTGTTAAAGGTCACTGAATGAACTAGAATCCATTTCTCAACCCTCACTACTAACTCCTGGCACCGGCTAGTGTTCTCTTTCACCTGTCCTTCCAGCCTCTGGTGAAGCTCCCCTATGACCCAGCAATTGCACTCCTGGGCATTTACCCCAAAGATACAGATGTAGTGAAAAGAAGGGCCACATGCACCCCAATGTTCATAGCAGCAATGTCCGCAATAGCCAAACTGTGGAAGGCGCCAAGATGCCCTTCAACAAATTAATGGATAAAGAAGATGTGGTTCAAATATACAATGGAATATTACTCAGCCATCAGAAAGGATGAATACCTGCTCTTAGCCAATAGGCCCATTGCCATTAGGATGAAGCCAGAGATCCTAGACATGACCCCTGAGGTCCATCCTGACTTCTCTCCAGATCAACCCTTATGCCTCTGTCCCATATTTTGCTCATTGAGGTCATAATGATTTCTGTCCATTCCAACTCAACCAGCTTCTCATGCATCAATGAATTCCTTTATGATCCCCTTGTGCTTAGAATCACTTTCCCTCCCTCCCCTCCATACCTGTCTTCTTTGTCCTGATGGAAGTTCTTGATGTGAACGTCGGGTCCCCCAGGGAAGCTCTCCTGCACCCAGGTGAGATTCTGTCCTCTTGCCATGTGCCCCCACTTGCTAGCCTGATAGTCAGGATCACCCCTGCTGAATGGACCCCCCACTCATCTACAAACTCCACGGGGGCTAGGATTGCTTGTCTCACCCCTTACTGTCCCCCTGGCTGTTCCCATAGAAGCCACAAAATCAATATGAACAAAGTCTTTGTGAAACACTGTGCTTGGTACTTGTCATTTCTGGATTAGCCAGGCCATGAGCGTGTGAGTGTGTCAGTAAGGAAACACACCTGACTTCCTAGATGCTTCAGTGGAGTATAGAAAAGGAAACCCTTCGTACTAGCCCTAACACCCAGGAACTAGATCCTGAAACCATGGCTCCATGAAAAACCCAGAAACCACCTGTGGATTGATCCTCAAAGGTGCCAGTATGCACGAGATCAATCGAACATTTCTGTGGAGAAGGTCCCAGCACCTGGGCTTAGTCATCCTGCACCTGTCAAACTGTCCCCTGTCATGGGAGCTCCTAGCCATTAGCTTCCTCAGGTCCTAACCCTACAATGGACTTCCATGCGAAATATTTAAGGTGTGAGTATATTCATAATATAGGAACATTAATTTTATGTAGAATTATTGAAGCTGAATTTCCTTTACTCTTTTAATGTAATTTTCACCTACAGAATGAAATCTTGAAAAAGTGAATAAAAATCTGAGTAGAGAAAGACTGTCATTGGACAGATCCAGTTGTACCATGGTAGAAATATTTTAAAATACCAGTCAAAAATGTTATCTCGTCTTGAATAAATAATGTAACAATTATGTTTTTATGCCTAGTTAGAGTCAAGCGGTTTCCTCCTCATATCGTATTCTTGACCCTCTCTTCCTCCGTTCAGCAAGCATTTACTGAACATTTATCCTGTATCAAACATTGTCCTAGACCCACAAAAACTAACACTCTTTGCCCTCAGGAGACATATATTCTAGTAAGGAAAGCAGTTAATAAGCAGACAGACAAATAAATATGGAATATATGTTCAAGTCAGAAATTTACATATTGTTAATTTTACAGAATGATTGCGAATCAATTTCAACACATTTGGGGTGGGGGAAGCCATGTCCTGCCATTCATCAAGCATCCTTGTGGACCAGACGCTGGACCAGATCTTTCTCGTCCACCAACTTACTCAATTCTCTCTACATTATCAGGTGGCTTTTACTTTTGGCATCTCGCAGATGAAGAGGCAGCAGACCATGGAGTCAAGCACCCTGACCTAGACTGCAGAGCTGCTGAATGGTTTTGAACTCGAGTCCGACAAAAATGCCCCTCCCCCTTCCCTCCACTAAACCACAGGGCCAGGGAGCTGCATACTTAGATCTAAATCTTTGAAGATTTGCCAACTATTGCTTTTAAGCTCTCTGTTTCTAAATCTCTGGGAAATAAAAACAGAGTGGGGGAGAGAGAGAAGAGGTTGGAGAAGTAGGAGAGATTCCAGCCAAGTCAGCAGAGCTGTGCTCGCCCCTGCCTGGGTGATGTTCCCGTGACTCCATCACACCAGTCTTATTGTCACAGACCCACACAGACCCTACCAGGCGCTGTTCTGGAGGACACCAAGCCCCTGGGTCCTACCTCTTCGCTGCTGTTAGACTCAGAGCTGGAGGACCAGTGGCAGCGAACCCACACGTCCTGCACCTGCTCAGCAGACACCCGCACCGTACTTCTGCAAATAGCTGAGGGCTGGAAAAGAAAAAATTGAGTTCAATCCTCAGCAGCTCATAGAAAAGGTTAGGACCTATGTGAGAGATCAGGCGATACCGTAAGGCCTGACAGAACGATGCAAACAGAAAGGAAAAATTCACAGAGGCATTTCATGTTTCCAAAATGAAAATTTCTCAAGACTGAAGCAGAAACAAATGAAATATTTAAAGATCTGTTAGGCATTTGGTGTACCACGAGTCCCCCAGGAGAGCAACCATTTCCTCCAGGAGCAGAGTGGGCTGCCCCGATTTTCCCGATGGAACAAAAGGAAGTGGGAAGAACCCAAAGGACTTTGTTCTCTTCTTCGACCTCAGATTCCGTTAGGAACAGATGCTGTGACACTTTGGTTTGAGTCCTTCATAAAACAGTCACAGAGAAAAGTCTCATGAAACAACAAAACAAAGGATTCCCTTTTCAGAATTTACATTCTTGTGAAGGGACCCTGACATAAAGCGACTCATCAAGTAACAAACTCATAGAGTAACAAAACCCGAGAACTCATACATCTGAACACAAATGCCCTGGAGAGCAAGTGTTGGCTTGGTGGCACTAACCTGATCCACCAGACCCTTCCCCATGGATGGAAACCAAGTGTTGGGCCCTGCTCTGGTCACCGGCGATAAAAAACTGAACATACCATGGTCCTGACCCCATGGAGCCCAAGCCAGTGAGGAGGAGGGGGGCAGATATCACACAACAGTCAACTACAAAATAATGCAACTCACGCCAAGAGCACAGTTGGCATTTTAGATTCATTTAAAGCAGAATTTGAAACATCTCTGGAATTTACCTTTGGGATTGACCTCTTTGTATTCACTGTGCCTGGAACCATCATCCTACCCATTTCAAGAAGCAGGAAATTGAGGCAACAGGGCTTAAATAATTTGCCAGGATCAGTCAAGACCACAAACTCTAGAGCCCAAGTCCTCAACCACTGAGCCACACTTCTCCTTCCCCAGGGAAACACAGCATGGACACAGTTGGTGCCTCTCAGGGTGGCCAGGTGCCAGGCAGGGGCCAAGGTCTCCTTATGACTTGGAACAGCTCCAGGTCATGGAAGAAGTGAGGCGCTTCGTCCTGCTAGTTTCTGGGATATGGCGTTTCCTGCCATACTTACCATGTAGTAGCCCCTTTGGAAGTCACAGGTAGCGGGGTCTTCTCCAGAATCTCTCCTGCATGTTGTCTCCCGAATGCCAAACTCTAAGTCCATGTTCAAGCTGTCCTGATCCAGAACATTGACCTTCACAAAGACAAAGCATCAGTGTGCCTTGGTGAGATTCTGAAGTTTACAATGCTACAAATGTTTCTCCCTGCACAATGAGACAAAGTTACAGACTCCTTCATGGCGGAAGCTGTTAAGTGGTTTTAGCAATCCCCAGTTCCACCCCCTCAGTCTGAGAGGAGAAGTGCTTTTCTAAAGGCACATAATACTTGATTTAAAAAAAAAAAAATGGAACCAGAACTTAGGTGTCTGAACTGCAAGGCGAATGTTACCTCTGATGACTTAATTTACAGTTGATCCTCATGATTCAGAGACACCATTTTTGCAAATGTGCCTACTCACTAAAATGTATTCATAATCCCCAAAATCATTATTCAGGGTCCCTTTGCAGTCATCCACAGACAAGTGCAGAGTGGCAAAAAACTTGAGCTGCCCCGTGCACATGTTCCCAGCTGAGATCAGACAAGGCAGCTCTCTGCCTTCTCGCTTCTGCTGTCATACTGTAGACAAGTGTCACTTTCCTGGTTTATTTTGGACCACGTTTTTCTCATTTTGGGGGGGGGTTTTCTTGGTGATTTTGTTGTTTCAAATGGCCCCCAAGTGTAGTCCTAGAGTGCTGTCCATGCTCCTAAGCACCAGAAGGTCCGGATATGCCACATGGAGAGAACACATGTGTTAGACCAGGAGGAATGGTTCAGTATATACTAATTTAGACCAGGAGCAGTGGTTCGGTATGTACCAATTTAGTGTGCATGGTGACTTTATAAGAATACAACTACCACAAATAATGAGAATCAACTGTATTTTTAAGGATCATTTTCCTAAAAGAATGCCCCCATAATTTCTTAATAATCCCTGAAATAAGAAATGAAGTGATCAGTACATCTCGGCTGTACAGTGCTACCCCATCCTGCTTCCTGTTTGATCAGTTGTGGTCCATAAATGAGTTCACACAGTTGTCTACTCCCTTCCACCAAGGGTAGGATACTGGGGGAAACTTCCAAACTTCATGATGAATCTGCGATTCTCTGATGACACGGAAGTCCCGTGACTTAATGAGCACTCACAGTGTGTCCAGCCCCAAAGGCAGAGCAGGGAAGACTCCATGCAGCTTAGGTTCCAGCTTAGATTACATACAGCTGCACAGTAAACACTTTAAAGAGAAGTAAGCAAGGTCATTCTAGAAGGTTATGGTGTTATGAAGGAACAAACAACATGGTAATGGGGGTGGAGAAGAGGAAGTAGCTGCTGTAGAGAAAGTGCCAGAGAAATCCTCCCGAGGAAGAAATATTTTCCACTGAGGCTTCTAGAATGGGAAAGAGCCCATCATGTGTGGAAAAAGCAGCGCCAGTGTCCTGGGGCAGAGTAAGTCCAGCTGTTGTGGCTGGAGCAAAATGAACAAGAGGAGAACCATACACCATGATGTGTGAAAGTCAGGGTGTGTCGCGTAATTTATGGCCCTGTCACCCATGGGACGGTGTTTAGATTTCATTCTCATTGCAATGGGAAGTTCTCAGACGAATTTACGAGCTAAGATGTAAATCACCACGGCTGCTGCAAAGAGACCACGCAGCGGCAGGAACAAGATGGCAGCAGGGAGGCCAGATGGGGGCTGCCATGTCCCAGTACCCGACCGCACGCCCAGGCTCTAAAACTCCCTTTCAGTCCCTGGGCCCACCTTGTGACAAAGCTGAGTCAGCACACATTCAACCAATTTCCCAGTGAGGAGAAGGTGGGGAGAACCCTCTGTGAACGCACAGACCGCTCACACATTGGGAAGGATGGGCACCGTAGAACACTGCATTGGGAAATAAGTGACAAACTCCAAGCCTGGGATGGGGGAACCTCTGTGTCTCCTTCTAACACCGGGGGAAGAGTGCTCATAGAAGAAGAGTTTCCTGGAAACAAGAAAGAATAAAACTTCAGCCTCGACAATATTTACTACCGCATTTATTCATAATTTTAAAATATTGGATAATAAATCTGCGCTTCATAAAAAAAAATAAAGCCCTCTTCCGCGAGAGTGCATTGTTGGCGCTCTCCACCTAGATAGTGCACCAGCAATTTCCCTTCAAGCACTCCAGTGAAAACAAACTGACAAGACAAAGGCTTAGTTAAAAAGATGAAAATGTGGGATTTTTTTGAGCACAGATAATTTTATTGAACTACGAGATGAATTTGCAACCGTTCTTTGCATCTTTAAGCACTCTCTTCAGAATAAGGAGAAAAGCCTACCAGTTTTGCTTTTTCATACAAACTCACTTTCAGCCCGCTAATTTCCACTCCGTGTTGTTTGAAAAGGTGGGACAACCTAAATGTTTGACAATAAGGCATCAACCAGGGAAAATCCCAAATCCAGCACTGTTGCTGAAGTAAACTGTGGGACTTTATAATTGATGTTATGCTATGCTCCTGTTTTTCTTTTTAAAAATATGTTTTATACCAATACATGAAAAGGATCCAAAAAGGCCTTCTCCCACATGCTCATAGTGGATATCTCAGAGGAATGGATAATAGATAATATTTTTGTTTTTTTCTTTCTTGTTATATTTTCTGACATTTTATAATGAGCACATTTTGGTATTTTAGTCCAAAAAGAAACAAAAATGGCCGAGCAATAAAAACCCATAACAAATTCCTGCGGGTGATTATAATGGTTAGTTTTATGTGTCAATTTGACTGGGCCACGATGCTCAGATATTTGGTCAAACACTCTGGATATTTCTGTGAAGGTGTTTTTTGGATGGGACTAACATTTTATTTTTTAAAAAAGATTTTATTTATTTATTCACAAGAGATGGGGGGGAGGCAGAGGGAGAAGCAGACTCCCCACTGAGCAGGGAGCCAGATGCAGGGCTCCATCCCAAGACCCTGGGATCATGACCTGAGCTGAAAGCAGACACTTAACCACTGAGCCACCCAGGTGCCCCGGGACTAACATTTTCAACTGGTGGATTTGAATAAAGCAGTTCTTCCTCCTTAATGTGGGTGGGCCTCATGCAATCAGTTGCAGGCCTGGATAGAACAGATTGTCTTTTTCCTGAGCAGGAAGGGATTCTGCCTGCAGACTGCCTTCAGACGTGAACTGCAAGAATCAGTTCTTTCCTGGGCCTCCAACTTGTCAGCCCACCCTACAGATTTTGGATTTACCAAACCTCCACATAGTATAAGCCAATTCTTTATGATAAATCTCTCACTCATTCTCCTCCCTCTCTCCCCACATCTCTCTCTCTCTCTCTCTCTCTCTCTCACACACACACACACACACACACACACACACACACACACACACTCACATTCTATTGGTTCTGCTCTGGAGAAGCCTGGCTGCACAGAACTCTCATTCATAGGACCTGTGACTTTACAGAACCTCTCCCACCTCCCGTCTTAGCAACCACGAGCCTGGGGGAATTTCTGTTCTTACCCCGCCTGGACAGTGAGTAAGCCTCGAAGTCACCTGCAGACGGAGGAGGGGAAGGTGACTCGCTGTCCAGGCTCCTCATTTCCTTTGAAGCGAATTTCTGCATTTCTTTCTTTGCTAATCACAGACCAAGTCATTGGAAGCTCAAGAAAATTCACATTTCCCCATTTCCCCAAAGCTAACAGGAAACAGATCATTACCAAATTGACAAAGGAAGGTGGGATTTCTTGAGCTTAAAAGCCGGAATTTATTGCCTCTAGGTATGAGGAGCAGGACTGCTGAAATCGGAAAAGCCTCATTTCTGATAAGCGAGCTCTTACTAAAACATCTTAAGAGGAACCATGGGAGCTGTGGATACAGAAGCAGGGCGCATGCAGGGCAACATCTGGAAATGGGAAGCCAGGCCAGAGGGCAGATACTCCAGAAGAATCCTGCATCAAAAGTGGCTTGGAGGGCCTTAGGACAGTAACTGTTATTAAATTCCTTCTCTGTCCAAAAACAGTACGAAAGAGAGGACTAGCTATTATCTTTTGGAAAAGTGTTTAAAGTGTACCCAACAGACAGAAAACATAAATAACAGAAAGCAGTGTATATAAAGAGGAATCAAGAAGATATAATATGCACTTACTCTTTTTACAGAGCTTCTGAATGCCCGAAACAGATACGGGCTCAGGGACTGGGAATTCACTTTTGCCACGGACACACGGAGGGCTTCCCTCAAGGAGGATGAGTCATAGTCATACACCGGGAAACCTGCACCCACAAGCACATGGGGACACAGTGAGACAAGGCACAGGGACCAGCACGGCGCCACAGCATTTGGGGCAGGGGGCCCGTGTCTCCAAGTTCCTTACCTGCGCAAGACGGGTAGTTCATTCCAAGCACAAACACGATCAATATCTTCATCATCATCTTCTCAATCATTTTAATTCAGAAGCAGCAAGATAGTTCCTATGCGTTTGGGGGTGACAAGTCCAGCTGAAAGCAGCTCTTTATCAACAGGGACCTGGCTTGCTCTCTCTGACTGGAGCAGTCTACACAGCTTAAACAGAAACAATTGATCTGGGGTCAATATTCACTGCTGGCTCTTCCTATGGAAAAGTTCCAATTTGAGGCTACTTTTGAAGTTTTGACCTCAAATGGGACTTTAGCCCACGGCGAAAGACATCAAGAGGCTCAGGACTCTGTGTGCGCAGTTTGTTTTTCTCTATTTTAATATCATCCACATGTACTGTTTATTTCTCTTTATTTTAATGACATTTTTAGAAGGGAGGGGAGATGTAATCTTATTTTCAGCAAAACCGTGAATTTTAAACTGTTGTCTGTTTGGTTCTCTCTTGTGTTCCTAAAGATCTTGTAGTTGACTGTGTGTGAAAATTGTGTGGTTATTTCAAGATGTTTTTGGAAATTATGACCGTAAAGGAGAGGACTTCATATATAGGACCTAAATAGGTCAAGCACACATACTGTGTACATAGCTGTCAACCAGCCTTCTCTGCTAATGGAAATTTTTGCACTTCACCTGAATGATAAGGCGTTTGTGCGTTGATGATTCTCATGTGCTATAAAAGCCCACCCTACCTGGGGAATATTAAAAAGGAGAGATGATTTATAGTAAATAGTGTGTGTTATGAGCAGGTCGCTGTGTTCTCATCCTTCAAGTTCATGCAGGAGAAGCTGTACTGTGCTGTGGCTCAGAAAGACCTAGCCTGGAATCTTGGCTTCACGCTCATCAAGTGTCTGTCCTTGGGCACAGTGCTTAATGCCTCAACTTCCTCATCTGTAAAATGGGCATATAAAGTGTGTCATTAATCAGAGTTCTCTGGAGAAACAGAACCAACAGGGTGTTTAGAGAGACAGACAGACAAACAGAGGGAGACAGAGACACAGAGAGATTTGTGTTAAGGAATTGGCTCGCACAAGGGTGGAGGATTGGCAAGTCTAGAATCTGCAAGGTGGGCCAGCAGGTGGGAGACCCAAGGAGAGTTGCAATTCAAAGCAAAGGCAGTCTGTTATACAATTCCTTCCTGCTCCAGGGAGGTCAGTTTCTGTCTATTGATGCCTTCAACTGGTTGGACGAGGCCCACCCACATTATAGAGACTGTCGGCTTTACTAAAATGTTAATCTCATTTGAAAATATTTTTGGAGAAGGGGGGCAGAGCAAGATGGCGGCAGAGTAGGAGACCTGGGTTTCGTCTGGTCTCAGGAATTCAGCTGGATAGGGATCAAACCATTCTGAACACCTACGAACTCAACAGGAGATTGAAGAAAAGAATAGCAACAACTCTCTGAACAGAGAAGCGACCACTTACTGGAAGGTAGGACGTGCGGAGAAGTGAATCCGAGGCGATATTCGGGAGGATAGACGGCGGGGGAGGGGGCCTCCGTCGGCCGCTTCTGGCAAGTGCTAGAGCCGCGGAGCACAAAATCGGACCTTTTAGAAGTTGGCTCCGCTGAGGGACGTCGCTCCAGTGGCTAAGCGGGGGTGGAACCCTCCCGGGACAGTGTGGTCTCAGGACCCTCGGGGTCACAGAAAGACCGGGGGAGCCTGAGTGCGGCAGAGCTCCCAGGGATCGGAGCGGGGAAGCCGGCTGCAGAGACGGAGCCGAGGCGCGGGCTCTCAGCTCGGGGTGGCCATAAACTGTGATCCGCGGCCCAGTCGGGCCACTGCTCCTCCAGCAGGGACCCAACAAGCGGCAGAGCCGGGGAGACTCCCCTCCCTCCCCCGGGAGGAGCGGCGCGGGAGCGCACCGCAGGGATCTGCTGGGTTTGGAGACTCCACATGGGGTCGGGTGCCAGAGATAGAAACGCTCGGTCACAGGCCAGGCCGGGTGAGCACAGAGTGCAGCCAGAGACCGGGGAGACGGGAGTGACTGCTTTTCTCTGGGGGCGCACTGAGGAGCGGGGCCCCGAGTTCTCAGCTCCTCTGGGCGGAGATTGGGAGGCCACCATTTTCACCCTGGTCCTCCAAAGCTGTACCGAGAGCTTGCAGGGAACAAAAGCTCCTGAGAACAAACCCGAGCAGCTTCCTTAGCCCGGACCGACAAGGGCGGGGCAATTCCGCCTCCGGCAAAGACATCTGGAAACCACGGCAACAGGCCCCTCCCCCAGAAGATCAGCAGGAACAGCCAGCAAGCCAAGACCAAGTTTACCGATCAAGGAGAACGGGAGAACTCCAGCGCTAGGGGAATACTGTACATAGAATTCATGGCTTTTTTTACCATGATTCATTAGTTTTTCAAAGTTAATTTTTTTAACTGTTTTTTTAATTTTTCTTTTTCCCTTTTTCAACCAACATCTTATCAATCCCTTTTTTTAAAAAAAACATTTTTTATTTTTCATTTTTAGAGTCATATTTTATTCCTTCATAGTAGTTACCCTTATTTTTGGCATATATATATATAAGTTGTTCTCTCCTTAAAATTTTGAGATAGTTTCTTCTAACAGATCAAAATATACCCTAAATCACTAGTGTATGGCTTTGTTCTAGTCTCCTGCCTGATCACATTCTCTCCCCTTTTTTTTTGTTTTTGTTTTTCTTTTTTTTTTAATCTTTTTCTTTCTTTTTTCAAACAACTTCTTATCTTATCAATTCCTTTTATAAAATCTTTTATAATTTTTATCTTTACAGTCATCTTCCATCTTTCATTGTATCAACTCTTATTTTGTACATATATAAGTCTTTCTTCCTTTAAAATTTTAAGAGGCACTTTTTTCTAACAGACCAAAATACGCCCAAAATCTAGTGTGTGGCACTGATCTATGCACTAGCCTAATCATATTTGATCATATTCTGGTTTTTTTTGTATTGTTCTGTTTTTGTTTTTATCTTTTCCTTTTTGTTTTGTTTTTTTTTCTTTCTTTTCTCTTTCTTTTTTCTTTCTTTCCCTTTCTTTTCCCCTGGTTTCAGGTCTTTTCTGATTTGTATAGAGTATATTTGGTGGGGACATTGTTAACCTGCTAGCATTTTGTTCTCTCATTCATCTATTCTCCTCTGGACAAAATGACAAGATGAAAAAAATCACCTCAGCAAAAAGAACAAGAGATAGTACCGTCAGCCAGGGACCTAATAAATATAGACATTAGTACGATGTCAGACCTAGAGTTCAGAATCATGACTTTAAAGATACTAGCTGGGCTTGAAAAAAGCGTGGAAATTATTAGAGAAACCCTTTCTGGAGAAATAAAAGAACTAAAATCTAACCAAGTTGAAATCAAAAAGGCTATTAATGAGGTGCAATCAAAAATGGGGGCACTAACTGCTAGGATAAATGAGGCAGAAGAGATAATCAGTGATATAGAAGACCAAATGATGGAAAATAAAGAGGCTGAGAAAAAGAGGGAGAAACAACTACATGATCACGAGGACAGAATTTGAGAGATAAGCGATACGATAAGACGAAACAACATTAGATAATTGGGATCCCAGAAGAAGAAGAAAGAGAGAGAGGGGCAGAAGGTATATTGGAGCAAATAATAGCAGAGAACTTCCCTAATGTGAGGAAGGAAACAGGTATCAAAATCCAGGAGGCACAGAGAACCCCTCTCAAAATCAATAATAATAGGTCAACACCCCGACATCTAATAGTAAAACTTTCGAGTCTCAGAGACAAAGAGAAAATCCTGAAAGCAGCTCGGGAGAATAGATATGTAACCTACAATGGTAGAAATATTAGATTGGCAACAGACCTATCCACAGAGACCTGGCAGGCCAGAAAGGACTGGCATGAAATCTCCAGAGCACTAAACGAGAAAAATATGCAGCCAAGAATACTATATCCAGCTAGGCTGTCATTGAAAATTGAAGGAGAGATAAAAAGCTTCCAGGACAAACAAAAACTAAAGGAATTTGCAAACACAAAACCAGCCCTCCAAGAAATATTGAAAGGGGTCCTCTAAGCAAAGAGAGAGCCTAAAAGCAGCATAGATCAGAAAGGAACATAGACAATATACAGTAACAGTCACCTTACAGGCAATACAATGGCACTAAATTCATATCTTTCAATAGTTACCCTGAATGTAAATGGGCTAAATGCCCCAATCAAAAGACACAGGCTATCAGATTGGATTAAAAAACAAGACCCATCGATATTCTTTCTGCAAGAGACTCATTTTAGACCCAAAGACACCTCCAGACTGAAAGTGAGGAGGTGGAAAACCACTTACCATACTAATGGACACCAAAAGAAAGCTGGGGCTGCAGTCCTTATATGAGACAAATTAGATTTTAAAACAAAGACTGTAATAAGAGATGAGGAAGGACACTATATCCTACTTAAAAGGTCTATCCAACAAGAGATCTAACAACTGTAAATATCTATGCCCCTAACATGGGAGCAGCCAATTATATAAGGCAATTAATAACAAAAGCAAACAAACACATTGACAACAATACAATAATAGTGGGTGACTTTAACACCCCCCCTGACTGAAATGGACAGATCATCTAAGCAAAAGATCAACAAGGAAATAAAGACTTTAAATGACACACTGGACCAAATGGACTTCACAGACATATTCAGAACATTCCATCCCAAAGCAACGGAATACACATTCTTCTCTAGTGCCCACGGAACATTGTCCAGAATTGATCACATCCTAGGTCACAAATCAGGTCTCAACCGGTACCAAAAGATTGGGATCATTCCCTGCATATTTTCAGACCACAATGCTTTGAAACTAGAACTCAATCACAAGAGGAAAGTCGGAAAGAACTCAAATACATGGAGGCTAAAGAGCATCCTCCTAAAGAATGAATGGGTCAACCAGGAAATTAAAGAAGAATTAAAAAAATTCATGGAAACCAATGAAAATGAAAACACAACTGTTCAAAATCTTTGGGATACAGCAAAGGCAGTCCCGAGAGGAAAGCATATAGCAATACAAGACTTTCTCAAGAAACAAGAAAGGTCTCAAATACACAACCTAACCCTACACCTAAAGGAGCTGGAGGAAGAACAGCAAATAAAACCTAAACCCAGCAGGAGATGAGAAATCATAAAGATCAGAGCAGAAATCAATGAACTAGAAACCAAAAGAACAGTGGAACAGATCAACGAAACTAGGAGCTTGTTCTTTGAAAGAATTAACAAGATTGATAAACCCCTCGCCAGACTTATCAAAAAGAAAAGAGAAATGACCCAAATCAACAAAATCATGACTGAAAGAGGAGAGATCACAACCAACACCAAAGAGATACAAACAATTATAAGAACATATTATGAGCAACCCTATGCCAGCAAATTAGATAACCTGGAAGAAATGGGTGCATTCCTAGAGATGTATCAACTACCAAAATTGAACCAGGAAGAAATAGAAAACCTGAACACACCTATAACCACTGAGGAAATTGAAGCAGTCACCAAAAATCTCCCAAGAAACAAAAGCCCAGGGCCATATGGCTTCCCAGGGGAATTCTATCAGACATTTAAAGAAGAATTAATACCTATTCTCCTGAAACTGTTCCAAAAAATAGAAATGGAAGGAAAACTTCCAAACTCATTCTATGAGGCCACCATTACCTTGATCCCAAAACCAGACAAAGACCCCATCCAAAAGGAGAATTACAGACCAATATCCTTGATGAACATGGATGCAAAAATTCTCACCAAAATACTAGCCAGTAGGATCCAACAGTACATTGAAAGGATTATTCACCATGACCAAGTGGGATTTATCCCTGGGCTGCAAGGCTGGTTCAACATCCGCAAATCAATCAACGTGATACAATACATTAACAAAAGAAAGAACAAGAATCATATGATCCTCTCAATAGATGCAGAAAAAGCATTTGACAACGTACAGCATCCTTTCTTGATCAAAACTCTTCAGAGAATAGGGATAGAGGGTACATACCTCAACATCATAAAAGCCATCTATGAAAAACCTACAGCGAATATCATTCTCAATGGGGAAAAGCTGAGAGCTTTTCCCCTAAGGTCGGGAACGCAGCAGGGATGTCCACTCTCACCACTGCTATTCAACATAGTATTAGAAGTCCTAGCCATCAGACAACAAAAAGAAATCAAAGGCATCCACATCGGCAAAGAGGAAGTCAAACTCTCACTCTTTGCAGATGATATGATACTGTATGTGGAAAACCCAAAAGACTCCACCCCAAAACTGCTAGAATTCATCCAGGAATTCAGTAAAGTGGCAGGATATAAAATCAATGCACAGAAATCAGTGGCATTCCTATACACCAACAACAAGACAGAAGAGAGACAAACCAAGGAGTCAATCCCATTTACAATTGCACCCAAAACCATAAGATACCTAGGAATAAATTTAACCAAAGAGGCAAGGGATCTGTACTCAGAAAACTATGAAATACTCATGAAAGAAATTGAAGAAGACACAAAGAAATAGAAAAACGTTTCATGCTCATGGATTGGGAGAACCAACATTGTGAAGATGTCAATGCTACCTAGAGCAATCTACACATTCAATGCAATCCCCATCAAAATACCATCCACTTTTTTCAAAGAAATGGAACACATAATCCTAAAATTTGTATGGAACCAGAAGAGACCCCGAATAGCCAGAGGAATATTGAAAAAGAAAAGCAAAGCTGGCAGCGTCACAATTCCGGACTTCCAGCTCTATTACAAAGCTGTCATCATCAAGACAGTATGGTACTGGCACAAAAACAGACACATAGATCAATGGAACAGAATCGAGAGCCCAGAAATGGACCCTCAACTCTATGGTCAACTCATCTTTGACAAAGCAGGAAAGAATGTCCAATGGAAAAAAGACAGTCTCTTCAACAAATGGTGTTGGGAAAATTGGACAGCCACATGCAGAAGAATGAAACTGGACCATTTCCTTACACCACACACAAAAAGAGACTCCAAATGGTTGAAAGACCTAAACGTGAGACAGGAGTCCATCCAAATCCTAAAGGAAAACACAGGTAGCAACCTTTTCGACCTCAGCCTCAGCAACTTCTTCCTAGAAACATCGCCAAAGGCAAGGGAAGCAAGGGCAAAAATGAACTATTGGGATTTCATCAAGATAAAAAGCTTTTGCACAGCAAAAGAGACAGTCCACAAAACCAAAAGACAACTGACAGAATGGGAGAAAATATTTGCAAATGACATATCAGATAAAGGGCCAGTATCCAAAATCTATAAAGAACTTAATCAAACTCAACACCCAAAGAACAAGTAATCCAATCAAGAAATGGGCAGAAGACATGAACAGACATTTTTCCAAAGAAGACATCCAAATGGCCAACAGACACATGAAAAAGTGCTCAACATCGCTCAGCATCAGGGAAATCCAAATCAAAACCTCCATGAGATACCACCTCACACCAGTCAGAATGGCTAAAATTAACAAGTCAGGAAATGACAGATGTTGGCGAGGATGCAGAGAAAAGGGAACCCTCCTACACTGTTGGTGGGAATGCAAGCTGGTGCAGCCACTCTGGAAAACAGCATGGAGGTTCCTCAGACAGTTGAAAATAGAGCTACCCTATGATCCAGCAATTGCACTAGTGGGTATTTACCACAAAGATACAAATGTAGGGATCCGAAGGGATACGTGCACCCCAATATTTATAGCAGCAGTGTCCACAATAGCCAAACTGTGGAAAGAGCCAAGATGTCCATCAACAGATGAATGGATAAAGAAGAAGTGGTATATATACACAATGGAATATTATGCAGCCATCAAAAGGAATGAGATCTTGCCATTTGCAACGACGTGGATGGAACTGGAGGGTGTTATGCTGAGTGAAATAAGTCAATCAGAGAAAGACATGTATCATATGACCTCACTGATATGAGGAATTCTTAATCTCAGGAAACAAACTGAGGGTTGCTGGAGTGGAGGGGGGTGGGAGGGATGGGGTGGCTTGGTGATAGACATTGGGGAGGGTATGTGCTATGGTGAGCGCTGTGAATTGTGCAAGACTGTTGAATCACAGATCTGTACTTCTGAAACAAATAATGCAACATATGTTAAGAAAAAAGAAAAAGAAGAAGATAGCAGGAGGGGAAGAATGAAGGGGAGTAAGTCGGAGGGGGAGACGAACCATGAGAGACGATGGACTCTGAAAAACAAACTGAGGGTTCTAGAGGGGAGGAGGGTGGGGGGATGGGTGAGCCTGGTGATGGGTATTAAAGAGGGCACATTCTGCGTGGAGCGCTGGGTGTTATGCACAAACAATCATGGAACACTACATCAAGAACTAATGATGTAATGTATGGTGATTAACAGAACAATAAAAAAATTTAAAAAAAATATTTTTGGAGAAATACCCAGAAAAAAATGTTCGACCTAGTATCTGGGCACCATGGCCAAGGTGACTTATAAAATTAACCATCACATAAGGATTAAATCACCAACACTTGGAAGAGCCCTTGACCAATTAATTGCTCAATAAATGGTAAGTGCTAGTAAGAATGGAATTCAATACATACTTTCTCACATCTGTTATGTATAAGGCAACAGGTCCAGAGAATAGCTTAAATGAACGAATGATCTAGCTCACCCTGTCTACACAAGGCAAATATGAGTGCCAGCAAGGGAAGTATCCATTGCTGTAAGAGTTCTTGGCAGTTCACTCACTCCTGACCCCACTCCCAGGTAGGTGTGTGTCTGAACTGGGCCTTGACAGAAGCAGAAGCACCCACAGGGGAGGCGGGGACCAAGGCCAGGAAGACAGAACAGAAAGGAGACCTCTGGGAAGGGGACTGTGGCCGTTTACTAGGGACACAGTGTGGGGCAGGATGTTGGTCGGAGGCAGGCCAGCCATTGTTACCAACAGGAAGGACAAAGAGGAGACACTGGGTAGATTTACCACCCCCGCTGTGCCCTACCAGAAGTGTGGTATGCAAGTATGAAATTAACGCTACCGCGTGAGGCAAGGCGATTAATCAAAATATTGCCTCCGTTTTGCCTGCCCTCTGCACAAAGGGTCAAAATCATGCTTCTGATGATTTCACAGACTGGCCAGATCATGAACATTTACTGCTCTGATCCCAAAGATATTCTTTCTACGGGTCTTATTCATCAGCACGTTGCCACAGAGGCCATTAAAAATCCCTGGATAATCTCAGGGTCCCAATGTCCATTTGCCCCATGCAACATCTCTGGGTCCAGTAGCTTCTGGCCTCATCTGGGGCCACCCGCCTTCCCTCTATAGGCTCCAGTCATACAGGTGTCCTCGCAGTTCCTTGAGGACACAAAACAACTTCCATCCCACGGCTTTTCCCCGATTCCTTCTAACAAACAGTGATGGCATTTCTCTTGCTTTCCCCAAGTCAGCCCCTTCCCATCATTAGGGCATCGGCCTAACTAGCACCTCCTCAGAGAGCATTCTTGAGCACCCCTCCACATCATCTCCGCTTCCCCCCTTCCTGCCACTCATCACAATGCCTGGTGGTCTTGCTTGCTTGCTTCTTATTGTCCTTCACTTCTAGGAGACTACAGTCTCCGTGAGGCAGGGGGCATGCCCTGTCTTGTTTGTGCTACACCGCATCCCAGATAGGAGCACACGTGGTCTCTCTGAACCTTAATCAGGGTCTTCCTGTTTGGAGCCTGCACTAATTTCTGCGGTGCCAAATGTACACAAAGCAGTATGCTAAGAGATTTGTAATTCTCTTACTCTTAGCCTGGTTTGAACTCAATTCCATTAGAGTCTTCCAGATTTAACTAAAGGCACCATCTGGCTCCAAACTCCAAGGTCTCATTAAATGAGCAATACTAATAAAAGTAATTGCAAAAGAATAGAGGAGATTAAGGAGACAACAATAAAATAATGTTGCCCGCACAGGGCTATTGGTTTTGTTTGTAGCTTGCTGGCACAAGATAGATTATTTCAGTGCTGGATTCACTTGGCTGTAATAAACAATGCACAGGGCATACAGAGCAGGGGCTGGTTCGTGCTCAAAAGTGATGATCTAAAACTGCATCATGTCTGGTAAACCTGGAATAGTATATATAAGCCATCTGTTGAAATTCAGGCCATAATGATGTAGTTCCTTTTTTTTTTTTTTTTTTTTGCCTATCTGCAGAAAGGTGTACAGGATTAATTCTAGCAGTTTTCTGCTATTTCAACAAAAATTACTTAGGTGAACTATTAAAAGTTATGTGGCAGTAAGTGAAGAAGTTTGCATAGCTTTTTCTTTTTTTTTTTTACATAGCCCCTGGACATTTGTATCTAACACGGGAAGCTTAACAAGCAATTGGAAAATGTTTGAGTAAAGATGGGTGGACATCCATATCACAGACTAGGAAGATTCATTGCTATCATATTTATTATTTCTTTGAGATTGTTTCTTTCATTTTGGTCATCTCTCTAGTAATATTAAACTGAAGAAAAGTTTAGAGCAAATGTAAACCAAATCTTCATCTGATCCATAAATCACAAATTTTGCCTCTGTCTTGCAATCTCATCTAAGAACATGGTTTCTCAACTCCTGAACTCCACTGTCAAGATGGACCTTGATTACCTATGGTCACAACATTTCCATGTCCTGGAAATATCAATCTTATTGTTGATTTCATATTTTAGGGAACGATGTGTTTATTTGCAAGCATAAGATCATAGATCAGAAGTTCTCAAAGTGTGGTCCCCAGGCCAACAGCTTCAGCACCACCTGGGAACTTACGAAAAAGGCAAATTCTCAATCCCCACCCCAAACCTATTACATCAGAAATTCTAGGGAGAAGACCCAACTGTCTCTGTTTTACACATATTCTAGGTGATTCTGACGCATGCTCCAATGTGAGAACCACCATGTAGAGCAATGGTTCTCAACCAGGGCTGAGTTTGCTCCTCAAGGGCATGTGGCAATGTCCGGAGATATTTTTGGTTGTCAACAACTAGGGCAGAGGACCTACTGGGCATCTAGAAGCCAGAGATGTTGCTGAACATCCTATGATGCACAGGAAAGACCTCCCTAACAAACAATTACCCAGTCCAAAATGTCAATCATGTCAACGTTGAGAAACCCTGCTGAAAGGAAAGAACCTTCAAACAGCAGCCTTGAATCTTAATTATGGCTTCCTATGAATTTTTGTTTATTTTGGTTTTGGTGTGATATGCCCTATGAATGATTTTATTTTCATTTTAAGCCCTACTCAACTTGTTTTTGGTTTCTACTAGTGTCATCTTTAGAAAGTCTTCTGGTTAAAGTCATAATTGTTTACCTATATGTTATAACTTCCTGTTTTACATTTTAATTATTTAATCCATTTGGAATGAATTTTGATAAAAGTTGTGAAGTAATGATTTGACAGTTCCTTTTTTTGTATAAATCCCCTCATATCTAGGGTGTACAGTCACTTCTATTTCTTAACCAAACCATGACTGATAAGAGGATGTGCTTCATCAAAACAAAGGAATTAGCTAAGCACAAGGAAGGTTCAGTTTGAATCAGCTTCAACTTCATGTGACCAGAAATTCAAAACCAGATTAAATGACATTTAAGTTTATTTTTCACATTAAAAAAAAAGTGTGATGATAGGCAGCCCAGGGCTTGTTTGGAGTTTCCACAATTATCAGGGATCTGGACTCCTTTAGGATATCCTATCATTATGGTCCAAAATGACAGCCAGAGCTCCAGCCATCACATTCTATTCCATGCAGCTTGAAGAAGGAAAGAGAAAGATAAGGCTCTTCTCTTTAAGGACACTTTCCAAAGGTCACACACAGCATTGCTGCTTACATCTCATGGGCCAAAAATAAGTTACTGGGGGATTTTTGCTCCACAGTAGAGAGGAGAAGAGAATCTCCAGGAAGACAATTGTGCAGGAGGCTAGAAGGCAACCCTTGAGTAGATAAAGGATAATATTAATAGAGTCTCTGATAAAGAAGAGATTCAGACCCTTCGTGTAGACTTCAGAGTTGCATTTCTGATTGGTACAGAGAAAATTAAGCAAACCTTTTTAAATGACACATTGCTATTTCCAGGAAAAATAAACATTTGCTCGGGAAGGAATTCAGTTAGGAAAACTTTGGTTACAGTGGAGTAACCAACATCATCCCCCAAACCACAGTAGCTTAAAACAATCAAATCTTATCTTTTGCTCGCTGCCAGTTGAAAAAAGGACTCTCTTGATCAAAGTCACAAAAGGACCCAGACCGATAGAGCAATCATCTCTGGAACGTGGCCAGATGCGAAGAGAGCCCTGGAGAATTTCACATCAACAATTAAATGGTCTGGAGTTTGTTGCCAGATCAGTCACATGACCCCACCTCAATTCAGAAGTCCACCCTGAAGGTAGACTCCCAAATATTTGACACAAAGCAACAGTGGCAATGACAAAAGGACATGCCGCATTGCTGTGAAAAATACAGATACAGCCATGATCACATGAGCACTGAGCAGTGATGTTTGGGAGGAAGGCAGCAGCTTGGGAAGTGTTTATTGCATGGAGGTGGGGGTGGGGATGGGGCATTACAAAAAGTAGGAAGTCACAGGAATCAAAAATCAACAAAGAGCAGTATAAGCCTATTATTTAGAAATAAGAATGTAAAGAAGCAGAACAAACAGACAAAAGACTTTTAAGGGTTTGTCGCCGTTCTTCGTTAGGCACAGATTGTTATTTTTCATTATAAGCCTCGCAGCGCTTTTTGGCTTTTTTAAAATATGTCAAATGTTATTTTGGAAGGGAAAGAAATTAAATTTCAAATTTCAAGAGTGGGAGGAAATGCCTCAAATATTTGATAGCAATCATCTCTTTATCTGTTGAATACACAACACCACATGTCATTCTCTCGTGAAAAAAAGCAGGGAGCACAATGAGATGCCTTATTGGTGTCTTTGCCCCTCGACTCTGACTCCGAGTGCTCATATCTGGAACAAATCCTGTGTCTGTTTCCATTTCCACAAGCAGCAAATAAGCACCATTTAAGAGCAAAGCAAACTACAGAACTCAATAACCCCCAAAGGAAGGATAATTTGCAGCCTTTTATACTTCCAGTCACCATGTCTAATCCTGTGCTAACTCCTTGGAAGCACAATAGCGTTTCTAAGAGACAGGAATCCAGAGAATTCTAAAACAACACTCTTTCCTTTTAAAAATGTAAATCAGTGGACATGTTTGCGGGCTCCTGCACTGAATGCACCCCGAGGATTTATCAAAAAGCTTCCTTGATGCTTCCAAATTCTTGGGATTGCTTTGTGCCTTTCTGCAATTAATAAGAGATAGAGAATATTTTTTCCTACCTGGTAAGATATGGCTATTTTCAGACCAGTCGTTTTTCCAAGCATATGCTTGTTTGAAGAACATGGGGAGTGGGAGGTATTTAGGAGCCAGCAGGGCTCTGTCCTCCTGCAGGCTTCTGGAAGGGCAGCCAGCCCCTGGGGACTGAGGCTGCTCAGCTCTTTTCATTGACTCACATAGATGTAGACGTAAATAATGATGAGGGTCTGGCATCTTCCCGCCAGATGCCCTGCACTGCCCTGTCTTCCTTCAGACAACTGTGATGAAGGTGATGGGGGAGAAGATGCAAAGTAAGGGAATAAAGAATCTGTAAAGTCACCTCAAGACAGTATCCTGCTTCTCAAGCCTAACCTCTTGTTGCCTAATCCTATCATGCCCGTTGGAAAATGAGAATTACCTCTAGTTCCCTGCAGGATTCTCATCGCTGCTCCTTCCTCTCAGCCCAGGCAGATGGAGATCCTGGGCCAACTAGGGAGAAGGTCATGTTCTCAAAGAGGCAAAAACAAAGTCATGAATAATTTCCAAAGCGTTCCCCTAGTTTTGATGCAGTTGCTTGGATGTTTGCCATGTGCCAGGGCCCTGCCGAGCACTCACATCCCACAACCACCCCCTGAGGGATACTGATGCCATCCCCTTTGGGCAGACAAGAGGGCAGGGCCCAGATTATAGGGCTAATGGTAGAGTTCAGTGTGTTGTCCTGCTGCCTTCTGCCAGGTGCACTTTTCATGGCCCTAGGGGTGACACTGTTGGAGGCTTGGGGCCATCTCTTGGTACAGGCACAGCCTGGTAAATAAAGGCTCAACAGGAATTGTTGGGGCTTTCTCCTTCCTTTGACCAAAACCTGCTTCCTGACCTTCTTTCTGGCCAAGCACTTGTCCTACCAGACTCGGCTCAGACCCCAGCTGCCTGCATGGCTCACTGTGAATCTCTCTTGCTGCTCTGCCCACCCACATGGGCCCTGCAGTAGGTCCCCGGGACTTCCTCTGTTATCACGCCTTTCACATCCCGTTAGGATCTTGAATTCTCTCATCTGTCTCATTAGCGTGTGAGTCCTTTGAAGGAAGCAATGGCGTCATTTATTTCAAATAATTTAAGAAGCAATTGTTCAATGAATGAGTGCACGAATGAATGAATGCACACATGAATGAATGAATGCACACATGAATGAATGAATGCAGACATGAGTTTAGATGAAGAAGCCAGAGTTTCGTGACCTGCCCCATCTCGCGTAACTAGTTATGCCGGAACAGATCTAAAAGTTATGTCTCCTAACTTCTGAGCCAACGCTTTGCCCACCATCCTTTTCCAAACCTGGAATGTGTTTCCCCTCTTTAGGAGTCCCCACTACGATTCAGCACAGTAACACTGTGCGAGAAACTAGTTTAACCACTAGAGCAGAGATTAAAGAACTCGGAGGGGGGAGAAAACCACACATCAGAGAAAGAAAAAAAGAGAACATACAAAAACGAGAGACAAGAAGAGAGATGATCACCAAAGCCACCGCCCCCGTCAGCGTCACACAGCAGTGACCCCGGGATGCCATTTGTCCCATGGAAACACGAACAGGACCTAGGACTCACAAAGTTCTCGTGTTTTGTTTCTCCACATCCTGACACCAAAGTCCAAGAAACATGCAGAATGAATAAAATAGAATTAGTGTGATCAATGTTAATACTTTCGAAAGGTCTGCGACTTCACCCAGCTGGGGATGGGCATGGAAGCTGGGAGAAGACCCACCATTCCCGGGTCAGAGACGAAGGGCAGCTTGTCAGTGATGGCAGCAGTCAGGGGACCCGTGTGGTTTGTGTTGGTGACCTGAGCCCCGGGTCCGCCTGGGCGACAGGAGGAGAGCCAGATTCTACCCACACAGTCAACTGGGCTGCAGTTGATCCCTGGTCCCTGCTCCTAGAGAACCCAGATCTTTCCTAGCGGGCAGTAGGGTGCCGACCCTTTCCTCCAGAGGAAAACGTTACTTCCCCTCCGAAAGTTAGCCACCTGTCCTTGGTTTTGGAGAGAGACCTTGTCTCCATCTTCCAAGGCTGTTCAACATATGAAAACCCTTGAATAAATAGTCAGCAACAAAGGCAGATGTGCAGAAACATGGGAAACCAACCATGATCGCCTCCCAGCAAGCACCTGACCTAGACATTTGCTCACCTACTGAACACTGGCCAACACTCATACGACAGGCACCGCGCTGCTCGCCGATATACATCGGGAAGCAAACCTGACATGGTTCCTGACTTCAGGGAGCTTACACTGTGCAGGGGGAGATAAGTATTCATCCAAGATCCCATGACTACCTGCAAAATGACAATAGTGACAAGGAAAGTCAGAGAAGTCTCGGGGGCACCACAGAGGCATTCCATGGGGTGCTATGAAAGGGGGTCACCCGACAGTCTGAGCTTGGGATGAGGGCTGAAGGCTGAGCTAGCACTGATGGGGCAAGGAAGAGAGAGTCCCAGGCAGAAGGGGTAGAACACACACACATCCGGGCATCGGGGAGCGGGTCACCTCTGAGTAGGGGAATCACACAGCTTCCCCACCAGAGTCCTGTTGTCCCAGACTCACTGTTCGTAGCATTGCTGCCCCTCTCCGGGGTGCCCTGTGAGGAACCGAGGGGGCAGAGCTCGGGAGGGAGAGCGGGTGTCAGACGAGGCTAGGAAGGTAAAGAGGGCCGGAGCCTTGCGGTCTCTGTTAATAACCAAGCTCATTATCCCCAGAGCATCAAGAAGCTGTTTAAGGGTTTTAAACAAGAGTGTCAGATGGTCAGGTTTTCACATTGAAGAGGGCACTTTGGCCCAGGTGTGGAGTCTAGAGGAAGTGACTAGTGAACAGGGAGGGTCAGAGTTGATTGCTGTGGCTGGGACAATGGTAGTAGCAGTGGAGAAGGGGAGAGTGGCTAGATATCGGGGACATTTAGGGGCACAACTGCCAGGGTACGAAGTGAGAGGAGACAGGGCACCAAAGAGGACCCCAGGATTTCCATCTGCTCGGCTGGTGGAAACCCTGGACAGAGAGGCAGCGATAAGCAGGCATGGAGCCCAGGTGGGAGACACGGGCTGGAAGTTCTAGATCCGGGAGTCAACCCCATGTCGACAATAACAGAGGTCGTGACTGTGAACAAGACGCCCCAGAGTGGCATGAGGAGAGCGCCCAGGACGGAGCCCTAAGAAAACCCTCGCTAACAGACAAGCAGCATAGAAGGGGTTCCAAAAGCAACAGGGAAGGTGCCATCAGAGGTATGACGAAAACCCACAGACTGGTTTTCAGAGGAGAAGAAGGAAGATGGAAGCCATCACCCGTGTCGAATCTGCTGAGAGTCGAGCTAAGAGGACTGAGAAACGCCTGTGGGTGTGAAGGCACTGGACTCGCTGGTCCTGCATGGCGTTCTGTATGGAAGGAGAGCTGAGGCATGGGTGGGAGGGAAAGGAACGGAGGCCATGAATGCGGGGACATCTGTGATAACCCAGACTATGAAAGAGAGGGACAGAAAGGCCAATGGAGGGCTGGGGAGTAGGGGCTTGGCATTTTGAGGATAAGGAAGTTTTGAGCAGATGGAAATACTTCCAATGGAAGATAGTCACTTGAGAAGAGGTAAAAATAAGGCTGTGGTCCACCCTTGGCTCCTGAGATGCATGGAAGGGAGTGGGTGGCATCTGACACGCAGGAGGAAGGACTGACTTGGAGAAGACGAAGGACAGGGCCTGGGTGGCAGTGGGGAGGAGGAGGAAACCCTGGGTCTGGGTGGAAGGAGGTCTCTAAATCTGAGTGAGCACCCATGGGAATGGGGGAGTAGGGTGCAAGGCTGTTTGCCAAGAAAGAGATGGGGGAGGGGAGCCAGAGTTGGAGACGATGCTGGAGGTCTGGCGTGGCCCCTGCAGAGAGAGGGGGGTAAGGGAAAAAGGAGGTTCAGACAGAGTGTGTGTGTGTGTGTGTGTGTGTGTGTATGCATGCACACACGCACACGCATGCGCACACCTGCAGGACATGACCCAGTCTCCACTGGATCTCAAATCCAGCCAACTAGGCCTCCTTCCTCCTGTCCACTTGCCAGCCTGGTGTCTGCTCCCAAACTACCCCTCACCAGATCATCCCCACAACATGGGGTGGCCTGATGAACCGAGCAAGCATGTCTGCTCCTCAGACGGCTGGGGGATCCGGCCAGGGGAAGGGAAACTGCTAACACTCATCACTTCACATCTGTCCTTCATCCCCACCACATCTACGGAAATGAATTCAAAGCAACGCAAACGACCAAGAAGACAAGGCCCGTCAGTGTTCTGACCAAAGCAGTTTCTACTATCGATTATCCGGGGAGTGGCAGATCTCCAGTGTTTCAGAGAACGGGGAGCCCAGGTCATGTATGGTTCAGCTCAGCCGCTCCTTTTCCCACCATCTCAGCCATGGGCTGTCCATAGTCTACGAGAAAGTGAAATACGGGAGAATTAACCCAGGCACATTGGATCCAGAGGCAGTTGGTACGTGCTCCATGCGAGTGAATTTATCTTCCCTTCTTCAAGCGTAAAAAAATGCTCCATCCAAGTCAGATGCACTTTGAGTCTGAAAATGAAAGCCTCCTCTCTTTTTAAGAGGGGCAGAAATGGTGTCTCTTACTTACAGAAGGATCTGAAGAGGAAAGCTGGCAAAGAAGGGGCTTAAATCCAGAATTCTGGAGCTGGACCGCAGAGGGCTGTCAGGAGCAGGAGGAAATTGTTCTCCTGACCTGGAAACAACCCTCACTTGGAATGAGTTTCCTGCTTCCTGACACTCCAAGGACAGCAGGGCTCAGAGCCTGAGGCTTCGAAGGGCCGGCAAGGCAGGTGGGTAGAGAGGTGGGCATTCTGCAGGGCGCAGAGGATGCTGATGGTGTCAGCCCTGGGCTTTCCATGGGGAGGGGGCGGGCAGAGAAATCTGCAGGGAAGCGGCGGCGGGGGGGGGGGGAAGAGGGGGTGGCTAGTGCTGAACCTGCCCGCGGTGTCTTCAGTTCTGGGTCACTGAAGGCACCCGGCTCAGAGTAAAGCATCCATAAACCACCTAATCAGCCTAAAGAAAACTGACAGCAGGGCTTGAAAGGAAACCATTTCCGGAATGATCTGAGAGTGCTGCAGCTTCTGCTGAGCAGATTCAAGAAAAAGCAGAGAGCCCGGAGGGCCGGGTAGGGGGAGGGCTTCATTTCGCAGTGGGAGCTTTATCCAGAAGCCCTCTCCATCAACTGGGAGAGCGGTTTCTCTTTTGTCTGTCACGCATCTCAGAAAAAATTTACTAGACCTCAGAGCCATTTGCCAGTGCTGAAATGAAAGAGGGGAGAGGAAGCTTGGAGGGACAGTGAGAGGTGGCAGGAAACCAGGACAGTGCACATCTCCCTTAACCGCGCATCGAGCCAGAGCTCTGGACTCCTGGAGGGCCAGGGCTCGGACCACTGCTCATTCTCCTGGACTTAGTTAAGGCGGGATGAGCACGTGCAATTTCACTTCTGTCCATGCGCAGTTATTGCAAAACACTCTTCCCCCACCTCATAACTCAGAAAAACAAAAGGCTACTCAAGCTCTTAATGTGGGAGCTATGTCCTTTTTTGCTTATTTAAAAAAAAAAACCCGAAGCCTTCTGCTACGTGAAGGATGCACTTTGGGGTCGAGGTGAGAAAGAGCGGTTGCGGATGTGCCTCAGTGCCACCGTCCGCACGGGTCCCCTGAGACCCTGCAGGGAGGCCCCGTCCTCTTTATTTATACAGGTACGGGCCCCTGGGGCCGTTTGGTTTGTTTTCATTTTCCCTGGCAAAATCTTTCCTGAGGGAGAATGTCACGGGGCAACCAAATGGTCCAACATTTGCCCAGAACACAGAAGTTAAGCCGAGGTAATAAATGACAGACAGGTACAGTAGCTAACATTATGTGGGTGTGGACTGTTTGCCAGGCGCTGGCTGGGCTCAGCAAATTTCAGAGTCGGGATTTGAACCCAGGCACGCCGGTTCAAGTCTGTGCTCTTAACCACTCGCCCGCATGTATTCCCTCCACCTCAAACACTCCTCCCTGGATTAATCCTCTTTGGCCTTTAGCGGGTTCCAGGGGATGCCTTCCTGCTCCCCAGAGCTCGGTTGGGAGCCCTTTCTACCTGCTCCCGGGGAGCCCTGTTCTGAAGTCTCCGTCATAGTGCAAGACTCAGGACTGAAATGCCATTGAACTTGCCTCTTCCTACAGATGGTAAGGTCTCTGAGGACAGGGTTGGGATTATGACCAGTGCTGCAAGGCACACGATGTGTGTGTCTGAATGCATGGGTTAATGAAATGATGAAAAAGACCAGGTCTTTGTCCTAAGAGAGCTGCTAATCTAGTGGGGGGACAGATCGGTGTACCATGACCATGAATGACACCCCAAAGACAGGTTGCAGTCAAGTCAGGTTCCAAACCCACATGGGGAAGGACCGGTGACCTCTGCCCAGGGAAACCAGGAAAGAACTGGATGGTGTTTAATTAGGGATGAGTAATATTTTAACCAGCCAAGAATGGAGAAGAGACAACACGAATGAAGAAACCTCAGGGCAGGTTGGAGACCGGTGAAGAATAGCCCAATTCAATCACACACACACACCTAACGGGGCTCCTGCAATAGACCAGCATTGTCTAGGTATAGTGACTAAAACAGACGAGTAGGGCAAAGCCTCTTTACTCCAGAACTTCACAGAGAGGGAGGAAGAAGACACACAAACAGATCATGATAAGAACTGATAACCACAACTTCCCAATCAGGATTCCGGACCAGAAATGGGGTACAAGTGTGCCGACTGCTGATCTTCCAGGCTGGGTGGCTAGGTGGGGGCCTGGCCAGAGCCTGTGGCCTCTAGAAGTCCTCATCGAGCACCCTGGAGCTTCTCTTCTCCACCCGCGCCATGAGGTTGAAGGGTCAGGAAGCTCTGGGAGTGGAAGATCAAGGCAGGCTTTCTGGAGGAGGTGATTCCCGAGTTGGGCACTAGCAGTAGAGTAAGAGCTCACCGAGAGATGGGTGGAAGAGACTTTAGACAAAGGAACAGCGGAGAGCGGTGCGCATAGAGATGCTAAATTCACTGAGCAGTTACCAAGGGCCAGCCAGACCTGAGACCCTCCCAAGCTATCTCGTTTAATTCTCTCAACCCTCTGAGGCGAGGGGTGGGGGGTGGTTTGAGGTCATTTTACAGATGAGCACACCAAGGCACAGAGAGTTTGTGTTAACCTTTGAAAGCCACACAGCCGCCAGCCAGCAGTGACGTTGGGATTCCCAGCCAGCACACCTGTTCTGAGCTATGGCACCACACCGTCGTCTATTCAAGAATCTGCTGGGGCATGAAACCAAAGCGGTGGCGGGGGCGGGGGGGGGGGCGGTGAAGGGCGGGGAGAGCCACGAGGGAGGGCAGGCCGCACAAGCTGCATGGTTTTTCCAGGCCGTGGAGTGCTGGGCAGTCAGAAGTGGGAATCGGGCTGGGAGGAAGACACAGCATTCATCCCAGGCCAGGAAGGCAGTGGCCTGGGATCTGTGCGAGACAGCTAGTCCTGGAGCTTGGGGACTAGGCAGGGAGGTCAGAACAAGCGCCTGTGGAGGTGGGTAAGGGCCAGGCTGCTGAGGTCACAAGCTCCATTTCAGGGAGCTGAGCTGGACTTAACAGGGAGCCATGGAAGACTCAGGAGCAGGGGGCTGACACCCTGCATTGTGATGTCAGGAAGACAGCTCTCAAGCAGCATCCAAGAGTCAAGAGGAGAGCTAAGACTTTGGTGGAAACATGCATCGGAAGGATATTGCTTTAATCTGCGGTGGCGCGAGGCCACAGGGGCTCACGGGGCCCGTGGTCTAGATTATGTGTGATCGGCTGCCATGATCGCTTCGTGGTTTGTATATTCTTTTTCTGAAGATTTGCACTGTGGCAGGGAGGGGGTCCCAAACACTGTACCTTAACACACCCCTGCTAACCTGCCCTCTGTCTTGTGTGCCCTTTGTGGTGGGTCCTCCTCAATTTCCCCCGGCAACTTCATAGGCCTCGCTCCTGTCTGTGCACAGCAGTTAGTGACCATCTTTAGCCACTTGGGCTTCACTGTCTACCCCAAGGAGCTTCTCCTGTGTTTGTGCACAACGCGGGCAGGAGTGATCTCCGTGAGAAGAACTTGGGGGAAGCCAATTTCCTCCATCGAGTGCACAAGCAGGTGCTTCTTGAAGCCTTCACACGAGCCTTCCTTAGTCTTCCTCCTACTGCCCTTGCACCTGTCCCTGCACTTGGCATACTGCCTCGTGGTGTTACTTCTGTTTCTTAAATCAATCCCCTCTCCTCTGGGAGATGGTAAGACAGTGGGGGGCAGGGGCCTCCAAATGCTTCCATTTATTCTGAACCATTCTTATTACCCAGGACGTGCTCACAGTGGACAGTTAATGACAGCACATTATACATAGAAGGGGATGAGGGAGACTTCTCCTTGTCAAACAAGACCTCTGTAGGGGGAAGAAACTGATTTTTAAAAAACTGGTGCTGTAAATGTGTCGATCAGAGCAGAAGGTACATTTCTGAACCACAGATGTTTAGGATCAAGCTGGGGCTTTGGGGCTAGCTCTGGTCTGATCAACGAATGGGGCAGGCCACCAAAGGTTGCTTTTCCTCTAAAGATTTCCATCTTCAGGGGAATAAAGGCCCAGGGTGGGAGTAGTGTGGGTGGGGAGGCCGGGGGGGTATTCATCACGGACACCAGCCCCAGCTTGTCTGAGCGCCCGACTTCTGAGCCTTTTGTTTTTGAGACAGAGGCTGTCTCCATGGCGACCAGCAGCTCAGTCCCCACGAGACCCAGAAGAATCTGAGACGGGTAGGGGGACACACACTCCCTCAATTCTCCCTGGAACAAATGTGGGGGCTTTAGAGCAAGAAGACCCTGCCTTCAGCACGGAAACCATGCTCCAGGTGGGGCCTGAGGCTCCATGATCACAAGTGGGGTTGTGGACAACAGACATCCACATTGGCCCCAAGACAGATCCTAAGACCCTCTTGTGAGCTCACAGGGGATCTCTCTAACCTCAGAAATAGCTAGGCATGTCTGAGGGGTGGGGACCTATGGGGGACTTCTGTTTAGAGAAGTCGGCTCATGTAACCCTGGGAACGAAATTCCTATAGAAACGAATCTGACTAAACTAAGGAATTTGAAGCCTTCTCCAAAGGAACTGATCCTTGTCCAGGCCTCCGGAATGGCCGAAGATCCAGCAATCATCAAGCCACCCAAGATGGACATGCCAGTGACAGAAGGGAAGAAACCACCGCCCCAGACCCATAATCTCAAAGCCCGTGACTTGAATGTGCTCACACCCACTGGCTTCCAGAGCTCTTTGTATCCCAGGGACTCTGGATGGAGGGTATCCTGGGCCCAACTCCCCCTTTACCTTGGTTCTGACATAGAAAGTGTGGTTGCTTGGTTTTTTTAGACCTCTTAAACCAAGGCTAGAGCTAGAGACCTAACTGGTTTTGGAGAGACGTTAGTGCAAAGCTTGTCCTTGTATGGAAGAAGCCACTTTGTGCTGGTTCATTAACGGTGAAACTAAGGAATCCCAGCCGCGAAGTAGGGGGGCCTCATCACCCATTTCCGTATTATTTACCACAGACAAGAACTTTGCCCATTGCTTACTAGGTCACTAATGTTTGTGTTGTTCCAGGACTGGGGCTTGGTTTCCTGACCACCATCAAGGGGAGCGTGGAGAAATCATGGACTAGAGGCAATCACGGGCTAGTTTAGACTCTGACCCGGTTAACGGTGCTCTTCCATGCACTCCAGCCTTGCCAGCTGGGGGACCTGACATCTGTTTGAGACCTGGGTACAACTCACAGCCAGACTGGGCAGGGACCCCTCTTCCTGTGCTGAAACCAGAGTGCCCTCCTGCTTTGATAGCCCTGACAGATCACTTCTTCTTGCAGCCACTTCTTACCAGAGCACCTCTTTGGCCAGTGCTGTCGGAGGGATGCATCGCTTCTATGTGTCACGGAACAGACACTGGTCTTGCATATCCTTTTTTGCACTTTTCAAGTGAGATCAATCTGACTCCAGTTTGGTTGAAAATTTCCTAAGGGAGGAAATTCAGTCTACTGTTTTGGTACAGATACATGGATGGTAAACCTTTTTAAAGTAAAGAAAGTAAATAAATCTTCTTTTTAAAGTAAAGAAGGTGGTAGCCTACATGTAAAGTGTAGTCTTGAGTTTCCTGTGAAACTAGTGTCACCCTATTTCGATTTTCTTGTTCAGGCCAGGCATAAAGCTTTTTTTTTTCTGGGAGGTGGAAGAATTTTAAATTTTTCTAGATGAAATCATTAAAAAAGGCCCCAGAAAGAGCCACATATTTTTTTAAAGATTTTATTTATTTATTTATTTATTTACGAGAGAGAGAGTGAGAGAGAGAGCACGAGCTGGGGGAGGGGGCAGAGGGAGAAGCAGACCCCCCGATGAGCAGGGAGTCCGATGCAGGACTCGATCCCAGGACCCTGAGATCATGACCTGAGCCGAAGGCAGACACTCAACCTACTGAGCCACCCAGGCGTCCCAAAGAGCCACATATTTTTATAAATATATAACTTACTGAAGAAAAGAACTAAGGAAGCCACATTTTTATTTCCCCTCTCACCATGTACATGCTTGGTCATTGTCTTAAACACCGTCTTAAAATTCCCGTTTTGTTTGTGTGTTTTGGATAGTATCATGTCTACATAAGAAACTGAACTGACCTTTCCATAGAGAGGTCCTGGCATCTAAAATGATCAGGATAATTAATTTATTTGTGTCTTCTGTTATGCCTGTATCTCTCATTTGTGTTGACAATAAAAATCCTTACTGCTTTCTCAAAAAAAAAAAAAAAAAGAGAGAGAAGAGAAGAAAAGGAATTTTGTTTTATTTCCACTGTCAATAAAATGACACAACAACACCGGACACTTCTTCCTTGTCATTTAATTCACTAACACACTCATTTACACCAAGGTGCAGGATTACCCGCAGTGGTGCACAGGACACAGTGAACACCACACACGAAGGCATGGCAGCTTTGGTTAGAGGTATGATCCACACCTGTGCTATTTCTGTGAGCTACACTCAAAATAATGACTTTGCATGTGCAAAAATCGCATGGCATAGCCATGTAAAAACGTCTACCAGACAAGCTGAGTTGAAAACACTTAGCTTTCTTGAAAACACTTTCTTCTCTAGGACCAGTGAACTCTGAGTATGGTCCAGGCTCTCTGTCATTAGCATCAACAGGAGAACTTCTTGTGCTACTGATACTAAGGTGCATGTAGGCCTCTTTCTTACACTAACAAAAACACAGGTAGCGGAAATAGAAGTACATGGACAAACGCACTGAAGGGAATCAGTCAACAGTTATGCTAAATTTTGTCTCAGGAGAGGTTTTCAGTTTGATTGACTGATTTTATTCAAATTCACTACTGGAATGAGGGTAAGAGGTTGAGACTGCTGTTTCTCCCTGGACAAATTTACATACACACTGCCACACACCTTCTTTTTCCCCAGGCAGTACGGACATGACCTAAGGCTCTTCTTGGTGGCTTCAGAAAAGGCACATATTCTAGTTGAAACAAAAGTAACATTCTCCCATGAACAGAGAAGTTTTGAAAATTCCACTGATTGGCAATTTCTGTCGTACAAATTTTATTCCATCTACCTTTAGCATCTGAAACCATGAGCTTCAACCCTATTCAAGAGGATTCCCCTTTAAGCCATTAATAAGGTTTAAGTAAAAACAGAATTCATTCCCATGTATTCATTCCCTGCCAACATTATGAATATTGTGAGTAATCATTTTAACTAAAGCCCAGACAAAATGATAAGACACTTTTTTTTGGTCCGTGCTTTTGTAGTTTTTTTAACGAGATGATCTTTTAATAGCTTCCTTCCAAGATTTCCTTCTTCAGCCACTGAGTTTATAGTCTATTCAAAGCTGGAAAGACTAATTATGGACACTTAAAGTGCCTTATGTTCTTCTAGCATATCTTTTGGGCAAAGCTACCACCACTTCCCGAGAAAGCTGAGACTAGAAGTGTTCAGCAAGATTATCTCCCCAATTCTACACCAATACCTTCACCATTTGCAATATTTAAATAAGTGTGTTTATTTCTGCTAAACTGAGGATTAAATATAATACCTTATGTTAAGAGTTCTAATTTCACATATCTCATATCTTAGGCTAAAGTTAATAATTCCTCTTAGCTATACATTTATGAAAAAGCCTTATAAATGATTTGATAATCAATATGTACCCCCAGGAGTCTAGCTATGGGAAAATTTCCCAAATGCAGAAAAAGATTCATGCACCAAGACGCTCATCCCATCGACCAATTGGAAACAGCTTTCAATGACCAGCATTATGGAAATCACTGGAGGTTGAATCATTAATGTAATGTTTAAGAAGACCATGAATATAACAAAAACATCCTTGATAAAATACTAAGTGAAAAAGCTTATACAAAACTGTATATGTGGGATGATGACATCATGTAAAATTTTATAAGAGAAATAAAATATGCAGAGAAAGAAATAGATTTGGAAACGCACCTTAAAATGTTAGCAGTGATTATCTTTAACCACTAGTGGGACTATTTATATTCCTTCTACTGTGCCATGTAGTCTGAATTTTCTATAATATCCATGGAATATTTTTATTGGGAAAAGAATGAATAAGAGAAGAAAGGAGCACCCACTGAAAACAAAATCAGGGGTGCCTCTCAAGGTCCCATTTTGGAGTGATTCTTCACGTCTTTAAGAATGGAGAGCTCCTGGTGAAGTGTGAGAGGGTAGGATGGGGCTTTGCCACCACCTTTGATAGATAAAAAGCATAATGAGAAGTAAGAATAGTCTTTCCTGAGAAAAGCAGGGCCTTCTTGCTCCACCATGTTTTAGAATCTACCCTGACTAGGGAGACTTTTAACAACATGCCAACTAATTAGTCACACACTCCTAAAAGGGAAGTAGCAGAGAAGTGATTAAGCTAAACAACAATGGTATGGGAGGGAAGGCATGACCCGGATCTCATTCCCAGGTGGGATGTAATATGCACGGGTCAGAAGTAGGAAAAGTGAAGGAAGAAGGGGAGTGCAGGAACACACTCTAAAATGATCCACAGCGAGTACGAGCGATCGAGACTCAGGAAGTAACAAGGAAGCTGTCCTTCACGTTCATCTTCTCGTGTGAAACTAATCACGTGTCTGTTCCTCAGGTTTGAGCACACTGGGGTGATGAAAGCCATCTGCAAGGCACACGCAGGGCCTGAACAGTTCTCACTGAGTAGTCAGTAACAAGACTGTTCTTCAGCCTTCCTTGACTTGTTCCCACCCAGATTTCGGATTTACCTGTGAAACAGAAAGAACACTGTTTTAAGAATGGACTCCCCACTTCCGTGCTCAGGAGATGATTTGCTTCTAAATATATTGGTAATATATTGGTCATGAGTCCAAATACACTTCCAAAAAATGATTTTCTTTTGGTATTGAAGTGGCTAGGAGGCTGTTTTTTCTCTTAAAGATGTGAGTTCTGACCAATTTAACCATGAGAACCCAAAGACTACAGGTGAGGGACAGAGACTCGGCTCAGGCCAGGTGAAGACCTAGAAAGTTTCCGAGTGCTTGATTTGCTGAGTGGTTTCCCACTAATAAAAGGGTGAGTTGAAAATAAAGATAAGAACTGTAATGATTTATTGAAATGAAGTTTCATTATGACACCCAAAAGAATTTCAGATTCTTTCACTGAACTGGAGTTTCAGTGTAGCAAATGCAAGAATCAATGGATTATTGTGTAGGGATCAAGCCATTTCCAGTGACTGTCCTTCCCCCACGGCCCTCAGGTCCTTGGGCCCACTCTAAGTATAAAGTTATGAGAAAACAAATGGCTTTGTTCTGTCCTCAGGTCTTAATTCCTTTCAGCCTTAGTGTGGGAGAAAGGGAAATATATGCACAACTGTCTGTTTATTTTATCCCAAGTTATTGGACCAAAGTCTGATCTAGGGATGGAGAGCCCAGATTGGCAAATTAAAGAAGACTTGCCCCTATCAACACCAGTTCACTTCCACCTACAGTTGGCATTCTCCTTCCTTGCCCTTACCCCCAAAAAAGATGACCTTCACCTCTCTAGAGACCGAAGCATCAGAATAATGTTTTAGCAGCATGTAGATGGTTGCCTATAAAATTACATTTTCCGTGAACTTCTAAAGGATATGCCAGACAGACAACATGAAGAAAAAGAAAAAGAAAAAGACAATGGGTCTTATATTGAGAAGAAAAAAATATACCAAAACACTGGGCATACCGAATTCATTGTTTCTAAGATATCAGTGGTTACGAATTTACGGGGTATCTCTTTTCTAATCCTCTTTCTTTCATGGGTGGCTTGCACAGAAATGGAGGAATGTCTTTCTCCCAATTCACTTTCATTTGCCAATTCATTAACTCTCCATATATTAATAAAAAATTAAGTTTTATCAAAAGATAATTAGTCGGTAAGAAGCCAGTGCATCTGCTCGTTTTACTCACAGTCAACACATCTGAAGAGGAACAAGAGTTGAGGACACTGAAGCTGTGAGAGGTGGATGGGCATCTCATTTGGGATATTTTCTTATCTTTTCTATCTTTCATGGTTTTTTTTAAATCATGTTTAATTTTTTTATCTCTTCCTTTTTTTAATGTATTTCAGCTCACAAATTAAACAAAATGACAAATGTTTCAAAACTCAAATTATAATTTATTTTTCACTAAAATACTATTGTTTTCATTATGAAAGAGTTGAAATACATTCCTCCTAAATATGTAAGGCTTGTTGTCTTGAGCACATTAGGAGTTCATGCCTGCCTTTCAGATTATACAAAACATGTATCAGTCTTGCTCTAACAAAGTCCCCCCATATGATCCATAATTGTCAGAACCCAAGGAAAAGTATGGAGTGACCAGACATATTCAAAGGAACCTCATGCAACACAATCCTCTCCATGACACAATCAATCTGTGAAGAGAAATTCTGCAGTGTAAGTGCTCAGTGCATAGCTCGGGATCGATGTCTGAGCCTCAGCACAGGTCATGATACAGGACTTCTCTGAGAAGTTAGTGGGCATTCAATAAAGATTAAGGAAAGGGGGGGAAGAGGAAGGAGGAAGGAAGGAAGGAAAGAAGGAAGGAAGGAAGGAAGGTAGGAAGGAAGGAAGGAAGGAAGGAAGGAAGGTAGGAAGGAAGGAAGGAAGGAAGGAAGGAAGGAAGGAAGGAAGGAAGGAAGGTAGGAAGGAAGGAAGGAAGGAAGGAAGGAAGGAAGGAAGGAAGGAAGGAAAGGGGAGGGAGGGAGGGAGGGAAGGGGAAGAATAGAGAGAGGGAGAGAGTCTTAATTGTATTTCCATTCCTAGCTATTTATTTTCTTTAAAAATTCTAGTCAAATGGAATCCCCATTGCTGTTTTTCCCTAAACCTACATGCTTACATTTTAATATTTAGGTTCTGAATTTGGACTGGTAATGAAAAAACATAATTAAGGCAAATGGTAAGATCATAGAGCCAAATCTTGGTTTCAACTGCCAGGCCTTGAATGTCTAAAACATTTTTGGTAGGAAAAAGATGATCAACATATATTTATACATCCCACAGCAATAAACATGCATAGTGCATAGTGTATCATGAGAATGAGGTACATGTTTTGGGCACTGATCCATAAAAATATCCATAAAAGAGAGTTAAGGAAGAAAAAAATACCAAGTCTTTGACCTTGATTCAATTAATGCCAAAATAGCCATATAGTTTGTGAGTGTCTTTAAAAGATTCAAAAGGGGGCGCCTGGGTGGCTCAGTCGTTAAGCGTCTGCCTTCCGCTCAGGTCATGATCCCAGGGTCCTGGGATCGGGCCCCGCATCGGGCTCCCTGCTCCGCGGGAAGCCTGCTTCTCCCTCTCCCTCTACCCCTGCTTGTGTTCCCTCTCTCGTTCATCTTTTAAAAAATAAATAAAAGATTCAAAAGGATACTTGTACCTTATTGCTAGCAGTGCTAACCTCCTCTGGGGAGCAAAATTGGTGGGAAAGGAACGTGAAGAGAGGCTTCTACTTGTTCCTTCCTATAAGCCTATATTGTTTGAATTTTTTAAACAATGCATTATTTCCAAACCTGGTAATATAGGAAAATAAAACAATGAAGAAAAAAATACCATGATTTTAAATTAGTCTTAAAATATGTAAATTTTCAGAGCAAAAATATAGCCCATTAACATGACTTACCTTGCTATAATTAGATTTTTCTCCATTACAGTCCATGAAGTTCTATTTGATTTTATTAGCAATCTCTTTCAGAAGACCCTTGAGATCATTAATCTTGGAAAGGGGCAAAAAAATAGAACTGGTCTTAAGATAAATTTTCCAACTGTCAATGATTTAAATGATTACTCTATGGCTTTTCCATGAAACAGATGTAGATACTAAGCAGTAAGTATGGCACATCCTGGAATAGGGCAGAATGCATGGCAGGTGATATGGACCCCGCCCACTGCTTACTTTCTGAAATCATGTCCACTAGCAAATACTCATCAGCACCAAGGAGTGTGAGTTTTTCTCAAAGGCAAATCAGTAATGGTTCTTACATAGAAATGACAGGTTTTAACCACACAGAGAAATACTATGTAGAAATAATCATGGCATATGTAATTAACACTAATAAAATTATAAGATACTGACAAAGTGTCACTTCGGTAGAAGTATAATACTAATAAAAATATGATACAGGGACGCCTAGGTGGCTCAGTTGGTTAAGTGTCTGCCTTTGGCTCAGGTCGTGATCCCGGGGTCCTGAGATCGAACCCCAGGTCAGGCTCTCTGCTCAGCGGGGAGTCTGCTTCTCCCTCTCCCCCTGCCCCTTCCCCCACTCATGGGCACACTCACGCCCTCTCTCTCTCAAATAAATAAATAAATATTTTAAAATAATAATAATATGATACAATACTAATAAATCAAATATCTGCAACCAAAATGTCTACTCTCACAAAAAAAGTATAAATAGTAAAACAATTTAAGTAAAAGGCATAATAAAATTATTTTCGGTACATGCATCTTTCACAAGCTTATGACACAAGACGAATGAAGCTCGTTCTAAATTACACACCTTATCGGTATATTTGATAAAAGCTCATGGACATAGTGCAATTTCAATACAGTTGGTTTCTAACTTGCCATATTTCTCGCTCAAGGGAAAAAAAAATCTGTGTTTATCTTGGGCTTATTTCCAGTAATAATCTCTTCATTTAACTTTTTCCTTTTTTTCTAAGAACAAAAAGAATCCATAAGGGCTAATAGCTGCCTAAAATGAAGAAGATCTAGTAAGATCCCTACTTACAGACCTAAGGTCAATTGTGAATTGACTTTGTTTTCGGGTATAATGAGATGGAGAGGTCTTTTATTCGCCCAGGGGCTTGGTGAGAGCCCTGTATTTGTTGGTGGTAGAATCACTTCAATAAGCTGTTTAAAGCAGACGTAAGATTCTGAGAGCTTGCTCAACAAACAGGTGATGATCCCTAAAGTTCTCTGTATAGGGAAAAGAGAGACTTTTTTGTTGCTCAGGAGGGGAGGGGTACAGGATCCAGGAGGGAATAAAGAGGGGGGGCAGGGGGGCAGGATGAGAAGCAGGGCAAAAGGTAGTGAAATCCCGCACAGTTTGAGGCCTCCCTGGGCCCCACCCAGATTCTCCCCAAACCTACAAAATACATGGCATCGGTGAGCTTCCGGTAGGAACCAGCAAAGGCGCTGAGCTCCACAGCCAGGGGCATGCAAAGGGGACAGAACCTGTAAGCTCTTCTCTGAGGGCCCTGGGGACTCCTGTCCTGCACATGTGCATGGACAGCCTTCAACTGTGCTTTCAGTGACAAGCAACTTCTTCACCCCCACCTCCCACAACCTCCACAGCTCAGGCCCACTGTCCCCACTGACCGTGTCACGACCAGCCCCTCAGCGGTCAGGAGGTCTCGGTCTGCAAACAGCGTGGCCCCTGGGAGTCAGGTCAGCTCGTCCAGTGCCCTGGTTCACCTGATGACCTCTGACCCAGGCCTGGTGGACTCCAGGAGGGCGGAGGCTCCAGCCCTGCCCCTCTCTCCCTCCAAAGCCACCCCAAGTGAGACCACAAGTAAAAACAACACAACACCACAACCCAAAATAGCCTGATTTCTGCAGAAACACACACCTAGACAAGTCCAGGCGGCCTCTATTCCCAAACCAGACTGTTTAAGTTGCTCTTCTGCAGCCACCCCGATGGCTCGGAGGGTCTTTGAAAGAGTCCACCAGATGTGCCCCTCTCAGGCTAAAACTCTGCAGAGGCCTCCCCTGCACAGGGATAAAATCCAACTGGACATAAGCAAGTTCCCACACAGGGCAGCCCAGCCGCCCCCACTTCCTCCCACTCAGAGCTCCCCTGGTTCACACTGCCCCTTGGTCGCTGCCTGGAACTCTCCCCATTTCTCCGGACTCAGGGCCTTCACAGGTGCTGACCCTGCTCCCTGCTGACGCAGACACGGGCAATCTGTGGAATGCGTGCCAGATACTGCATTGAAAATCATTGTTGCCATCGAATCCTGCACAGTTCAGCTCCTATAACCACACCGCTTCACAAAGGCGTCCATTCATGACATTGGGGGGGGGCCACATCTGCTTCGATGGCTCTTAGCCCCATGCCTGGCACATCGCAGGTGCTCGGTAAATATGTACTATGTGGCCTAGGCACAGAAGCAGCAGACAATACATGTAAATATAAATACATGAGGTGGAAAAGAAAATTTATCACGTGAGGATATATATTTTTTATCACATACTATATGTGTCTAATACAAATACTTAGAATACTATCTCGTATTGCTTCTTTCATATATTCTCTTAATATTCGCTAAATTTTCTATAATCTTTAAACACACCTAGCACTTTTCTTTTCCCTCTCCATTGATTATAATCATGATATACATCCTAGCATGATCATTTATGTACAACACTCAACTCCAATCAAATAGGAATCTTCCCAGCCCCTCAGTGAATGATCAACAACACAACATCAGGATGAGAGAAGCTGTAACAAGATACACTATTACGTGATGGTGAGTCCCCAAAGATGGCTGCCGATGGTTCCTTTGTGCCTGTCCACCAGTGCCACTCCCACCGCAAGAGGCGGGTGACTGAATCCGGGCTGGCCCGTGGCTGCTCTGATCAATAGACTCTGGTGGACGTGACGTCACCTCAGGTCCAGGCCTAGACCTCAAGAGCGATGGCAGTCTCAGCTTCCTCACTCTTGGAAGAAGGGGGGGCTGCCTCAAGACCGCCATGTGGTGACCAGCCCAAGCCACAAGGATCAAACGTCACGGGTGAGAGAGAAGCCACATGAACGAGCACCGAGATGCCAGATCCTGGCCTCGTCACCAGCTGAATCCAGCCCAAGAAACCCAGCCGTGTCCACATGAAGCAGAACTGCCCGGATGAGCTCTCCCCAAATTCCTGGCCCATGAGAGAAAGCAAGCACAAAATAAATGGTGGGTTGAAGCCACTGAAGTGTAGGGGTTGTTTGTTACGCAGCAAAGCATTTGATCCTCCTGGGTAGTTGACTCCAATGTATAGAGCTGGCCGTTCCAGAGAAAGGAAAGGAGACGGAGACTCAGGAGGAAGAGAAGAGCTACTCCAGGGGGACCAGGAAGGCATACCATCCTGCCAGGACCAGGCTTCAAGAGATGAGGCTTATGAAAACACAGCCTTGGTTTTTTAAGAATGTTGGTGGTAAATAATACATAAATAACCAAGAAAGTTTGAACTGGACAAATTCTTATGTAAGATCTCCGTGAGGGGCAACTTTGAGTCATTTATTCACTCAGCAAATGTTCATTGAGACCCTAGTGGTCCAGGCAAGGCACTGGGTGCCCGAGATTCTGCCTCACCTGATGGGGTACTGTCCAGCCACCAAACAACACAGCACTGGGAGGGAGTGTGACTATCATCACCCAGGATGCTCGTCTCAAAATACCATGATAAAGTACCAGATATCATCTCCTCCACAGAGCCTAAAAGCGATCCAGTATTTATGAGTCAATTGTAATTTCTGCTAAACCTAATCATCATTTCTGGCCACCCAGCTCAGGGTGGATGTGAGCACACTCTCCCTACGCCTAATGTTCACATGTGTATTCATGCATCTGCAGTGCCCTTCAAATTAAATAGCTAGCAAATTAGAGTGGCATCAAAGACGAGCACAGAGACTCATAGGCTCCCAAATTGCTCTTCTGAGCCTCGCTGGTGTTTCTGTAACTACAAGCATCTTACACCTGCTTTCACAGCTGAGAGAAAGAGAAAAAGGGGCCTGGGTCCGACAGAGACATGAAAGAGTTCAGAGATCATGGGAATGGGACTCCAGCACTATTGTCCAGAGGGGCCGGGAACATCTGAGAAGCAGCTCTATTCCAGCACCCAGACCTTACTCAGTGAATGAAGAAAGATGAATATGGAACAGGGTCACTTCTATCTTTTTTTTTTTTAATAATTAACTTCTTTTGTTTTCAGACCACAATCACTGGCCTCTATCTGAAAGCTCAAAGATAACACAGATTTTTTGAGAAAGAGCAAGTGCACATGAGCAGGGGGGTGAGGTGGGGAGGGGGAGGGGCACCGGGAGAGGGAGAGGGAAAGAACCTCAAGCTGACTCTACCCTGAGTGCAGAGCCCGACCCGGGGCTCAATCCCACGACCCTGAGATCAGGACCTGAGCTGAAACCAGGAGTCGGACGCTTAACTGACTGAGCCACCCAGGCGCCCCAGATAACACAGACTTTTAAAAAAATGTTTCCCATACTATTATCAGAACTATACCTTTATATCCAGCTGTCTAAACCGATGCCTCATTCTTCAAAGAAGTTAAAAAAAAAAAAAAAACAGAGAGAGAACAAGAGAAGGGGGAGGGGGGAGAGAAGAGGCTATTAGATGCCATTTTACAGTCTTTTAAAGAACAAAACACAGATCAGGGTCATTTTCAACTAAATCCATGTCAACTGCCGTTTTCTCCCCAGCACCCATACGAAGGGGGATCCCACCCATCCTCACCCCAGTCAGCAGCACAGCGAGTACATGATACCTCCGCTGAGAGGGCGGTAAGGTCCAACCCTCCTTTCCAGAATCAAGATCTCAGAGTCCAGGAATGGAGAAGAGCTTAGGGAGCCTACCTTGTTGCTCAAAGATAGAGAGCACGCCATCTATCCCATGTGTCCGAGTAGCTGTGTTGAACTTAGCACAGGGATTGGGTGTGCTTACGTTTACACTTTCTTTGTCAAAGTAAATTTTAAGGTATGTTTGGAGCTCTCAGTAAGAGTGACATCAGACCGTTAACCATGTTAACGTGCATAAGAAGAAGGGCACGCGTGTAAAGGCCATGCATGACGCATTACTTGGGGACCATCTATGGATTTAGCTGTGACTTAGCTAGTTCTATGGGCCATTTATAACAACTCCATGTGATTCATAAATGATGGTCAGGACTTCTCAAGGACAACTGTAACAGATCTACCAAATGGTTTTCAATTCTATTTCTTCATCACAGAGACATGTGTGCAGCACCTGCAAGATCATGCCAATTGCCCAGGATCTGTGGGTCTCCCAGGAACCCACCTCTGCCATGGCTGCACACTCTTGTTACCTGGTTCCAAGGCCCTGAACTGCAGTCCCAAAATACCTCTTTCTTCCCCAGAGCCTTGGAGGACAATCAGGATGGCAGGTGGGTGGTTCTGCCCTTCTTGAAAGGCTGGCACACACTTACGTATTTGTCATCTTCAATTGCCTAGGTAATATCTTTCTGGTGCTAGTTCTTTCTGCTGTAAATTCTCTTTACAGAGTTTACACAAATAAGCTACTTATGTTCTGCCAACTTATGCAAGCGGAGCCTTGCAAAGCAAAAGTGAACATACTCCTCTGAGGTGTCATTGGCTTTCGTGTTGATCTTGACAAGGTAATTTTCTTTCATGACACCCTCCCACGCCAGAGTCTCGTTGTCTTCATTTTTGAAACCTTGAATAATGAGACAAAAAAAAAAAAAAACCACAGCACATTCAAATTGTTTCATTGGCCCCTTACCTCTTAAATCAACACCTGCTAGTCATTTTGTGATACCCCAGAGCCAGAAGAATTAGATTTGTCCCGCACAGGCTGATCTGAGTAATGTTACTTACTAGTGACAACAGCAGAGCAATGGAGTGTTAATGAATTTCTTGGTAACAATGAGGAATTGGAGCTGCCTGAATGAAATAGGAATGCAATCTTTATTCTAAATAGAGATCAGTCTAAAGCCTGTCTGTGTGTTTTGTGACTTAGCAAAATCATTTCACCAATGAATTTTGTCCTCACGTTTTGTATGTGCTCCTCTTTCATTTGGATGACATAAAAATGCTAAATCAACCAACCACTCAGTTGGAGAACTACTGACGGATTGCTACTGTTAAGCCTAAAACCGGGGTCAGAACTTTGGAGGAGAGGAAAATAAGCCTTGGACGTCATGCAGTCTGGGTGTGGACCTCAAGGAAAATTCTTACGTCTAGTCTTTTCCTTTCATCTAAGACAGGGCTTGCTATAAAATTGGCTCGGGGGCATGTTCCAGCAAGATTTCTCAGTTCAGTTTCTTACAGCCTTTCAGTTTCTTGGGCCTTTCAGAAGGCAAGCAAACAAAGTAACAGATCACCATGGCACCTGTGTTTCAGACACTGGCGCACTGGACAGCAATCCTCCATATGAATTCAGGGGGAAAGAAAAGCACATATGTTCATGCAGGTGTCCACTTCGAAAAAAAATCTATCAAGTTTTGTTTTTAAATTGTCTCTAAATTATAAGATCTTCCTGGATTTAGAAAGAATTAATTGGGAATCAAAGACAGAGCCAATAAGGCAAGTGACAGGACTGAAGCAAAGCCTACATACCAAATACACATTTATAGAAAAGAATCCCTAATTGATTTCTTTTAATTGTATTTTTCCTAGCCAAGTGATTTCCAATGTCTTTTCCTCAAACTAAAATGTATGCAGAAGCCCAATAGGAGTACTTAAAAATGAACATGGAAAGGATCAACACACTCCTGAACACAGATAGCCAAAGAGCAACAGTGACTAATGACCAGGAAAAAGTGGCCAACTTCTCTAGCAGTCAAAACAATGCTATTGAGATGATGACATGGCATTTTCACAACCAAAGTGGAAAATTAGCAGAGTTTACAGTAACAGCTGTAGCCTATGTGGGCAAAGATGTGGATAAACTGTCTTCCTATATACCGGGAAAAAATCTGTAAATTTGTTATGGCCTTTGGGCATGATGGATGAGAAGGTGGAGGAAGAAGGTGGCCAATGATATCAAAAGACTTAAACCTGTGCATACCTTTATCTAGAAATTTCTCTCCTATAAATAACTCCAAGGAAAAAAGTCATTGATGTGCTAAGAAATGAAGGCATCTGTTTATCATAGTACTGTGTGATACTGAAAGAACTGAAACAATCTACCTGTTTAAGGGCAAGGGATTGGTTACATTAAATATGGTGCGACCACAGGCTGGGATACTCTACAGTTCAGAACTGTCATATAGATGCATATTTAGGGATATGGAAAATGTTCATGATGTATCATTAGCCAAATGAACAGATCAGATTATGAATATGTGTTTACAGAACAACCTCATTATTACATACCCACACAAAAACAATTGACTAGATACGATTATGTTGGCAATATTTATCTCTGAGTGGTGAGTTGCATGTGCTCTTGGCTCTTTCTTATTTGTGTTTTTCTATAGCTTTCAAATGTTCTATAATGAATATTACTTTTTAATCATAGAAAGAAATATATTTTATAAAAGTGGATCACTGGGTAGCATACCTTTTCATGATCACTTTTAGATGTCACCAGAACATACCCAAAATGGAAGTTTTGATTCTATGTTTTCTGAAAAGTTATTTGAAAAATCTTGCATTCTTCTCCAAAGAAGGACAATTTCGAACTTAAATCCCATGATGTCCCCCTCACTTGCAGGCAAATGCAAAGTGAATTTGGGAAGTGAATTACCACAAGAGACTCTGCCAACCACAGAGTGCTGTGGTTTCTGGAATTAGTGATCTTCAGGAAGAAGCAAATGAATGTGTGGTGAGCGGGCACCTCCAGAAGTCTCGAATGCGTAAACAGGGGGTTCTCGGCTCCCCATCTCTGTAATCACGGCACGCCGGGTGGGAAAGGACCCGCCCTGCTATGGTCAACCCATTCCCTCTATTTCTTTATTCCTTCCTGAGACTAAGAACTGTTCGAAGAGAGAGAGCATCAACAGCTTACATTATCTTTTTCTCCAAATGGTTGTAAGAACATCATTCTCCCAGGGCCCATCAGGGAAACACATGCAGATTCACAGAGTTCGTTTCTGACCTGTTTGCCTCCTGAAGCTGAAGCTCCTGTCCATTTGATGTCCAAACTGGGGGATTTGTTCCCATTTTATGTTCCCATTGTGCTTAATCATTAAATAAGTTTGGGAGGGGAATATAATGCATTTTGTCCTGCCTTCTCAACCCCATATTCAAAAGACGGATTTGTCCTTAATCATACACTGAGTTTTCTGGTTCCACTGATCCTGGACTGAGCACAGTGTACCTTTGGAGAGTGGACCTTCATTCCCTGTAGCCTTTCCGTCCACCCATGCCCAAATGGACTTCAGCCAGGGGCGGAGATTCACGACCTCACAGAGCTACTCATTTCATTTCCTGATAGCACAAATTGGTGGACTTTGTTTTAAACTTACACCAAGTCAAAGTCTTCCTCCCTGCAACTTGTATCCCTTGCTTGTTTTTTCTCTAGAGCCGTTCAAGTAAAACTGTGGCCCGAGCAGTCCAGCCGTCAAGTGACTTTGCTGGTAACTGCACCCCCAGAACCAAGTTTGTATCTGCAAAGGAAGGCAGGCCTTGAGCAAGACGACTCTTCCTACACTGTTTCTTCTCTATGAGCTATAGGGTATATCCCTTTTCATGCTTTGCTTTCCTAAATTAAAAGTTTGTGACCTAACAGTTCATTCTTTTTCTTCTGATTTTTAAAAGAAATGTAAAGATTTTCGTGGTCCCTCCAGTGCATGAGCTCCAGGGCTGTGGGTGTTGGAGAGGCTACCCCAGCCCACCCCAGAGCCAGATCCCTTGGCTTAAATCTGAGGTTAGAAGTCAAAGTTAATGGGCTGGCAGTACCCTTTCTATCTTTTTTTCTGTGTCCAAGCAACCAAATGAATAAAAATAGTCCTCTCCCTTCTTTCCTGCTTAATGTGGTTGAAACATGTCTGTGCTCTAGGACAATCTGTCTGGCTCAGAGGCTCCAGGATCAGGTGTTAAGAAAACCTAGCCTGGTGCAGGGAAGACAGTTGTACCTGAGGAGGGGTACCCAAGTGTGACGAGAATCCCCCAGTGACAGATTCGGGCTCCTCCTGCAGGGGTAAGGAGAGGGAGCTGGGTGGGGACCCTCCTGCGCCTCAATCCTTGCCAGAGCTAAGGAGGTGGGTGGCTACAGGAGAGAGAGAACCAACCGAGCTGTGGACATTCCTACTTTCTGGAAGGAGGTGGGTCCCCATCAGGGAGAGTGTGCGCAGTGTGGACCCCCGGCATTCGGAGGCTCAGGGGATGCAGCCACCAGAGAAAGGGTTGCCAAGTCCTCAGAGGTGAGGGGCCGGCCGGGGAATAGCTGAAGGGCCCACCAAGTGCCCACACAATAAAGGATCAGTTTTACACACGTGCCAGGTCAGAAAGCATGGAGCCAGCCTAGAACAGTACCCCTGTTTCTGGAAAAGACTTTCTGCTTCTTTCTCCTCCTTCCTTCCTGTGCTCCAACCCACAGCGTGTCAGCGACGGCAGCTGGTGGGTGGGAGAGAAGGGGAGTAAGGGAGGAAGAAGCCAGCGGCTCCCCCTTCCTGACAACTGTGCCAGCTAAGACGGGGTGCAGCAAAAAGGGAAGTCTCCGCCACACCGACCCCCCCCCCGGCCTGAATGGCAATTAAGCAGCTGGTTAATAGACAGACTGTATTTACTAAAGTAAAGTAATTGTAAGAATTTCCTATTTCCCTAGGAGCGGCCAGAAAAGTCATGAGCTCTGCTGGAGTAGGGCTAACATCTCCCAGAAGCAAACACAAAGTCAGGTCTTGACACCCTCCCATGAATCATGCTTGCTCCATGTCCTATTTACGTTATTATGATGCTCGCCCCGAAAGTCATTCCCCCAGAATGAGACCATCCCAGCAGATCTGCCATGCTCCCTTAATCCACTCTTTCCCCACTGCGTCATTCACGGGCTGGCCCGGTGCCCGATCTTTACAGACCTACAGACGTGCGCGGCGACACCACGGTGCATAATGCCTTCCCGCGGCCACGCAGACCGGGTGCGCTTCCCTGTGACAAATCACTGCTTTTGATCCCCTGCACAGACCGGTAAGCCACTCACAGCAGGCGGAAGGCTCGGCGTCTTTCTCCCTGCAGAAGCACCCGAAGCACTTCTTGACCACCATGTAGAAGTAGGCGAAGACCACGAAGGGGAAGGGGATGTTCAGGCGGTTGCAATACTCCTGCACCAGAAAGTACCTCTGGAACTTCCAGACCTGGTCGTTGTTCTCCTGGACGGTGCCCACAGTGTAGCTGGCCGGGGAGGTGGGGAGGGGGAGAGAAGAGTAAGCCTCAGCCTTCCACGTGCCTCCTCATGTCACTGGCAAGCATGATAATATTGATAACCAGGTAACTCCTGGGACAGCTTGAGTCCAGAAGAAGAGAGGATGAGCCCCACGGAGCCCGGGGCAAGGACAACTCAGCGCCGGGCACTCTTCCACTCGTGCCGAACCAGCATTGTGTCTGGCTTTTGGGGTTTGGGGTTTTTGTTTTTATCACCAAAAAAAAAAAAAGGCTGTCTGGTGAACTTTAAAAAATGCTTTACTTCAAGAGCTTTCAAGGATTCCCTTTTCTCGTTAAGTCTGTTACCGTATTAGCCACAAAGAGGCCAAAGGTGTCGACTCTTTTTGGAACAATTTGCCCCTCATACATTGCTAATGGGAGTTTAATTGTAAATAATCTGCAGAGGAAGTTTGCTAATATTTATCAAGGCCCTTAGAAATGTTCATCCCTTGGATCCAATGACTTTACTTCTGGAAATCTAAGACTAAGGAGGTACTGAGAAAAATATATATTATAAATGGATATGCACACAAAGCTGTCTGCTATAGTCCTGAAAGTAACAGCGGCTCCAAGCTCCCACCTCAACAGAATGGGACAACGGAAATGTCTAACACTCACAAAATATATCACCCATTATGGTTAATCAATAGGATTGCATTACCCTGCCCTTAAAAATAATGATTGTGAATAATTTTTGTACTTTGGGGAAATGCTTCTGATACATGTTAAGTGAAATAATTAGGCTCAAACTCATACTTACAACATGATCTCAGTACATAAATCGTAAGTCACGGAGAGAAATAAACCCATCAGCAGCAGTGGTCATTCATCCCTGGCACACATCATGAATGTTTTTTATTCTCGGTTGTCTGCTTTCCAAGCATTACACAATGGGCATGAATTACTTACATAATTAGAAAAAGTGTCCATGGATCAGAAAAATGTCTTATTGTGCCACTGATTTATCAGTTACAAGTCAAACCAACTATAGCATAGCTAATGCTCATCATGTACCAGACATTGTTCTAAGCAGCTTACTTATATTAATGATGTAATCTGCAAACAACTCTCTAGAGGATGTAAGTCCTTTTATCATCTATGATGAACAGATCAGGACACTGAGGCATAGCAAGCAAATATTGTCTGAGTCTCCCAACGAGGAAATGATGAAGCCAGGACCTGGGCCCTGCAATCCAGCCCAGGGTCTGTTTGCCTTGCCGCCTTACGGAGTGGAGCATGAAATGCTTTGAGCTATGCCCTATTTCCAAAGGATTCGGTTGGACTACTTAATTAAAGAAAACGATGAAGCATTTTACCATTTGTGAAGTTCAACCATCCAAGATACCTTTATTGCTGATATCAAATCACCCCTTCGAGAGCCAGAGAAGGAGCAATCAACATTTGAAATCTCCTATAAGCAAATCCTGACTGGGGATGCATTCAGTTCTCCCAATTCTGGGTAAAAACTTCACAGGCCAAACCTGAAGGAGGTGATCAGGCAGAGGGGCCAGATCCGTTTGGTGTAAGACCTCATTCTTGCCCCACGGTATCTTACGATCTAAGACTTAATTATCTTTAACTAAGAAAAGATCATACACACAAGCAAAACACTACCCTACACACATCACAATTATGGCTTTGCTTATAAGCTTGGCTTTGCTCATGTGGGAGTTTACTGATGAATGGGACACCCCAGATCCCGGATTCTGTGCAGGGCAGGTGTTAGCAGCCAGTGCCCCATCAACACCTAAAACTCAACCCCAGGGTGCAGTCTTTGCAGGGAAAGGAATTAACATTTCTTGAACATCTATTGCATAGAAGCTCCTCCACTAGGCATGCAAAATGGCTGCTTGACTGATTCTCATGTCAGTTCTATGGGGTAGATTTTTTTTAGGTGAAAAACAGGACTGTACGTACGAGAGTGTAGCCGAGTGAATCCAGCAGTGAGCCTGCGGTATCTTCCAAATGTAGGTCAGGTTGCTTTGAGGCTAATTCCAACCTCTTTGTCTGTCCTTGCTAGTCCCCACTGACTCTGCCTGCAAAGGATACTGCAGGCCCCTCATTGCAATGGGGACGATAGTGGGCACACCCCAGATTCATGAGGTCCAAGCTAAGAACTTGCCAGAAATCAGTCTTTACCCCAGAACAAGTGTCACCATTCAAATTATTGTCCCTGGGTATGTCTTAAAATGCTAACATATCTAGTCAAAAATGAAATCTACTGACTGCCCCTCCATGCCTACAACTTAATAGGCCAACACAAAAAGCAATACCATCCTTTTTAATCCATCAAATGTTGTT